>NC_137586.1:28950842-29393342 GCF_963210335.1 Falco punctatus
CCATAGGCCTTGCTAAAAAGTTTGTCCTCATCTTACTTACAAGCCCCCTTTAAGTACTAAAAGGCTGCAATAATGTCTTCCCGGAGCCATCTCTTCTCCAGGCTGAACAACCCCAGCTCCCTCAGCCTTTCCTCATAGGAAAGGTGTCCCATCTCTCTGATCATTTTTGTGGGCCTCCTCTGGATCTGCTCCAACAGGTCCTCTTATTTCCTGTGTAATGCTCATAAACACTAGAAAATATACAACAGGAAAATGGATAAAGGGTTGGATTAGATGGCTTAAGAGATATTTCCCATCTCTTAACTGGTGACACCCTAAAACTCTTTTCAGGTACTAGTATGGTATTATATATTAATTTTAACATGTTTCAGCAACATAAGTTTATCTAGAAGCCTCAAAATGTACAGCATAAGTGACAAACATAGAAAAGCTTACATTTGCAAGATTGAGCCTTAGAGTTTGTTTTTATAATATTTGCTATTAAGCCAACTTTGTAATGAGATGGTTCAAGTGATGCTAATGGGAGTTTTGCCATTGATTTCAAAGGAATCAAGATTTCACCTTGGACACCTAGATTTATATAGAAAGTTTTTTATGATCTGATCCTGTGCACAAGGGGCTGTATCTTGCTGAATGCTCATTACACTTAACTTTATGGCAGTGAAAAGAAAGAAGAAAAAAGGAAGTTTCACAGTTCTGGGTACCATTTGTTTTGAATGGTTGTCAAACCCAGGACCAGCAGCACAAAGTACAGAATATTAACATCAATCAGCTTTAGGAGACAAGGAAGGGAGTCTGACATATCTGCACAAAATTGAAGTGTGAACATAACAGCATGTGAGTCTTCCTCTCCAAAGACTGAACAAGCATTTTACATACTCCTAGCAACTCCCACAATGACATGACTAGCAAGATGACTTGAATACTCTTCCATATACTCCCTGTTTACCTGGCAACAATAACACTAACATATTGTTACTTGGTTTAGCACATCTGAAGTCTCACCACTCATTAAATTACAGTCTTCAGAATAAAAAGGATTTATAAACACTCCCCATAACTCTTCCCATAATTCCATGACGCAAAAATGCTCCACCAAACTACAGCATCTGTGGCCAGTCTGATGTTACAGTTAATAGCACTTGGGTTGTTTATGCAATATAAATAGACAGAAGACCAGCATTCAGACAGTTGACTGTACTATTTCTGACATTATTTTATTCATTTTGCATTTCTTAGGGACACACGACTGACAGTATTGATCTTTACACATGCATCATGACAGCTAGTATTTGTCTGTAAGACTAGGACTCCTGCCATACTGCAGAAGATACTCTGTACAAGGGAATTACAGAGACACAATGGCTGTACTCCTTAAAAAAAACCCAGTTATTTAAGCACTAGCAAAGTTTTTCACTCTGGAAGGCCACAGAAATCAATGAGAGCTATTAAATTTTTACATTCCTCACTGTTTTCTGGAAATTATACCTAAAACCTGTGAATTACAAACATTTGGTAAAACCAAAAAGAGAATCAGCCAAAAGCACTGTTACCAAATAAATATAAAAAAACATTGCCTGGAGAATAACCTGTCACTCTGGACCTTGTGTCAAGACAAAACCAAACAGGGTTTCCCAGCCTGTTACAGAATATCCAGTCTACTACGTGAAAATTTTCCTTTTTGACATTTCTGAGCTTTTGTGGTCAGCAAGGTCAAAGCAAGCTGGTGAAATTGCAAGCAGCCTACTCACTGTTTGTCATTATGGTATTTTTTCACCTCACATAAATTTCATTAATTTAAAGCCAGATATTTGCCATTTTTTATATAGAAGGTGTCAGCTCCATGAGACATGAAATTTTAAATGCAGAAGTTACAAACCAATGCAAGTGGAAAAGAAAGAAGAGTAACACACTGAAAAGCCCACAGGACAGAGTAACTTCCAGTTTTAATAAAATAGGGCACACTATTTGTCACCAAGAATGTTTTCTTATGGGGACAGATAGTTTTGCCCTGGAAGTCGATGAAAAGGTTCAGTACAGCTCTGAACATCTGCAGATATTTAGTTTAGGCAAATTGGGCCTGCTAATGGATATTAATGAGCTGTGTGGAAGCTCCGAAACAAAATTATGTTCCATGGTTAACCCAGTGGCTTTGAAGCCGATGTGATGAAGATGGAGCTTCACAGGGATTTCTCTGTCTTACATGACAATCAAGTTAAACACCCTGATGTACTAGTATCTATGAAGCACTCAGACACTAAACCTACTACATACTGTACTATGTAGTTTGATTTCCAGTAGTCTGGTATTTTTTCCAGTTACCAATTTAATAATTAAGCAAATAATAATACATTAGCATAAATCAAGTTAGTATGAACAAGACTAAGCAGCAAACTTAAAGCAAAATATCTTAGGATTTGGAAAAACATTATTAAAATATAATGGCAGGGAGTACACCAGTAAAAAATCTACCCTAGCAGCAATACGTAAGACACAGAGATACCTACATAAATTAGGAGCACGCAAAATGGCTATACTTTTAATTCAAAATACTGTGATTATAACAATTTTTATTTGCTCCTCTGTGGACCCTTCAGTGTCCTCTACAAGCCACATTCAATACTCTGACAGGAAAATACTTCTTGAAATGTCATTCTGAATAGAGAAGAATTTTTGCCTTATCTCTGGAGAGTTAACTGAAATAGCTTTTTTCCAACCTTTCCATATGCCTGATTCCTGACTCTTGCTCAAACTGAAACACAAAACCCGCAAGACTACACGCAGAGCCATTTACACCCCCAAATCTAACAAAGGAGTGAGAAAATACTAATGAACTTTTAATAACAAAGCCCTAGAGTTTTATTATGTGAATCTTAGAATATACGAACGCTTCATTAAAGAGCTCAAAGTTAACCATTTATAGTAAGAAACTTGTAATTCTCATCCTTCTAATTCAGATTTCACACAAAAATGCAACTGGTATCATTTCTGCTTGGAGGATCCTCAGGAACAGCACTATTACATGCTCATGTGTGCAAAGGCTAGCACAATAAGACTTTAAAAATTAAAACAGTCTTCAGGAACAGCAGAACATTTAATTTTACGCCTTATTATTGCACTGTGATAAACAATATTCATGGGTTTCAACAGTCAGTATGAATCAGAAGCTAGAGTCTGTGTGTATTGTTTGCTGCCTATTTTGTTGTCGTGCTTGTTTTCTGAACCTGCTGTTTATTAACACCAATTAATTATCATGTAGCCAGCCTCTCATTCATGAGACATAGTGCAGTTACGCTGAATATAAATCTCTTTCCCCTGCCTACTGGGGAACAAAATTTTTAACAAGTTCCTGAAAACACAGCTGCATGAAGCTCATGACAGTCAGAAAGGGGCATCTGCATTTACATGAAGAGCCAGCTACCTGAGGAAAATGGTAGCAGTGAACTGTTGTTTCGTTGTACATGCAGAATCCCACCAATCCCACATGAAGCCAGGAATGTGTCCTTGCCAAAAGACAAACTGCTTGAACTGTGCTCTCAATAAATACGTGTTTCTCCTACGTAAAGACATGCTTTCTGGTTTTGTGGGCTCATTTCTGGAGTCCATTTGAAAACAGGCCAAGTCATGTTTCTCTGTTTGTGTAATATGGTGATATGATTAGCAATTATATTCCAATTTAGGACAATGGCTTTGGCTGAAAAATGAGGGAAAGAAAATTGCACTGAAAATTCACAAGCTGTTTTTTAAAAGTACAAGGGCACAAGTCTGCCATGCCTGTAATTTTCCAGTGGATTTGAATATGACAATATCTCCAATCTTGTTTCATCAGTAATACGCACAAAGAGAGTAGCTCAGTGGCAGGTGGTCTGCTTATGTTTTCTGGATGCAATGATGAATGGAAACTATAAAGACTCTGAGTAGAATGGCACGACAATAGTTTTAATGGCTTGTAATATCATTTACTAGGGTCTGATCAGGTCAAGTAATTTACAAACCAGAGAAAGTAAGACAATAAAAATAAACAGCATTAAATCAGAAAACATTTTAATATGAGTCATAGCTCATATTTAAGATGTTTGAATATACATTTACACCTGGCAAAGTACATGGTTAGTTTTGAGCACACAATGACATTCTAAACACTGAAGGCTCAGTTTGAACTGCAGTTCTTGATAGTAAAGAATCTCATGGATACAGCCCAGAAGGAACAGAGAACCAGTTATTTGGTCTAGAGAAGTCAAACGTGCCCACATATGGTACAATCCACTGAAGTCTTCTGCATGCTATTGGCTACAACAGATACTGTGCTTTAATTTTGCAGATCCTGTGGATCATAAAAAGCAATAAAATTTAGCTTTTTTTGTCACGTATAGCAAGTGGAGATTTCAGACAGAAAACAGAAAAAGCAAGATTGTCTTTCTACGTAACACTTTGCATTGTTCAGGAAAGGGAACCCTTCCTATATGTGCATTGCTGGCAACAGGGACTCCTGCATATGCCCCTCCTACATTCTGTTACACTAGTGCCTCCAGTTTTGCACAGTAAGTGCAAGCGAAACCAGAGGTGGATTATCTTATCCAGAAAAGCTAATCTTAAGTAGGAAATGCGGTATCCATCAGAGCAAAGAAAACACCATCCTATAAATAAATGGAGAGGTTTGCCAGCCAAACGTTAGAAACAACACTGTTAGAGACAATATGACAGCCACAAAACTTCGTTACTCCATCACTACAACCATACCTGTCTTTTGGTCACAGTGCCATCCACAGGATCTATGTACTCAAAGCTGTCTGTTCTTTCCACACTGTAGATATTGTTACCCACAGCAAACTGCTGATGACTGAATGATTTGTCAGTGGTCAAAGCTTCCAGGTCTCTCATTATGAAGTATGCTGTTCTGGGTTCCAGTGCTTCATAATCAAACCTTGCAAATATATAAAAAAAGTAGAACCAAGAAGTAAGTCCGTTGCAGCTGAGGAAACATTTCTGCTTTCACAGAACTCAATATACTCACAGTCAGCAATTTTGTGCTCACTTCAAAAATTAGAGGTGGTCCACTGAAGTACTGATTGAGAATTAAACCAGCACATGCATGCAATGTGTAATGAGACAATTATGTGTGGGCATCACAGCTCTACATTGGCCACCTGACTTTGAGTTAACAGAAATCATTTAGAAAATGCACAGTTTCTGAAGTAGCATAGAAAATGCCATTGATGCACAGCTAGCTTTCCAGGACTAAGGACAGAATCTGTGCAGTGCTCAACAGTCATGTGAAAATGAGAAAACTTCGCTACAAGTTTTGAGGAACTGGTGTGTGAAAAGGACCTTATGGATATGTAAACTCTTATGTGTTAAGTCTACTCTGAGAGAAAGAGAGAGGCAGAAGCTAAGATGTAAATGACAGAATTCATCCTTTTGAGACCTTAATAAAGATAAGTAGATGTTTGGAACTTTGGAGTTCTCCTGATTTAACAGTAAGCATAGTTCAAGTTCTCACTAAAACTGTCACATGGAAGCATGTACAGAAACAAATGCAGGAGTAAATCTTGCTGGGATTTTAATTTTTTTTCAACACCATGTAACATGCCATGCCTACAGATTCCACAAGTAAGTAATTCAAATCCTTCTGCCATTCAATATCAGAAAATTTAATTACTGAGATACCATAAGTGACATACATACTTTGCTCCTTCAGTAAGTAAACAACTTCTGCTGCCAGTTATTCATCATAAAAAACCTCCCCACAGAACAGTGGTAATTTGTGGCAGATTTTCATTCTGTGGACACAGTAAATGCACACCTAAATGCAGCTGAGCACAGCTAAACAAGCCATGGTTGCAGCAGAATTGTCCTATCAACTGCATAAGTTCCTGCGCCTTTCCCTCATTTTTCTCACCTGCAGTAGTAGTGCCGGCCAAATTTTGTCCAGTGATCCCTGACAATCTCCTCCACGCTCTGCCTTCTAGCTGCTAGGATTGAAAGCCAGACTAGCACAGCCCACAGTCCATCTTTCTCTCGAAGGTGATCAGACCCTGAAGAGGCATACATAAAGCACATTATTTGGTATCATTGCAAATCAGAAAACAAAGTAAGAAGGCTGGGCATATGTCTTACTTAACTTTGTATGTCACATAACAGTAATCAACCATACTCTGGTATGTTCCAGAAAGACAACGAGAACTAATGTTTAAAATGTGATTTATTTATATATGCAAAGTCCATACTTCTAAGTTTACATACAAAGATGTACAAGTACCTGAATAGAAATGGTAGTAGCAGGTAAACATTTTTTAGTCATGATTTCTGCTCACTGACATACAGGGTGTTTTCACAACTCTGGTACTATTTCCCAGAACTGGGCAGATATGCAAACCCCTGGCCATAAGCCAGAATGTTCTAAGTTATGTGAGTCGAGTTCAACAGCATCTCCTTATCTCTGCTCATCCGCCATGCTGAAGAGAAAGAATTTTCCTATTTAATCAAAAATGAAGATTTCCAGAATGTTCATGACCTCCCATCAGGATAAAAAACAAAAGCCTAAAAAAAATGTTTCTGGGGAAAAAACCCACACAACAGAACCAAGAGAATAGTACTTTTTCCCCTTTCTGTATTTCTCCATACCTCTCAGTGGTAAAGATGTTTGGATGCTCAATTCTAAATCACTTCCTAGGTTTAGAAGAAAGAGATTGATCCAACAATGGAGACTAGGAACAATTTTGGAATACCTCACAGGATTTAGCACATACTCTCAGATACGGGAGGCACAAGTTCACGTCTATTATCTGAAATCAAAAGAGCACAGACTTGATCTTGCACTTCCCATGTCCAAAGTTAAAATGCCAACTTGAAGTAATAGGTTGCTCTGCAACAGACATGTAATGTATCTTAACCAGAAATATTTCTATGAGGCTAACCTCTGCCCGTTAAAACTGGAATGTATCAATCAGCAAAAAGTTTCAATACAATCAGTATTTTCTAACAAAAGACCTTCATGGGAAGATTCTTGGTCATCTCAGCAAGTGCCCCCTCCTTTTGGATTATTTAGAACAAACTTCTGTGGCAATATGTATCTAACCCAGATTACCAAAAAATCACAAGGAAGCATGAATAAGAATTAACACAAAGTTAAGATTGAAGACACCTGACACTCAGTAGATACTGATGACCACTACATAAGCTAAGACACTCAAGAAACTTGAAGAGACATCAATTATGGCCATTGCTCTGGCATAACAATACTAGATTTGGTTGAAGTTTGTTATCTGCAACCTTATAATTTTCTGTCTAGTCACACGTTACTGCAACCCTGAGTAGAAAGCAAATGCAGTAATTCAGAAGTTTTGTTTCCTCCATGAATTACCTACTAGTCACAGAGGCAACCAATTTAACTATCTGTGCCTTTAGAAGATACGTAGCAAAATCCTCCAGAGGAATCTAAAGTCTTTGGTTGAAAAGCTGTTCTATGAAACATCCTCCTTCCTCAAACAAAGTAATCCTGTGGCAGCAAGACTGCTTTGCAGTGCTGTAGTTTTACCTAACAGCCTGCAGGGTTCTTCAGAGTCATCTGTCAAAATAGCTGCATTTTGCTACTGGCAGAGGACATGGTCCCCATAACATAAACCGATGCACTGAAGCTGTTAATCCTGTGAAAAACTGTCAACAGAAAATTAAAGGCATATAAGGGAAAAAAATGAAATGGGCAGAGAGCAACCATGATCCCTAGGGTTTCAGTCTTGACATACATCTTCCAGTCACCACTGCTGCCTTGGACTTGCAGTTCCTCTTCTTGGGAGAGAGCAACAGTCACGGTAGTACCTGCTACTCACAGATTTACTAAGAACCCATCGTCCTGAGCCTGCCGCAGCTCTGCCTGCCACTTCTTGAGTCATGTTCAACCCTGGGGGTGTAGACCACCAACACCCTGAATCTAGCAAGTTAACCATCACAGAGTTAATTACACGCAAACTGCTACTTCAGCACAATACCTGAGTTGTGTAGGAAAAGTTACTGAACACTTGTGAAGAGGAAAAAAGACTTACACAAAGATTGTTTGTATCTACGAGTTAGGTAATGCAGAGAACAAGGACATTGATACTGTAGATGGACGTAAGAGCTGAGACAGATGGTAACGTTCCTTTGCATTTGCAAAGCAGCTGTCATGATGGTAAGTATATCTCCTTTCCACCACTTTGTGTCTGCCTTGATCTGCAATCTGCGAGCTCTCTGCAACAAGGGCAGTCCCCTGCTACATCAGCCAGAGCTATGGGCTGGTCCTCAAGTTGCTGCTGTAGGAAGAGCAACAGCTCGCTCTGTTCCCTGCTCCGGAGTCCCGGGTGCTGTGAAAGAATGGAGTGCCAGCTAATCAGGAGAAAAAGGGCAGGGTTATTTATGAGCTCTCATAGCTTTGCAAATAGCTTCAGATAAGGAGCTACTGGAAAGGAAAGCAAATGTCCCTCCGCAGGAAGACAGCCCTTCGGACAATCGGGTGTTCACCTTTTCTGCTCCCTTGAAGCGACAACACCCTAGATCAGTTGAAGGATGCCCTCCACAGAAACACCAACAATATGCCCTATGGATAATAAAGCCAGCTTACTCGTAGGCAAAGCAGATGGCACAGTCAAGATTATTGTTACTGTAGCCAATAGTCTGTTCCCAGATAATGGTGCAGGTTTCTGACATTGCCACCAAAAGAGAGCTCTAGAGACATGCCTGGGGACCTGGGGACAGGGGTGGGCTGAGGCCAGGCCCGGGTGTGGGACCGCGGGCAGGCCTGGTGCAGGGGGCCCACAGCCAGGCAGGGCAGTGCTGGGAGGAGCTGGGCAGCGGCCCTGCTGCAGCATCACTGGGGCAGGGGCTGGTGGCCCCAGGCACTGACACGGGGTCCTGGACAGTAGGCAGGGTGGGGCAGGGCCCTGGTAAGAGCAAGATCACCCCACCATGGCTGTTCCTTCCCTTCTTAACCTGCCTGCCTCTGCCATTCATCCTTAGCACTGAAAAACTCAATTGCACCTAAAAAGTCATCTCTGTTGCTGATATTACCAGCAACTTAAAAGGCTAAGTGTCTCAACAGACACCAGCAAGAAGTGGACACATGGTATTGAGCTAAACACCTCAGCAATTTGTCCCAATGTAAATGATCATTTACTCTCGTTGTGTAACACTCCACCAACTGCAGGCTAACAAATGGCGCAGGGGAAGGCACAGCATCTGTTCAGCAAAATGGTCTATACGTCATGACAACTGTGAAATGGTCTGAAATGAACACCAAGAAAGAGATGTATTTCGATTTAACAAACACTTCAAGTATGTTTTATTGAACCAAAACGGTCCAGTGAAACATGGACAGACGAATTTCTGGAAAGCGTTTCGCTGTGCTCTAAGCCTTGTTCTGGCACAGCTTAAGTTCATAAATCTATATGAAGAGGGATGAGTGCATACATGTTTCATTCTTATGATCCATTTAGCAGCATTGGCATGTGTCTGCTGTGTCCTTGTGTGTCCTTCAGGACATACAGATTGTTGCTTTTCCAGGAGAACGCACTGGAAGAAAGTAATCCAGAGGCAAAAGTCTGGGTGGAAAAGATGGAAAAAACCCAACTGTTCAAGAATTGAAAGTCACCAATTAAAAACTCTAGGCTGGTGTGAGTACAGGGACAATAATCCCCTGTGCCCAAGAAGTGTCTCTGTTCATTATTCTTAGCAGGAGGAGAACTGACAACTGGGATTTCTCAGAACTTGTTTATTCCCCCTCTTTTATTTCACCAGCACATCCATCAACCAGGTTACTATATGCACATATGTTGTCCTATTTATTTCCCTTCTTTCTTTTAGCAAATCAAAATCTATTGCTACAGCTCTGTTAGCCAACTCTGGTTTTCACCTACTGTACCACTGTCTGTAGATGTCTTTGCTCTCTCTCACGTATTCCTACCGCCCAGCTCACACAGCAGAAACTCCAGGGAGGGAGCTCGTTCTGCTGCCTCAGTTCATTCTCCTTTGCTTTACAGATCCAGTATCTGCTGCTGTGCACCTGCAGAGGCAGAGCTGCCCTATGCAAAGGAATCAAGTAAAAGGTGCCTTGCAACTACAGATTCCTGAGACTGCAATACTAGTAGTCTCCTGACTTCCCAAAGGCTCTCAGCAACCTCAGCATAATACTCAGCAATACTTTTAATTGAAACATTCAAGGCTTTAATCAATTCCAGGCTCTGATTAAGGAGCTGAAGCAGAAAGAGACAACAGAACCGAGAAGTCAACAAGTATTTTTCTGATTATCCCATTATATTTAATTTGCCATTGGTAAGGGAAATTATAATAACTGCAACTGCTTTGCCAACTTATTTTTAAGTTAATTTGTCACATATTTCTCCATGTAACAGTAGCAAAAGTTATTTTTTACTGCTGCAACAGTCAATTGCTAAGGCTAGACTCGGAAAAAACAATCTGGGGAAAACTCTGAAAGCATTTTCCTATTCATAAAGAAATGCTCTGCTTAAACAGGCTTAAAGTGAAGTCTTGAGAGGCAGTAGCCTGAGAAACAAAATATGATCATGCAACAACGTTCATATTAATGATTTTTCTGATACTGGAATGCTGTTGGACATGCAGGCTGTCTTTTACATGTGTAACTTATTCTGTATCGGAGATCTCCATTTCTGATAGAGACAGTAAGAAGACATGTTCATGAAGAAAATGCAACTGCTTTTCCCTAAATTAGTCACCTCTGTCTAGCATACCACATTCTGTAAATGTGATTTTACAGTAAAAATCTGACTGACACAAGTATTACAAACTCATGGTAAACCATTTTGTTTGTACACACTTTGAGTCTTACAAATTTATCATCCAGCAATCTGAAACTTGACAATATTTTAGGCAAATGGATATTTAGGGGCATTCTGATCTGTTCCTTTATTCAAGTTAATGAGATTATTTTAGATTTATGTTACTGTAACAGACACCAGCAAACAGCTCTTTTAAGGCTTTCATTCATTTCAGCAGCAGCACATTTTTACATTCTCCACTAGTTCTTCTTCCACATAATCTTGCAGGAGAAGGCAGCTGATGTTAATACCATGTGCAAATTCAGACATGAAGCATGCAAATTTATGAAAGATGCAGCAATTACTGAAGTGGCTTAAACTGCAAAGAGATAAATCAGCCATAGAGCTCCCCGAATCCTGATTAATAGTTTGCTGATGAAATTTAGAAACTAATTGCTGATGATGGTGTCCTTCTCTGAACTGTGTCCTGGGCATTAGTCATAGAACCAGAAAGCTATTAACCTCATCTGACAAGCTCTCCACACTACTACATAAATGGAAGAAGTTTTCAAAGCACTGGTTGAGCTCCAAGATCAGCTGCCAGAAAACAAGGCTGGGAAACACAGCCGTATGGGATGTTTTCAAAGTCTTTTTTCCTTTTATAGCAGAAAATTTGCTTTTATTTACTTCCCAGAGCAAAATCCCTTATGTTGTAAAACCAGGGCTCTGTATTATTTGGAAATTCCAGCTAGGCTGGATTACCTGTGTACACAAGCAATTGGTCTCCAGTGCTATTCGGTTAGTTTGACGATCTGTAAAACTTTCTCTTGCACAAAACAAGAAATTTCCCACTCAGATCAGCTACACAGTACATTTATTTAAATATTCCATGCTGAAAGCTAAAGAACTGCCAAGTTTCAGTTCCCTAAATAGATATGATTGAGGGAAAAGATGTAAAATTGATTCAAATGCCCAATACTGGCAGAAACTTGTGAGGGTCACGCAGCTAAGGACATTATTAAAAGATTCGCAATAAGGTAAATATTTATTGCTAAAAACAGCCCGCATCGCTGAAGTATTGGTCATCTACAGACCAGACTGCATTTTACAAATAAACCTCACAGCATATGAGATATTTTCAGACAGCTGTATTTAATTTAAAGGTTATAAGAAAGCTAAGGCAGGGAGAAAAGCAAAATTTAGGCATCATAGTCATTGCATAATTGCCCTGTAGGCACTGTCACGATTCATTTACACAGCAGCTACACATGCACTGAGGAATTTAAACCCAGTGCTCCAACTGTCTGGATGCCCATGGGATTGAGTCTTGAGGGTTCAGATTAGCTTTCAGATGGCATTGGCTTAAATGGGAGGTCAGAAGTGCTGCAAGTACAACAAAGTTCATCTATCCAGAATGTACCGGGATGCACAAAGTGAATATGCTGTAGTGTAGCTCTCCATGCTGGCCAACAATGTTACTGAAGCACGTTTAGAATTCATAAGAGACAGAATTTATCAGGAATCTGAAGAATTAATGACAGGATATGAGAACGAGATTAAGACAGGAACAGAGAGAGTGCTAGGAATGCAGAGACTAGTCTGAGGTCAGGAGATAGGAGCTGCAAAATCTCCTTTTTTTGGAGGCTATAGAACAAAATGCAATTGTTTTAGGACCCCACAGAAGGATACAAGCAAAGGAAAAAAGTCAAGTGTAAGAACAGGGAGAAGTTAGAGGAATTATCTTGCCTACCTAGAACAGACTAACTCCAGAGGCCCTTCCTCGACCTCTGTGAGACACCTGTCCCTCTTTCCCAACTTAAAAAAGCATCTGATACTCAGGGTAATAAAGTCACGCCAACACAGATCACAATGCCCTCCACGTTTCAGTAGATCAAGCTCTGAAATCACTTCTCTTGTTTCCTATATAACTGATGAGCAGGGCTGAAGTCCACCAACGCTTGGGATGGCCTGCTTAGCAGGACCTGAATGTGCCTTTTCAATATGCCAGGGAAATTTGACATTTGGCTTTCTTTATAACTGCACCATAAAATTTTAATGACAAGTCTCCTCAAAGGAGACAGGCCTTCTACTAAGGAACCAAAGATTCTTCCCTCTCCCCAAGACAGAAAGCATCTGAAAGAGTTGCACTCAACATTACCAGATGACAAGGGTCTAGGAGCCTTACCTCCCATGCAGAAACAGGCCTGAGGCAGGGGTTTGTCATGGCATACAGAATCCACCCCTGCTTGCTCTACGTACTTCTACGGGTAAAACTGCACCAGCAGCAGATGCTGCACACTGGGGGCTAAGGCACCCACGCGTACCTCAGCCTACGGGAACTCACCACCAAACCCTTACTAGCTCCTTCCAGTCAAAACCCACACTTCCCTTTCTTCAGCTTGATGATGAAGGCAGCAGGTTTTTTCTAAATAATCTGGGTGCTCATGAGGTCATACTGATTCCTCAAGACCCGCCCAAGTTTCCTGGAAATATCTGATTTTGGATGAGCAGGAGGAACTTCAGTATTTAGAGGGAAGGGATACAGAAACGGCCTGGTGAAAAAGCATCAAAAAGCAGTGAGAACTGAAAACTCCCCAGCCCAGACCTCTCATGAGCAAATGGAGAGGCAGTCTAACCACACACCACTACAAACGGCAGTACATTATGAAAAGTATGAGACTGTCCTGCCCCTCTCCAAGTCAGAATTCACTCAATGACCTTGCAAAACACCTTTTGAAAAATATCTATTGAAAACATACATTCAAGACAATGCAAATCTGTGCCAGTCACAGCAATTAAGCCAAGACATCCAGGCTGATCATCATGGGACACTGGTTTCCATTCACAGCAGAAAGAAAATAAATGTCCACTATTAATTTAAATTCTTTTACTTTTTACAGATAGGCACCTAAAGGAATCTAACACATTTTTGGTTCTTCCATCAGAGTCCACCCAGATATATAATATATAACCACCCAGCAAAACATAGAATAAATTAGCCATGCAAATGGTTAAGTTATTCTATGTGTGCTCATTCAAAAACACTTCTAACATAACCCTACTAAAAATAAAAAGAAGAAAGAATTTCTGTGCCAGAATCCAGGAAAGGAAAAAAAGAAACACTGTGAAATTTTTTCAGTTTCTCTCATAAACCAAAACCGTGTTTGTGCAGATCTACAGACTACGTATTTTAATTGTTTGCTCTAATGCTTCCTGTCAGTACTGAATTCATGAGGGCTCAAATTTGTCTTTCATTCTGCATTCTATTGTTTGACTGGTTCTTGGGACAGATAAGGGAGAAATACTTAGGGAAACCACAGATGCTAATGTGTAACTGATATTCTTCTAATGATGATTTTATCTGAGTTTTGAGTAATTATGATGTTCCAAAAAGGGACACCTGCAACAGGTTTGATTAACCAAACCATTAGACTTACCAATCCTCATATTTTGTACAACAGATCACATTAAGAAAAAACGTGGGGTTTCCACATTAGGAAAAGACTATTACGGTAGAAACAGTGCATTACTTTCAAGTCAGAGAAGAGTGCCAGGCACCTCCAAAACCTGTCTGGGCAGTGCTAAGATTGCCTATGGCTTCTCAATGTTCATCTTCCAAATTTTTCACGCCTCAAGGTACTGGTCACTACAGCTGCAAGAAGATGCTCAAGATGTGAACAACTGACAGTTCTCTGTTCCAGCACAAGACAAGTTAATTTGCTGATTCTTTTGGCTTTGACTTAAGGCACCCAGGAAAACTAGAAGTTTGCATTAAAAGTCTGTGGAAATTTTTCATTATGTGTTACTTACCAGTGCCAAAGCTTTCCTCTCCACAAAGTGAGCAACGTCCGGAGTCCATGAGATTGGAAAAATACCTCCATCCTGTTGGTGTCTCATACACAGGAACCTTCATTATTTTTGCCACTCTGGAAAATCCACAATAAAATACCACATTATTAATAAAGGGCTTTTTTTACATATGGCCTGAGACCATCTGAGGAATATTCTAGGTCTTGCTACGTCTTCTGACAGCTGGGCTATAAATGAAAACAAAAAACAAAACCCAACCACCAACAGATCAACAGCACCATTCAGAACTCATCCTTGTCTCAGAACCTGACTTCAACAGGAACCCAGCTATGTTTATACACTAAGTATAGTATTTTGGAAACTGTAGGACCTCAGTTCAATAGGTTTTACCAGTATCTTTCGCTTCTTAACAAGCAAGAAACATATATATCTATAGATACACAGTTTTGTTATTCTAATATTTTAGTAAAAGTTAAAGCATCATGCTGAACTATGTTCCTTTACAAAACACAGGCAGCCAAAACCAATTATGCTTGAAAGACACCTTTACTTCTGTTCATGTGTTCAAAGCCAAGACAATACAGTAATGTTTCCATGATGCAGCACCTCATCTAAAAAAGCTTTCCCAGTCTCAGCCTGAGTCTTAACTTACTTTCGCTGTCTCCTCTGATGCACCTCCCACTAGCTGGCTGACCTGCCACTTTTTTCAAGAATCAAAACAACCAACCATAGAACCTGGGTATGTTTTCCCTTCCCCAGGTTGTTAACTGGTTATTGCTTTTATAAACTATAACGAAAAAAATCCTTTATTGGACTAAAAAACAGGAAAGAAGAAAAAAGCAAATCCTCTAAGGCGTGTACTACCTAGCTGGGATTTATGTAGAATGAGTATTACCATTCTTCTTGTTTCTAATTATATTTGCTTGTTTTCATTTTGTGCCTAGGATTTTCAGAGCCAATTGGTTTTTAATATGAAAAATAAGACTTGAGATACAGTCAAGCAATCTGACTGACCAAAAAGGACCTACGATGTCCCTAGAATTGCTGCAACTATTGCAGCTAACAAACATTTTCTAAATTCCACACCCACAGAAGAATACTTGACATGAGACAATTTCCATAATTTTAACTGCAGTCAAGCCCAGGCAAAACAGATTGGTCAAAGTGGGATTCAATGTGCTTAACACAATCCCCACCTAGAAGTTATGTGTCAAGATGAAAGCAGTCACCTCCATGATCAACAGAGACACACCTGTTTTCAGATGGTCTGTCACTCTGTTTTAAAGCAGGTGCATAGGTAGATGGGATGAACAGTCCACATATGCAAACACTGATCCTTTCAAAACCTGGTACAGAAATTTACCTAAATTACAGTTCAGCCATTAAATTCTCCCTGAAATCTTTAAATTGTTCATCAGCGTGGTCATAAGTCTCCAAATTCATTTTTTTAAAAGTAATAAATATCCACTGCTATCTAAGCCTCTTCTTATTCAGCCTAGGTGTTAATTTTTGTACTTATAGATTACATGTAATAAGAGTGGGTTTTAAATGAGATACAACTAAGAATTGCTGATACTTATTTGAAAAGAGGTTAAAAGATACCTGGGGGAAAAAAATAATCAAAATGTTTAATCCTAAGCTTGATTTTTAGGTCCCTAGTTTAGCAGTAGACCCAAGCGTATACCTCCTTGTGTTTATACAGCACTAGCTGTATTATTTGCCTTCAGAAATGCTGTTGCATAAAGGAGGTTATACAGTGCTGAACAGGTTTCTGGCTGGCTCTGCAAAAAGCAAGAACATAAAAGGATTTAATCTCTGTGTGACAGAAACTACAGGCTGGGAACAGGATCGTACTGCCAAAAAGTAGAAAACAATCAAACAGAAAACAATGGTCCACATGCTGGAAGAGCAAAACCAATTATCCTGAGGTAGCCTAACAATACAGCAGGAATATGTCTGCTTGCAGAAATGTTCCCATATCCTGGTACTGTTTTTGGAGAAGGAAATCCTTTCCCTTTCACTTTTTTGTATTCCTCTAGTCTGGGGACAAACAGCCTCAGATGGATATATCTTGACCAACACCAAAGGCTTCTGAGGGGCTGTAAAGGTTTTCAAAGATTTCTATGCAATAGGCTAGCACTGAAAATACAGATGTTGATTCTGTTGACATTGGGCTTACTTTAAACTAGGACAAACAAACAAACTAACCAACAAACATAACACACATATAAACATACACAAAGTTGATACTGAAATATGGCAGATTGCCTCTGTAGTATTCTTTTGTTCTTGACTCTTAAGACCTTAAGAAGAGCAAATAAGTAGAAGTACACTGGAAATCAAGCATATTCATTTTTTATTGCAATTTTACTGATCGAAAGAACTGCCACTGGAAGTCTCAATAAATGCAGAATGTGCCTTTATGCAACCTATGGATATTTAAGGTGAATAACCCCAGAAAATATGAGAGGGGTTCCTACAGGAAAGTGCAAAAAAATTCTCAAAGCTGCAGGCTAAAAGAAAAAATGTGCTGCATCAGATCAAACAAATAACAATGCAAACTACAGGAAAATATCCTCAGAGGAAGGAAACTAATATTCTGGAATTGGAAAATTACTAGATCTTCAAAGCCAGGGAAAACAGATTAAATGAAGGAAGGGGGAGGGATTTTTAATGCTCCTACATCTATATTTTTCTAGAAATGAAATATAACTGGTATGACTTCAGTGCAGAGAAACTAAAAAAAAAAAAAAAAAAAAAGTATCTTCATTTACCAAAACTGTGTGACAGTAACTACAATCACTTTATGATTACCAAACTGCTTTCTTGTAGACAAAATGACAAAATCAGAGCTTCCAGTCACTGCTAAAAAGTAGCCAGTTCTTTTTTTTTTTTGAAGTGCCTACTGAGTCAAAAGGGTAGCTAATTTGGAAATCAGTTTCTATGTATGACTGAAGATTTCCAGCACTACCTAATGCAGCATATGACTTCATGACAAGCTTGAAAGATACTATGGAAATACTTTATTCTGCTAGGCAAACAAATGCTTAGGGTAAGGGTTTCTGGAACTTGTAATTCTGCAAGAACAATTGTTTGTGAGTCACGGTCAAGGTTTTTATCAATAACAAATTACAGATCCACTAATAACAGTCTTTGATGTTTTCAGCAATGTACCTTCACAGGACAGTTCAAACAAGTCTAAAGATGTACAGCTTTTTAAGCTTCTTTTCTTTCTGTATGTTTTCACTGGAGTCCCTAAATTTGGGCAGTTAGAAATGGAAAGTCAAGTGGTTACCATAATATGAGATCTCTTGGTCAGAGAGGATACTAATTCCCTCAGAAAGTGAGTTTTGGAAGTGGTGCTGTAAAGAGTTTGTACCTTGCAGAGGTCTCACTCATCGGAGTAAATTTTGCACATCCTTATATAGATGTATAACGCATCATCATCAAGATACTGATGCAGTAGTGCTCCTGTAAGGGTAATATCTCATCTCCAAGTTCTCTGAGTGAAGGTGTTAGCTGTCAAAAGGCCCAACTTGATGGATGGAATATATTTCCAGAGCAAATAAAAATAAAAACAGGAAAAAAATGTGCCATATGAATAGGTTCATTTTCCTAGTCTAGTTAAAGCAAAGACATTCTATTTATGTCTAACCACACAGCTGATATACCTGTGTTTATAGGTTCCATGAGCATGAACTATGTGGAAGGAATACAACAAACTGTGGACATTCTGGTTCTTGTCATCTCAGACATTTAATGGGACTGACTTCAAAGAGTAATCTTGCTTGCTTTCATTGTTAAGTGCTCACTACATCAATGAGATCACACAACAAAGTTTCTTCTCTGTGTGCTGTGCTAATTAGCTCCTGCTGGACTGGGAAACAGTATTTACACTTAGACCTAAACTGAAGGACAATCACTTTAGTTATTTTGCCCATACCAGAGCTAAGGGTATTTATGTTCCCAGTATGCTGAAATACTAATTAATGAGAAGGAAAAAAAAAACCAACCAAAGAAGAGTAAACTGTACTTTTTACAATTACACACATTATTTAAAACCCTATTTTGTGAATTTCAAAAAAGCAGGAGCAGTTGTTTCTAAATGGAGAGATAATGAAGCCACTTGAAAGAAAAATATAAATTCTTGTAAGGTTGAATTTACCCTCCTGCTGTACAATGTCACTCTCGTTTTTATTTTGAAGAGCTACTCCCACACTACCTATACTGACCACCAACTTTTTATTAAAACGTAAGGAGAACACATACAATGCAACCATGGAAAGTAGTCTGAGTTACTTTACCACTAGGCAACAGAACTACTGGAGAGTTTAGTACCAACACAGAACTGTTAAGCCAGTTCTTAAACTCTGCAAAGTTACCAAAGCATGAGCTAGCCAGTTCATAATAAAGTTAGGAACGAGTATAATAATAAACTTCATAATGAAGACCAGAACTTTTGAAAACTTCCTGTCAGAAAAAAACCCACCACAAACAGCTAATTCTAAAAACTGAAAGCCTTAACAGACTAACATGAAAAACCTACCTGTTCTGCTCCAGGCAACTGGACTATTTATTGTACAGCGGTACATCTGAATACCCCAGACCTTCTTTCTTATAATTCATAACCATATGCATGTCATCTAACTAGGAAAACAGAGTGTATGGGACTCCTGATAGCCCGAATGATTCTCCTTGGAATTACAGTAAAAATATTATCCTGCTTAAACTGTATAAAAAGATGACTTTCCACCAGAAAAAAACACGTTCTTTTATTTAAAAGGGTTAAGGGAATATCCTTGTGATACCTTTCTTTCAGTTTTCAGTGGAAACAACAGACTTTTTCACAGATGGGCTGCTAGAGCAAAGTGGTCCTTGAAAGTATCTCACAGTCACTGTGGTTTTGACTCACTTCAGAGAATTACCCTGACTTCTGCTAAAGAAAGTCAGAGGAAAGTTTACTCCAACCTATTCTCTACAATGCCACAAAAATCCTCATGAATACACATTGTTCAGATAAAACAATTGGCCTGCAGCAACCTAACTTTCTTGTGCCCAGTGAAACTTTTATAACTCCTGAGAACAGATCAGTCAATCAAACAACATTATACTGCCAAAGTCATGTCACCTGTTCACCACAAAGGTAAAGGTCACAGCACTGGGGGCCCTTCTCTGGCAGGCCTCCTAAACTGTTCTAAATGACTAGCTAGAGTTGTACGTTGTAGGTGAAATGCTGGCTAGGGTAAACTGTAGCATCACATCCATCCTGGAGTCATAACCTGGACGAAGAAAGAGATATTAATGAAAGAATCACTAAAGAAGCGGCTAGTGCATGTCCTTGTCTCTTGTCTTCCACCACCTGTAGGTATCAGCTGCACATGTGAAAGACGCTCACAGACACCTGGGATGAGCAGGCTTCAAAACAGACTGGCGCTCCATGGACACATACTTCTCAATGCTACTCCTCTTTGTGGAGCCAACACTCAGGTTGACAAGGTGCTGTAATTCAGAGAGCACCGAGTCTGACTCTGCAGAAGGGCAAGCACTCTCATGCCCTAACAATCAGGAACTGAAGGAATTTGTGGGACAGACATGGGCCATTGATGGGTACTGTGTGGCAGCAGCATTTCACAAGACATCAAACCTCTGTAATGGTATTTTTCTGAATTACTGGCTATAGAAGAAAATGTTTTCACACTACGTCTTCTAAAACTCTACTTAGCCACTGAAGTAGACTGTGTTATCTAATCTCCAGCTAATATATGCCTCATTTGATTTAAGGCCTGAAGGGTATTTTACTTTAAAGACAAGACTACAGCTTTACTGAAACTAAGAAAACCAGTTTTTTGTCCCACTTCTGTAGCCTTTCTTCACACAAAGAAAAAAAAATATCTCAAGTAAGGATCTGCATCTGATTTATCAAGAAAATAATTTCTCTAGCTGAAAATAACAGCCTTCACATAGGCTAACTTTAGCAGACAAATGTATTTTATCTGATATTTTACTGCCTGAGATGCTTCAAATTTTTTGTAACACTGGACACTTCTGAGACCAAAACAAGTGACTTACGTTTGTCTAGATCAATTTTTCCATCCCTTTATTAGAGATCCCACTTTTGCTATTCTCTAACCATACAGTACAGTCTCTGAATTGATGGATTTACTGAAGTGTTCTTGCAACCAGACCTAAAATTTCATGGGTTCATTCTTTTGGAGTACTTTTGGAAATATTAGTTATCTCATTCCCTCTCCAACATTCACATTTCTTTTGCAAAGCATTGTTTTTTAACTTCATTGAAAAATTAGACACAATATTCATTGCCTTTTTAGCCACCCTGTCCCTATCCCATTCTCACTGTGTGATGTTTCCACTTGTTCTTTCTGTGATCTCTTCTTGTGGATGCTTTGCTACTTCCTTTCTCAACTTTGGAAGTCTAATTCAGTTCACCTTTGGTCAGTTCCCTCTTCTTTCTTATTAATACTCAAGATGCAGGAGCCATGAACTAAATGTTTTTAACTTTTTCCTTCAGTCTCATCTGTTTCTCCTTTTCAACCATGCAACTCCCACAGCCTGTGAGAAATTCACAGCAGTAGCAATGACAGCACCAGCACTGGCACCAACTGTAGTGTGAAATGGATGTTCTGCTTCTGGATGTTTTCACTCTCTCTGTACTGCCTTCCCTTAAAAGGCTTCAACAGCATATTGTGCAAGGAGCAGAACTAAAACAAAAATCACCCCCCTTATATGGTCAAGTATTACAGTGTTACTGCTTCCAAGCCTTTAATTTATTAAGCAAAAAGCAGAGGAATGCTAAGCTTTCGCACACAACACAGATAACCAGGACATATCACTAAGATAAGACATAAACTGCCATAGCTGGCAGAGAGGCTGTCAGGACCTGGAGGGGGGGAGTTAGTAGACAAATTTCTTTCTGCTTTCTAGTACGTTAAATACGTACGATAAAGATCATAGTAGCAGAAATTGACAAACAAAAAGCAGCTGAAGACACTTGAGCTATAAAGGACCTAAAAACATCTGACTTTTTTGGTTTTGCTTCCTCCCCATCCCTGCAAATTTGTAATCCTAAAATGCTTCTGCAGGTGGACTAATGGTACACTGAATTGAGGTCTAGTGTTCAGGGGTAGTTCCTGTCTTGAAAACTGATAACTTCAGGTGGATTTCTTCGGCTGACAATAGTTCTAAGGATGGTTATGGATTGCTAATTGCAGAAATCATCTCCGTGTTAGATTATATTCAGGACAATTTGAATTCCCTTTCTGTCAATGGAGCCTCCTGGCACTCATGCAACGTAACTGCAGTACCAACTGTTTCAATATCCTCTCATGCCTCTCAATCTCACATTGGCCTTTCCCTATGCTTGAAATCTTTCAACAGCAAAGCTAAAAATTATAGCAGCAGAAAGGCAAAGTCCTATAAACACAACCCACTTTGCTCATGGCTTGTAACACACAGCAACCAGACATACTAGAAACTTGTCTGAGCTACATGGAAGACATTCTTGTTCAGTACAATCACCGCTATAATGCAAGGACATGAACCACGGTGTGGAAGGTCAGCCCCTTGGCTTTAAATATCTAAACCAAACAAATGTAAGGCTTAGGATCTCCCTTTGGGCCCTTCAAGCTCATTGGACTTGTTCTGTCTCCTGCAGGAGCAGACTTGAAATGGCTTGCATCATCACAAGGACAGAACACTCATCAGAGAACTCAGCCTCCCAAACATGCACAGAGTGGGTCCCTGCAGTCATTGACACCCCTCCTTGCCACCTATAAGCCATGGTGTGAACACACAGCTCAGTCTTTCACACCATCCAGTTTTCCTGCACACAGACTCTGTAATATCTCAGGCAAATGTTACAAGCACCTTGTGCAACATACCAGAAAGACAGCACTCTTAAAATTATTTGAGACACTTTACAAAAAAATGGTAAATGAATTTGTGTCCCAGTCCCAACTTCATGATTCAGCCCCAGGGGGTAAAAGTAACTTCAAGTGCCTGACTTCACAGCCACCTACAGAGCCAAGGGAGCACTGCAGAACTGAGTACGTTTGCAAGCAGGGCAACAGCTGCAGCACAGCTTTGCTGCAGATCTCTGAGAAGAGGCTGCAAAATGCCTCTGTCTCTTCCCTGCTCTTCAGGGAGTAAGTGGTCAAAGTCAAAATAGCCAGCACAGCTCCTTCCTGAGTCTGCCTTTGCCTTCAAAACTAACATGATAATCCTGTCTGCTATGGGCAGGAGGTGCAAGGATACATTTTACGGACACTGTACTTCAGCCTAGTCTCCCTAATTTGCTCTGAATGGCACTGATGCAGAATTCACTGGTGAACGGGGACAGTAAACACATCTTAAACAAATACATGAAGGAGATGACATGCAAAACTGGAATTTTTCACCCCGTGTTTGCAGGTGCTGCAAGTAGGTTGTTGTAGTGTTCAAGATAGGAAATCACTGCCAGTATTTATCAATAGCATGTAAGTTACACATGGATTACCACAGTCAGATTGTTACCATCCCCAGTTTGTGGGTACTATGAGGTAGGAATCAGAAGAATCTTTTTCTGAAAAGTTAAATCACTTTTAAGAAGTTGCACTGGAGACCTCATACAAAGGCTTAGCTTTGAGTACAGCTTTGATAAATTCCTCTCTGAAGTCTCGATGACAACACAGAGTCCTAGCAATGACATTACGTGGGAGAAGAAAGTTCTCTGAAGAGCTAAGAGCTTAATTCAGTTTAATTGAAGTTTGTGTGTATAGAAACTAAGAACTTTCTTTCTTTTCAAGGAAATACAGCATTACAGAAACCTCACCATGAAAAAATGGACTTTATCAGCAGCCTCTCCTTCAAACAGCAAACTGGCCAAAACCTACATCTGTTTCTTAGCCAGGCTACCATGGTACGGACAGTCCTGTAAGCATGAAAGCACTGTAGCTCAGCCTACAAACACAATTCTTTGCAGTCTCCAAGTAAAAAACAAACAAACAAACAAACAACTAAATCTCCTCTGTCAGCTTTTAAAAAAATCTCAGCACTTTGACATATTTCAGCATGGGGTAGATGTTCAGAAAAGAATCAGAAATGGATACAGCTGCTAGATGCTAGACTTTTGCACAACACTAATACTAAGATGAATTTTAAATAAATACTGACTCAGTGGTGTTTGCTATGAATAGAGCTACTAAGAAGCACTTTGTTGAAACTGCTTGTAACATTGGAATTCACCTGTAATAAATACATCAGTAAATCAAGGGGAAAAAAATATTTCCTGTCTTTTTTAAAAAAGAAAAATTAATTTAACCATGATGAAAAAACCTTTAATTCTAGAAGAAGTATTTGTGCTCTTATTACAGGTAGTGGAACCAGGTCTTATGTGAATTCACATCTAACTGCTAGAAATTATTTTAATTTACTTTTTACTAGGCATTAGTTGAGTGTAAAATTCTGTTTCCAAACTATTAATAATGCTACCCTTTTGAATGCCTCACATGGCCAACACTTCTCTCTTCTTTCTCTCCCATTGAATGATACAAGTCAGAATGAATCCACTGTGTTTAAAACTAACCCAGACTACCAACCCAAATGCCTGCATCTGGACTGAGTTTGCTAAGAGCAAGAGTTTATGCTAAGTACAGTATTTATACCAGTGTTCTTTTCTGCTGTGTGTGAGGGAAAACACAGACATGATGGGATGAGAAGAAACAAGGAGACCAGGAACAAGTCTGCCGCATTTCTCAGGTGCAGGTCCACAGAATCTGTACTCCACATTTTTGTGGGAGGAGAGGACTAGTGTGATTTAAATCCACCTGGACACTCAGGCAGCTCTGAAGGTGCAATCAACAGTAAAACACGTCATATTGGGCAACTGAGCATGATTCAGGGATCTGTAACTTCATGATGAAGAAACTATCTGTTAAGCAGGAAGCAGTCCCCCCAACAGTGTGGCACTCTGCCCCAGTTGCTTGGTGTTTTGCTAGCACAAATACAAAGGCAGTGGGACTCTAGATAGTATCTCTGCCCTGCTCTGTATTATACCATGTAGACATACAGGCTTGTCCAGGTTTCCATGAAAAACACTGCCCTGTGTGAAGCAGGCATGATTCAGGCTCTGCTGAATTACTGCACTGTTACTTTTCTTTGCTGACACAGTGTTCAGAATGTTCACAAGCTTTACATGATTTCAAACTTCAGTACTGTCTGTGGGCACACAACTCAGTCTTCCAAGTTCTGCCTACCCCTTCCACTTCCATGTCTTCTTATGTCTTTTCAGACCTGCTCCAGCAAGCCGCCCACGCTGAGATTTATGAAGAGAAGCAACCTAGGAGGTTCATGCTAAGGGATGCTGACTCAGTCACAGCACAAATTCATGTCTCCTTTACAGGACAACAAGTGTTTTATACAAGGGCTCATCAGTGCCCAAAAGTAATAAGGATAGTACATAATAAAATGGGGTAAAAGATAAAACATTGAAGTCATGGAAAAATAGTACTTTTGTGGGAAAAAAAAAATACAAAAATTCTATAATCGCCGTTCACTTTTTAAAATAAATCTTTACAAAAGGCTTTCATATTTCCATTCAAATCCCGGGGGGTTCTCATGAATCCAAAAGTTGCGTGCTTAAGTATTTAGCTGAACTGGTGCCAAGAGGCCAAAGTCAACTGTTTTGCTTTATTGAGTATAAGCACCCATTATAAAGCAAGACTATTTACATATACTGTAAGACCTGTTTCCAAGAAATCTGCCAACAAATCCAAGTACCTAACAGACAGAAATACTGCTCTTTATGAAGAAAAAAAAAATTATGCCAAGGTGGATAGGTCTGTGTAAATAAAGATAAGTTGGAAGTTTATTGTTTTAAAGGGAGGGAAGAAGTAATTTCAAAGTGCAAAAATGGATGTGTTCATCCTCTTGCTTCTGCTTTCTCCTCATTGTGTACTTCTATATGGAAAAACAGGATGCTGTGGATACTCAGCATAAAGAAGCCCAACAATTTTTTAGTTTAACTAAAGCTAGCTGAGATGTTTGTCTGTACTGAGACTATAAATTGCATGTGTTCCTTCTGCCTAGCCCCTGCAGACCCCTCCTTTGCCTTTAACCAGAAGTACCAACAGGAAAACCCTGTCCTTTGTATGACTTTAACCTTGTACACAAGGCCCATCACACAGCTTAGCTTGACCAGGTTATCAGTCATCACTAACAAGCAAATTGTAGCTGAGAAGGACTCCAAAGATCGCAGGAGGAAGGCCAGTTTGTCAGATGCACATGGGGGAAGAAAACCTTCTAGAATAAATAGTTACTGAATGTTAGAAGTTATTATTCTTCTCTGAGCCTCTGTCCGTATGGATTCAACTCATTTATGGTGACTTTCCAGCAGTCTCCCAAGTCACCGGGTGATGTTTAAAAGATCCTAAAGATAGCTGGCTAAATAAGGAGCGTGCAAAACAGCTCTCCTTAAATTTGGACATGAGCAACAGACACAGGAGGAACTCAGTAGACTCCTTGCCCATTTTATCTCAGGTATGGGAATACTCTTAGCATGCCAAAGCATTGCCAAGACTCTCATCCATTCATTAGTAATAAGCTTTTAATGTGCTGAATGATCTATTTGAAGAATTTCCAAAAAGATATTGCCCGGCTTTCCACAACTCTTTCCAGTGAAACCAAGAATTGATTTATCTGGTACAAATAACGAAGTGCTCTGAAAACATCTGACATGTGGAGCTTGACTTATCCTGCATTTGATGGTGGCTGTATGGATAGAAAAGGAAGGGTCTGATAGGTTAGTTTAAGCTTCAGGTAAGTATTACTATGGTAAACTCAGCAGAACATTCTACCAATACTTCATTCCAGTGAGTTATACGAACCTAAATTCACTCTCTAATCACACTGGCTGAGTGATACTCACCACAAAGACAATTTTTGCAAAGGAGGAAAGTCAGATTTAAAATGGATGAGGAGCATGCAGCTTACAGACTGCTAACAATGCCAGTGAGATCCTAGAATTTGCAAAATCAAGCATGAATCAGGCCTCTCAAGTATTTTTAAATGATGGGAGAAAGAGCAAAACAAACCACGTTTGTACAGAGTTTTTGACAAAAAGCATCTAAGAGTGCTTTACATGTACCTGATGGGGAGCCAATCCATTTGAACAAGAGGAAGTATCTTACAGATCTATCAGCTCACAGAAGTCCTCCTGAGAACAGACAGACTCTATGATCTTAGACCACAACTTCCTGTGTTTCTGAAGAACTATCTAAGCAAGATTCAAGTGACTATGTGAGGTGTAGAATTAGCTCTTGACTCTGGGAGACTCAAGAATCAAGAGCTGGCGTGGACCAGTGTGCACCAACTGATAACCAATGCTGTCTACCCCACAAAGGAGCTATCCTTGTGATCATATCATGCCTGGTCTTCCCTAAGGAATCAATCTTCACATGGAAAGAAAGATACCGAGAAAAATATGACCTTGGATTATTGCAGAGGTAAAATAATCCAGGAAACTACCTAAGCAGTGAGTGATCAGCCAGTCAGGAGCAGATGCTGAAGAACTTAATCCTCCAGTTTACAAACAGACCTACAACTAAGCTAATTTCCTAACACAATCCAGCAGTAAGTGTATAGAGGCATTTATTGTATCTGTATTATTTCTCTCTGGAATCACAGAAAGATTCTGCAGGCCAGTCAAACCATCTGTAATGCCTGCATATTTGTATTAAGGAGGCTGTCTCGCATACTATAGGAGAATGATAGCATGCTGTGAGTCTGGCCATCAGAAGAACAGTAAGAGTTACTGTGGGAAAAGAGATAGGGAGTAGCACCTTTAGCATGCCACCTGGGAGTCCATCCATAGATAGAGTTCTGTCAGTCTTGGGCAGGGGGGAAGCAAATTTAGCCACAGTGTTGAGCTCTGGTGGTAGAAAATAGCCAAAGCATGGGGTTCCTCTCTCACTCTTCCTAGATGGAAAGCACACAGTGAAAGTTAAAAGGAAATGTGAAAAACTTGAACAAAATAGAAACAAGGAGCAAACAACAGTCAAGGCACTGAAAATCCCTTACACAATACGAATTGCAGTGATTACGGATGTCTCTTAGCCTAGGCTACCTACTGGAGTACCAGGAAGATATTGCTAAACTTTGGTAGTTAAGAGATGGAAATAAATACCTTCTAGAGCACACACAGACAGAGCACACATTCCCATGGTGCTGTAGTCCTATATGTACCATACCTAAGATCCATACCACCAAACAAAATAAACAAAAAAGAGCAATTCTTTAAGAAAATTTACAGGCTGTGGCTTAGTCCACACTTAACATTATAACAACCTCATGATGTTGTTTTAGTGGTAATAAATGCTACTTGGACAGCATAATCTTCATGAGTTTCATTAACAACAAAGCCCATACTTCTCATAAACTCAAATAAGTGATATAACTGATATAAGTGATGAAACCATGAAAATTCTCACTGATCTCTCAGCCAAATCAGCTAGGGTAAAAAACTATTTATGCATTATAGCCACAAGATATATATCTGGGAAATTTCTCTTCTTTTTAATATAATAACACACACACCTCGCATATTATATGCAAGTTCATGAAAATGTCATCACTGCCTTTGAACTGTACATTTTCAGAAATCGAAGCTTACAAGTTTCAAAACTTCTAACAAAAAGTAATACAGTAAGTAGCATTGATTTCAATTATTTCTTTTGGCTACAAATGTATCGGAAAGCTTTGCACAAGATGCAGTCTGTGTAACTTGCTGTGGGATTGTTTTCTTCAGTGTGTGGGATACTAACAGGTATGTATCTTCATCATGTTCCACAGCAAATGCTGGTCTCTTGCTGCTTCAGTCATCAGTTTGAGACTCAAATCCAAATGCCTAACTTCACACCCTCTTTGGAAATGTTTCAAGAGCCAACTCTCAAAGGAAGTATAACCTTCAGGACAGAGTGCCTGTGACTCCCTGCCTTATAAAAACTTCATTGTCCCCTTCACACAAGCTCTAATAGAATTACTAGAAACAGCTGCTGAGATATACAGTATCTAGATACGGCTGTGCTAAAAGTAAGGATAAAGGAAGAGACAAAAGCTGCTTTGCTAAAGACAACTAGCAAACACAAGCATTACTGAGTATACGAGGGAGAGATGTGCTTTGGCAGCAACATACCCCAACAGAATTTTGTTTTTCACATAATAAACCAGCTGGCACAGCTTTAGAGTCCCTGTGAGGCGAAGTTAGAATCATAGAATCATACAATATCTCAAGCTGGAAGGGAGCCATAAGGATCATTGAGTCCAACTCCCTGCTCCTCATAGGACCACCTAAAACCAAACCCTATGACTAAGAGTGTCACCCAGATGCTCCTTGCACTCTGAGAGGCTTGGTGCTGTGACCACTTCCCTGGGGAGCCTTTCCAGTGACAAATCACACATATAATCTGAGGTTTGATTGCAGAGTTCATTGTACAAATGAAGAAAAGTCCAACCATCTGGCAAGCATGTGGCCATACTCTCCAGATGTACTGCAGTAGTCGCTAAGGTTATTCATGCCCTTCCTGGCTGCAACATAAGAATCACTTTTCAGTACTATTTCTGCCTTCGTATGTCTATAGAGTAAGTTAAATCCTCCTTGTCAAATCAAAGGGTGAAGGAAATGGATGATGATCAGCTATAATGACTTCTAGCATTTTCAGTGAACTTTTACATGAAAAATGTAAATCCTTTAAAGATTCTGAGCTTATTTTAGCGTCCAAATTCTGCACGGCTGAACAGCAGAAAGATTATGTCTTGTTCTAGGAAAGGTACAGTACACTTTTTTTATGACTGCATCTGACTGTATTAGATAGCCTATGTCTTGTCTATTCCATTCCCAACAGCATGGCCTGTGGCTAGTAAAGCTCTGTGAGCAAAGACAGGCTTTTTGGTATCATCATCCAGAAAAACAGCTATCACTGCTACACTGTAGTACACTGTATTAACAGACTGCCCTGTTACGGGCTTCCTGATTAAGGCAGGTAGGAGGATTTTCTTAATGCACGGAAAGAACAGAAACAAAGAAAAAGACTCAGGTTGTTTAAAGCAAGCCTGTCCTGGAAAAGGAAATTTCCCTACCAATATAAGACAAACCTGAGCACAAAGTGACACAAATTAATTTCAGTACTTTGTCCCATTAAGGATTTGGCAAAAACTTCGTATTTAGTGCAACAACAAAATGTCAGGAGGGTCTGTAACGCATGCAAACTATGGGAGTGTGAGAAAAACCAAAGCTTGAACAAGCAACAACTAACACTCAAAGCTTCTATACCTCCCCAGCCTCGAATAGGGACATCTTCTGTTCTAGCCTTGAACCCTGCACAGTCACTGCTGCACGCAAAACCTGTGTGTTTTCCAGCAATAAATATGGTCTATGAAGGCAAGAGTGAAGTGTTTTCCAAGTTCTCTTACTCTATAGAAACTGTCAGGGAAATTTTATCATACCAGAAAAGATAAGAGATGTATTAATTGGAGAAGAGGGAGAGGTATTCTCTTTACATCCTTCTGCAGATACTTACTGAGGTGAGCCTCAGTAATGTCACCACTAATGACTGACAAGATCTGTGCTCTTTTACAGGAAACGCAAAAATCCTATGAACTAAGCACAGACAGAAGACCCTCCATTAACTCACAAGTACATGTGGCCCATAATCATCAACCTTTTTAGGATTATTACAGTAGTTCCGCTGGTTTAAAAGGCACTGTGCTTTGACATGCTCATGTCATGCTCATGGCAAAGATGAAAAACAGATGTGAAAGTAACCACAACATGTGGTACAAAACTCTACATCGGCAGCGATTCAAATCAGGGTTTCAGTACTCTGAATTGTCTGAATACTACAGAAACAACAGCTTTAGGCACATATCAGAAGTTACCAATTGCTTCCACAGCCTCTTCTTCACCTTCCAAGTACTGTAATACTACATCCATCCTCTCACAAAGAGGCAATAAGATAGCTCAGAAAATGATCAGGAAAAAACAGTAAAGTTTCTCCAGCTGCATGATTCCTTGGTTTAAAAGAAAATAATCTAAAGCAACATCAAGGCTTTCTATGCATCACCTTCCTGTTAATCACAGTAACTACAAGACTGCACAAGTGCAGGCAGGCTTAGCAGTCTTGGTAGCATGAGGAATTCCCAGCAAACGTCTCTTCATAGGGCCACAGCATTATAATAATTCAAATTGGAAGTGACCATGGGAGGTCCCTACTCCAACCTCCTGACCAAAGCAGGGTCCAGCTATGAGATAAACCAAGGTTGCTTATGGCTTTATGCAGTTGGACACTGCACAACTTCCTTGTTTCAAATTACTATCACTGCCTCTTGTCCTCCCACCATGCATAGTTGTGAAATGTCTGACATCATCTGCTTGACAGCCTCCCTGTAGGTACAGGCAGTGCTGTTAGGTCCCACCAAAGCCATCCTTCTCCAGGCTGAACAAACCTAGCTCCCCTGCCTTTTCTTGTAGGGCCTGTGCTTGTGGCTCCATCTGTCTTGGGTGATCCTACACTGAACTAGCTCCAGTTTACTGATGCTTTCCCTCCAGTGGGGATCCCCAAACTAGACACAGTACCTGGAAGTGGTTTCACAAGTGCTGAGCAGAGAATAACCCCTCACTCACTCTCTGGGCCACACTCTTATTCATACAGCCCAGGGTGCTGCTGGCCTTCTCCAACTCCAGGGCACACAAGTGGCCCTTGCCCACCAGAGCTCAGGGCTGCCTCTGCGGATCTGCTCCTCAGCCTGCATTACTGTAGGGATGTGCCTTTTTAGGGGCAAGATTCATGGTTTGTCCTTGGTGAATTTCATCAGGTCTTTGCCCATCCATTCCTCCCAGCTGTCCAGGTTTCCCTGACTGGCAGCTCTGCCCTCCAGCACACCGACAGGTACATCTCCAGTTTGGTGTAATCTGCAAACTTGGTTAGAGTGCCCTCTACCCCTTCCTCCAGACCACTTATAAAGATGTTGAACAGGTCCCAGAACAGACCCCTGCAGTACCCCATTCTTTACCAGCTCATTAACTAATGGCCCTTGAGCCTGCCCACCATAACAGATTTTACCTGTCTAGTTGTCCACCCATCCGAATTATGAGTTGGAAAAATGTGGGACACAGTGTCAAAAGTCTTGTTAAAATGGAAGGAAATTACATCTGCTGCCCTAACCTCATCAACGGATTCAACTGTTTTGGCACCCAGGCAATCAGGTTGGTTACTCATGATTTATTCTAGTAGCTCCCTAATGATGCCATTTAGATTCAGATTTCCTTCCTTACACTAGTTCTGCTTTTTCTCTCTTGCAAACTGTTCTGGGGATTTTAGAGTGTGAGAATTAGTAAGTGCTCTGTGTGGTTGTGACACTTGGCTGGGAAGTGAAAGGATGCAAGCAGTTTCACAACTTTATGATAGTGTTTACAGAGAAAATAAAAAAGGAAAAAGAAACTACAATATGCCATAGAAATAGAAATTCCCACAAAAGGAAACAGAAGACAGTGTTTCTTCTCCTCCGTAATTAATCTGACAATTCAAGTTACTATGACTTATAAGGTCAGTTCTAAGAGGACTCTCAGACTTCTTCAGATAATGTTAAGTACCCTGGTTCAGTCACAGTCTTACAGAGATCTGCAAAACACCCAGAATGTAAAGAACAATTTCTTGTCTACTTAATTTTAAACAATCTAAGTAACATAGCAGAAGATTATATTTTAATACACATAAAAAGTGGAATTTTAAACACACTGTTTTGAAATTCTGTGCCAGAAAACTTCTCTTTGAAAGCAGCAGGAAGCCTTCTCCATGAGGGTCACCCATTTACAAAAAATCCTCTGCTGGGAGAGGTTGGTTGCTCTTGGGTTGATACCAGCTGTGCTGTCCAGCACAGGCAAAACATGTTCAGACATGCTAATACACGTGGGAGCTTTTCTAGATTAAAGCATAAAATAAGGCTGTGTCAGCCTTTGAAGGAAAGGGGGCCTTTATTTTAAACTTTCTTTCAGCAGTCACAAAGTATTCTGTCACTGACTTGCCGTAAACTTCCTCAGATTGTTTTAATTAAAACACTTTTAGACTTTTTTATCAGGACAGTTTAGAAATTCCTGTTGTTTATCCATAGTATACTTTTTGAGATATGACAGATGCAGCACTAAGAAAACTGGACTTTTGTTACCCAACATCTGTCTATTGCACACTGCAAGGCCTGCTCAGAACGTTTTGCAAGAAGTTTATTCTTCTCAGGTAGTTTTTCACATGTGGCATATTAAGCCTAGACAAAAAATCTGATCATGAGAACTGCAAATAAGCAGTTTCCTGATACTTCTTAAGAGTCAGTCAAGTTTACAGAATATATTCGTGTCCCACCAAACACCAAATCTTGCTCTCTTTAACCTTGGTGGACAAACTGACCTCATCTACAGCCAAAGCTTAAGCTGGAAAGAGAGAACTGCATCGTTTTCAACTCATCTTTTCCTTTTAAATGAAGATAGCTTTCTATGCAACTTTCTGTACTCAGTCCTGAAAGCTGCACATTGCACAACCAAAGAACCTGCTCGTTTTAGGCTAAGAAGCCATAACCTGCCACTCCACACACAGGCCAGAATGCAGTTAACTACAAATGACAGTAAAAGTTGTACATTGTGTAAGGCTTCTCGGCAGCCTACCATTCTTAACAGAGATCAGTTGCCTTCAGGCTTAGAACTGGCCAGTGAATCCTCTCTGACCCAAAAACTAAGTTGTGTGCCAAGTAACAGGAGCTAAGCAACAGGACTGCCTAGCCTCTCTTGTCATTCATCCGTAGAAGACAGCACAGAGCCTTCTACTGAGATTTCACAGGACACCAACGTGGTTTTTGTCCTTCTCTTCACAAGCAACTGAAACACAGTCAAACAAGATGCAGCATCAACTAATTCTCTCCTGAAAAGTTCAAAAGTACGCCATACATTAAGAGAGGTTCATTCTCATCTTTGGCTGAAAAAGTATCTGAGACTCTGATTGCTGCTGTCCTGAAAAGCGTTAAGAATAAACACCCTGCATACATCCAAAATGTGGCTGGCCATGACCACAGTGAGCAGCATGTTTTCATCTGTGCAGGCTAGGATAATGGTACAGCAGACAGCCAAGAATACAGTGGGCTTGCAACAGTCAAATACACCACGCTATATTGAAGCATACCAAACCCAAACATCAAAGAAAATAAAAAGAACAAGAAGACAGCTCCTTAAAGATATCCTTGAAAATAGCTGCAATGATAAATCACCTTCACCGCTTAAAAAACACTCAGGGATGAAAGGATAGCAACTAGATTACAAGCACATTGTAGAAATAAAACTAAAAGGCACAGCTAATGAAAGGACATCAATACCTTGTAATTACAGTTGCTTTTTCCCCACAAATCTTTTCAAACATATCTGTGCAAATTAAACATTTAGCTGCATAACATGTGAAAGCTGATACATAACAACTGCCATTCTTTACTAGATATACAAGTATATAGAGGGCATATATGACTATTTTTAGTATGGCAATGGTATTTTAAAGGTCACAAATCTGAATAATTTCCCACCACAATGTTCGACAACTTTATATTACACTTCAAACGTTAAATTATATTAATGAAAGTTTTATGCAGTTATACTTCTGCAGCATTCCAGAATAGAACTTATCCTTCTGCTCCATCTAATTTAAAAACTGCTTTTATGTGACATGGACTCAGTTTGACAGAGGTGTCTTAAAAAATTCACAGCAAGCCTATTCCAGATAAGAGAAAGTGAGACTGACTTATCCCACCAAAGGAAGATAAAAAGAGTGAGGTCACAACTGACATAACTTGAAAAATCACAGTCACAGAGTGAATGCAGTATCAACCATGTAGAAGGATGTATTTATAACTTGGAGAAGTCTTTATGCTGGAAAAATCCCTAACAACTCAACAATGAAGAACATCCATGTAGAGAAAGATACGCACGGCACCTATCCTGCTTCTGGCACAAACTTCTTCATTAAACAGATGACAAACAATATAGAAGAAAAGCACATAGTTGCAAAGGAAGAATACACTGCTGTCCTGGTTTTGGCTGGGTTAGAATTAATTTTCTTCTTAGTAGCTCGTGCAGTGCTGTGTTCTTTTGATTTAGTATGAGCATAATGATGGTAACACACTGAGGTTTTAGTTGTTGCTGAGCAGTGCTTACCCTAAGTCAGGGATTTTTCGGTTTCCCCAGCTCTGCCAGTGAGCAAGTGCACAAGAAGTCAAGAGGACGCAGAGCCAGGAGAGCTGACCCAAAGTAGCCAAAGGGATAGTCCATACCATAGAACGTCATGTCAGTATATAAACTGGGGGAGTTGGATGGGAGCCACTGATCATTCCTTGGGGACTGGCTGGGCATCAACCAACGTGTAGTGAGCAATTGCATTGTGCATCACTTGTTTTTCTTGAATTTGACTTCTCTCTCTCTTTTTGTTATCTCCATTTTCATTACTAGCAGCAGCAGTAGTAGTAGTAGTATATTATTTTGCTTTCTTTCAATTATTAACCTGTTCTTATCTCAACCCACCGGTTTTACCTTTTTCCAATTCTCCTTCCCAGCCCACGGGGGGTCAGAGGGAGGGAGTGAGCAGCTGTGTGGTACTTCGTTGCCAGCTGGGATCAAACCACAACAGCCAGATTTACAAGAACAGACAGACAAAAAAATCCATGCCAGATTTGTAAATGAAGAATTCAAGTAAATAATCACAACAGCACAAGTGGAATGTGGTGTGCTGTTCTCCATGGCCAGAGGTCTATGTTTCTTCAACTGCTACTGCTTGTTAAACAGTGATAAAAAGCCCCATCCATTAATTAACCCAAAAACCTTTTTCAGTGTTTACAGAGTAAAGACTAAGCTTTACAGGAAGCAGCAGCAGAAAAACATGCACTGGACAATAGACGCCTCAACAAAAACATATAGGAAGGGTCCAGTGCTTCAAGAAGAAAGAAAGGCTTCTTGGGTCTGCACTCGCTGGTTGAGACGTGGGGTTAGATCATTGACTTTCAATAGCACTGTCCTTGCTGGTACCAGGACCTGGGAACCACTAGCAGAGGAACAGTCACCCTTCTTTCTTCACCTTCTCACCAACCTATATCAATTTATGTGCACAGCTTGACTTTGACATCAAGCTTCATTATGCCCTTGTGATTTCCTTCTATTGTAAGGAGTTTCTTGCTGCTAGGGTCGGCCTCCTTCCTGCACCCAGCACAGCTTGTTTAGAACTCATCACATCTCTATCCCTCACTGCCTGAAGACATTTCTTTAAGCAAGTCAGAACAGTTACTGTCACTGCAGGCCCCCTTAAAACCTGCCTCTAACTGACCGAAAGTAAACGGACAATCAGTAGATAGAACCCTGATGTGTCAAAGTTGCATTAAAAGATGGGCTAACAGATGTAAATTTGCGGGGTACCCGTGGTAAGGTGCTTAGATTTGCTCAGGGTAAGTGTAATCAAAGCACTCAGATGCTGTTGAAACGACCTGGCTGTAGAAGTAAGGTATCAACTAATGCAAACAACAGGACTATTCTCTCAACAGCCCTCTTTCCCTGTACCAACTTGACTGCTATTTTCCACACTCACACAGCTTCGTCATTCCTACAGAAACTATTTTTACTCACTCTTGTGATTCTCATCTTGTAGACCATTAGCTAACATCTCAGTATTTAACTTCCTTTCCTGTGATATAGACCTCAGATAAACCAGAATACAAGGATATGAAAAAAAGAACGGTTTGTTGAACAGGGCACATGGCTTTGCATTCCCCATGAGAAAAAGAACACCAACCTCAGGGTACATATTGCCAGGGAATTGAAGTCTGGAGACGTACTGCCACAATCCTGTTGATGTTGGAGCATGTTAAAGCAGATGTTTCCTGTCAAGTGTTACACTCTCCCTACAGTACATACTAGTATATTCCAGCAGTCACATCAAGCAAACACACGTAAATGTTAAACATCTTGAGTGAATTCTCCTGTAGTCCACTGCTCCATTTGTTAATGCTGTATTCCTAAGCAACATTTACAGTCCTCTAGATTATTGCTTCCTTCTGTTTAAGTTCAATAATGCACTGTGAAAAGCTGTTAAATAACACATCATCATGCACACAAGTGAAAAAGTATCAGATTTTCTAAATCTTTCCTTTCAAGCAATATGTACAAATTTTTTCATAGCTAAGGAAATGCTCTAGTTCAATGACTTAGGCTAAACTGTGGCCATACAATATGGATGCACCGTAAGAAGAAGTGGTTTTCATATGCTCTCCAGCAACGACGTCAGGAGACAGGCCCAGGACCTGAGAAGAGAGTAGTCAGGTGGACAGGAATTGATCAAATTCCCTCACACGAGGGCTGTTCTTATTACCAAGGTCCAGAAGCAGGCCAAAAGAGACAGCTGGGTACACTGCAGTAAGAAGATTCATTTTGTGGACACAAATCAAATAACAGCTTTCAGACAATAGTGGGGCTCTGATGACCAAAGAACTGTTATCCCAGAGACACTGTGATGACACCATCAAACACAATGAACTATTTCTAACAGAACTCATCTTTCTCTCATTAAAAAAAAAAATAAATCAGGGGTGTTCCCATATAAAGTCATTTTGACCATCATTATCTGTTTCCCTACCCTGGTAAGATCCACTGGGAAAAGATTTCCAAGTGTTTTAATTTTTTATGGAGTAGTGACTGTATTATTAAATCCCAGTTCGACATGCTTGAAGGCTGCATTTCCTAACTTCTTCAGCAATACTAACAACTGGAATAAAAGTTTTTTTTCCTTTACCTAGGCACTATGTTTGCTACCCTACTGCATCTACTATTACAAATATTGCCACGTCCTTTTCAATCATCTTTATTTTAACAGTTTCTCTATTTTTTGTGTTAGAACAACAAAATACAGAAAATAAGAAATATCAGCCCCAACAGCACAGTAGAAATCTTTTTTTTTTAATTACTCTGTTTATTAAGTGTTCTTTCCCTCCCTTGTTAATCAAGTCTTGTTCTTATTCTTGTCGATACTGTTACATGATGTAGATAACAGTTGGCGTGAAAGTCCTTTTCCTTTATTTATTTTTTCTAATTCACTAACAAAAAACACTTTTCAATGTATTTTTAAACAATTACTCCCATGGAACTGAATGGTACCGCACATGCATTAAAGGCCAAATTATGAATAAATCAAGCTGTCACACTTAAAGATTAAATCTAGCGAGGTAAGTGGGACATGTCTAAGACACCCATGGATGCAGTCTGGTGTGAGTAAGAACAAAACTTAACACCTAATCTTTGTATATAAGAAGGTTTGCTGCACATCTATCACCTCAAATGGAATAAATGCTCATTTGAATGAATGACAGTCTAGATGTGACAGAAATAGTTAAGGAGTTTGTTTTAGATGTAGTACTGGCTCTACATGGCAGGGTTTGCCAGCAGAGGCTGCAGGGGTGGCATCTGGGAGAAGAGGCAGGGGCTGCCCCATGCTGGACCAAGGTAGCTCTAGTCAGCTCCAGCAGATCCACCACAAGGCACAGCTGAGCCTAGCAGCCAAGCTGGTGGCCCCTATGGGTAAATATACTTTAAAAAGGCAAAAAGCTGCCCAGCAGTGAGGTCTGAGGAAGAAACAGCCCTGTGAACACCAAGGGCAGAGAAGAGGGATGGGGAGGAAGAGCTGCTCTAGGTGCTGCGGCAGAGATTACCCTGCCGCCCATGGAGAGAACCACAGTGGAGCAGATGGATGTTTCCTGACAGACGGAGAGCCCACACTGCACCAAATTTTCTCCTGAAGGACTGCAGCCCATGAGGACAGCCCATACTGGAGCAGGGGAACAGTGTGAGGAAGAAAGAGTAGCAGAAGGGAGCTGTTATGGACTGACTCCAAACCGCATCCCCCATTCCCTCTGCACCACTTAGGGTGGAGAAGGTACAATAATGATGAGATTGAGCCTTGGGAGAAAGGACTGCAGCTAAGGTGGTTTAATTTGTAGGTTTTCTGTTTCTCACTATCCAAATCTGTTTTAATTGGAAATAAACTACATTAATTTTTGTCAAGTCTTTTGCCCGTGATAGTAATTGGCAAGTGATTCCCCTGTCTTTATCTCAGGGAACCCATGAGCTCTTCCATCCTATTTCCCCTCTCTGTCCTGTTGAGGTTGGGGGTAGAGAGAGCAGCTGGCTGGGCATCTGGCAGCCAGCCAGCCAAGGTCAACCCACCATAAATATTTGGATGTATATTTTGATATCCATTTTAGAAGCTTCTAGCATAGGTATAACTACAAATAGATAATAGTTGCAAAGAAAACAAAAGCCAAGCAGTTTTGGAAAGTTATGCAAACAGGACAGATTACAGCTAACATCAGCTGTGACAATGTGACAAGCTGTAACATTTCACTCAAAGCTTTTTACTTATTAAAATCACTATTTGGGAGTTCATTAGGATTTATTTCATTAAATCCATTTTGACCAATACCCACAAGCTTTCACTGTATACGTTTCATGCACCTTAACAATTCATACTTTCTGCTATATACTAGCACTATGTAACACAAGAGTCTTCTTCTAAAGACAAGAGTGAGATCAGGAATGAGTGGAAGTCAAGTGAGGAAGACCTGTCTTCAGCAGAGGAACACACCGAGGAACACTTAAACAAACTAGACATACAACAGTCAATGAGGTCTCAGGTGCTGAGAGACATTTCAAGGACGCTCTCTGTTACCTTCAAAGGGTTGTGGCAATTCAGGGAGCCTTCGAAGGACTGAAAGCAAGCAAGTATCATTCCTGTCTTCAAGGGTGGCAAGAAAGAACATCTAGAGAACTACAAACCAGTCAGTCTTACCTTAATCCCTGGGAAGGTTATGGAGCAACTAATCTGGAAATCATTTCCAAACTCATGGAGGACAAGAAGGTCCTCCATGAGTGGCCAGCATGGATTTATGAAGAGGGAATCATGACTAACCAACCTGACAGCCTTCTACAATGAGGTGACTGACTCAGAGAATAAGGAGAGAGCAGTGGATATTGTCTATCTTGACTTTAGCAAGGCTTTCAGCTCTCTCTCCCATTACATTGTCACAGAAAAAATGGTGAATCATAGAACAGGTATGTCAACAGTAGAAGTATTGAAAAGTGTCTGAATTCCAAGGGGCTTAGATGGTTTTGATCAGCAGCACAAAATCCAGCTGGAGACCAGTCACCAGAAGTGCCCTCCATAGGTCAATACCATGGCCAATACTGTTCAACATCTTCATTAATGATCTGAACAATAGGGCAGAGTACACCAATGATACAATACTGGAAGGTGTAATATACCAGAAGAATGTGCTGCCATTGAGACAGACCTCAACAAACTGGAGAAACTGGCAAACAGGAACCTCAGAGAAGTCAATACAGGGCAATGCCCTGCACATGGGAAGGAATAATCCCTGGCGCCAGCACACACTGGAGGCCAAGCAGCCGGATAGCAGCTTTTCAGAAAAGGACCTGGGGTCCTGGTAGACCATAAGCTGACCCATAACCTAGCAATAAGGCCTTGTGGCAAAGGAGGCCAACAGCATCTTGGGTAGCCTTAGAAGAGCACTGTCAGCTGGTGGAGGGAATTGAGCCTTCCTTACTACTCAGCACAGGTAAGAGAAACTGGGATCCCACGTTCAGTTCCGGACCTACTGGAGCAGTTCTGAAAAAGGGCCACAAAGCTGACTAAGGGATTGGACCATCTGTCATACTACGAAAGGCTGAGAGAGATGGAATTGCTAAACCTCTGAGAGACAAGGTTCAAGGGGGGAAACCTGGCAATGTGTGTAAATACCCAGTGGGGGGTGGGGAGAGTAACGAAGACAGAGCCAGACTCTTCCAGTGGTGCCCAGTAACAGCACAAAACACAAGGAGCACAAACTGAAATTCAGGAAATTTTGTTTCTACTTATGAAAAAACTTTTCTAGTCTGACAGTGGTTAAATACTCACACAGGTTGCCCAGAAAGACTGTGGAGTCTCCATCCTTGGAGATATTCAAAACCCAAGTGGACGTGGCTCTTGGCAACACACTCTAGTTGGCCCTGCTTTGAACTGGGGTGTTGGACTGGATGATGTCTAGGTATCCTTTCCAGCCTCCACTATTCCATGATTATTTCCTTCTTTTCTACCAGAATTAATAGTCATAGCACAGTTTTAAAATTAATTTTTCATGTTTTCTTTCCAGTGTGTGAGCTTGAAGCATGAACTTTATAGGTAGATATACAAAAAGGTTCTGTGACAGTTGTCCCTGGAGCACTTAAGTCCAGTCCATTAGAAAGGAATGCAAGGGATCAAGAAACAAAAAAAGCAATAGATTTAAAGCATACACTAGTAAGCAGTAACCTGAAACCTACTGCAGGACTTAAGCAAGCAGTGTTACAAGAGCACAAAATATTTTCCTTACTGATTTTATTATATTGGAGGTGAGACATGCAGCAGCAAACACAGAAAGGATGCTGTCCCTCACATTAAACAACATGCTGCCTCTATCAGACATCACATTTTGGAAGAGAAAATATTTTCGTTCCTATTGCAGAAGTACAGATAAAGGTTTTAGAATTTTAGTACTAAACATTATACTGGTGTGCTAATTCTACATAAAATTGCTAAATCTTTCTTTTTTCTTTTTGTCTCATTGCATTGGTAATATTCTTATCCTTCTAAAAAGCTCTTTTTTATCTTCCCTGCAAGTTGGCTGTCCATGGGAATGGAATCGTGAATGCCTTATGGATATTATTTTACACCCACTGCCCCACTGTAAGATTTCACTGATTCTATTGGAACTATCCCTTATGTTTATAGATACATGAAACTGGAATTCAGGTCAACACAAAATCTACACTCAGAATCAACCCCTCCGTTAGCCACTCCTTCAGTAATATATTTGATTTCAGACAATGACAGTGTAAAATTTTACTGAAAAATACCTCTTGCAGACAATCATCTTTGCTGGAAGTTCAACAGCTCCTTATGGTGGGCTTCACTGAGAATCCTGGAAGACATGATGGCTCAATAATTCATAGAATGAACCTCTGAGGAAGGTGTTTATGATATTCCTTACTGTGTTCCACTCCACGTAGCTAGCCAATATACAGCCCCACCTGGGGTGGATGAGGAGCCAACTGAGAGCTTATGGGTCAGAATTAAAGGGAGCACAGGGACAGATGATATTATAGTAGAGGTCTGCTATAAGCCACCTGATCAGGAAGACCAAGCAGAAGAGGCCCTCTATAGACAGAGAGGAGCAGCCTCACGTACACAAGCCCTGGTCCTCATGGGGAACTTCAATCACCCCAGTATCTGTTGGAGGTTCACAGCAGGGCATAAGCACTCCAGAAGGTTCCTGGAATACATTGATAACTTCCTTCTCCAAGTGATAGAGGAGCCAACAAGGAGGGTCTGGTGAGGAATGTGAAGCTCAAAGGCAGCCTTGGCTGCAGAGGGCATGAAATGGTGGAGTTCAAAATCCTTAGGGCACCTAGGAGGGCACACAGCAGGCTCGCTACCCTGGCCTTCAGGAGAGCAGACTTTGGCCTCTTCAGGGATCTGCTTGGTAGAGTACCATGGGATAGAGCCCTGGAGGGAAAGGGGGGCCAAAAAAGTTGGTTAATATTCAAGAATCACAGTCTTCAAGCTCAGGAGCAAAGTAACACAACAAAGAAGAAGTCAGGCAAAAACACCAGGAGGCCTGCACAGATGAACAAGGAGCTCCCAGACAAACTCAGACACAGAAAGGAAGCCTACACAGGGTGGAAACAAGGACAGGTAGCCTGGGAACAATACAGAGAAATTGTCCAAGCAGCCAGGGATCAGGTTAGGAAAGCTAAAGCCCTGACAGAATTAAATCTGGCCAGGGATGTCAAGGGCAACAAGAAAAGATTCTATAGGTATGTGAGTGATAAAAGGAAGACTAGGGAAAATGTGGGTCCTCTCCAGAATGAGACAGGAGACCTGGTTACCTGGGACACGGAGAAGGCTGAAGTATTCAAACTTTTTTCCTCAGTCTTCACTAGCAAGTGCTCCAACCACACCTCTGAAGTCACAGAAGGCAAAGGTGGGGACTGGGAGAATGAAGAACTGCCTGCTGTAGGAGAAGGCCAGGTTCAAGATCATCTAAGGAACCTGAAGGTGCACAAGTTCATGGCATCTCATGAGATACATCCATGTGTACGAGGGGCACTGGTGCATGAAGTAGCTAAGCGACTATCCATCACATTCGAGAAGTCATGGCAGTCCGGTGAAGTTACCACTGACTAGAAAAGGGGAAATATAACCCCATTTTTAAAAAGGGGAAAAAAGGAAGATCCAGGGAACTATAGGCCAGTCAGTCTCTCCTCTATGCCCAGCAAGATCATGGAGCAGATCCTCCTGGAAACTATGCTAAGGCACACTGGTGACAGCCAACCTGGCTGCACTAAGGGCAAATCATGCCTGACAAATCTGGTGGCCTTCTACATGGAGTTACAGCATTGGTGCATGAAGGAAAAGCATCTGTTGTCATCTGCCTGGATGTGTGCAAAGCATTTGATGCTGTCCCACATGATGTCCTTGTCTCTAAATTGGAGAGAGATGGATTTGACGGATAGACCAGTCACTCAGTGGATGAGGAACTGGCTTGATGGTCACACTCGAAGAGTTGCAGTCAATGGTTCAGTGTCCAAGTGGACACCAATAACGAGTGACATTCCTCAGGGGTCAGTATTGGAATCAGCTCTGTTTAACATCTTTGTCGGCAATACAGACAGTGGGATTGAGTGCACCCTCAGCAAGCTCGCCACCAACACCAAGTTTTTTGTGCAGTTGACATGCTGGAGGGAAGGGATGTCATTTAGAGGGACCTTGACAGGCTTGAGAGGTGGACCCATGCAAAGCTCATGAAGTTCAAATAAGCCAAGTACAAGGTCCTGAACATGGTCAGAGCAATCTCAAGCACAACAGCAGCCCTAAGGAGAAGGACTTTGGGGTGCTGGTTGACAATAATCTCAACATGACCTGTCAATGTGCATTTGCAGCTCAGAAAGCCAACTGTATCCTGAGCTGCATCAAAAGAAGCATGACCTGCTGGTCACAGGAAGCGATTCTCCCTCTCTGCTCTTGTGAGACTCCATCTGGAGTGCTGCATTCAGCTCTGTGGCCCCTTAACATAAGAAGGACATGGACCTGTTGGAGCAAGTCTAGAGGAGGACCACAAAGATGATCATAGAGCTGGAGCACCTCTCCTATGAAGACAGGCTGAGAGAGCTGGGTTTGTTCAGCCTGGAGAAGAGAAGGCTCCAGAGAGACCTTATAGCAGCCTTCTGGTGCCTAAAGAGGGCCTACAAGAGAGCTGGAGAGGGACTTTTTACAAGGACATGTAGTGACAGGACATGGGGTAATGGCTTTAAACTGAAAAAGTGTAGATTTAGATTAGATACTATGAAGAAATCCTTCACTATAAGGGTGGTGAGACACTGGAAGAGGCTGCCCAGACAAGTTGTGGATGCCTCCCCCCTGGAAGTGTTCAAGGCCAGGTTCGCTGGAGCAGCCTGGTCTAGTGGAAGGTGTCCCTGCCCATGGCAGAGGGGGTTGGAACTAGATGAGCTTTAAGGTCCCTTCCAACCCAAACCATTCCATGAGTCCATGATTAAAAGTGACTTGCTTAAGATTAACTACTGACTGTGATTTCAAGTCTAAGCTGGGCTCTTCAATGAGTGACTTCAGCACTGGCACTCATGCATTAAACAGGTTACACAATTTTGGCCACCAAAGCATGAGAATCTCTAGACAACATTAAGGTGTTTTCACAGAAAATCAAAATTCAGGTATTTTGGATTGTCATGTGTGTAAATCAATCACAGAAGAAAAGTGACCAGTTTTGAAAACTTGTAATTTTTACATCTTGAAAACAAAGACAGCCACAAAATGAAAGAAAAGAAAATTCAAGTGTCCTGGATAGAGACTGTAAACTTCATAATAAAAAATATTTGTAAGAATGGCTGGGAAAATACTTACATCCTTGCATCACTATCAATTGCTCAGTTTTATTTAATAATCAGACTTAGCTCCACAGAACTAAATAAGGTAGTAATCACCATGAGACAATCTGTGCTCCAGAAGGTCAAGTAAACATTTTCAAGAACATAATTCAAACAGTCACATTGTTATTGGAGGGGACTTCAGTACATCCATACTTTCTGACATAACTACCTAACTTTAAGAAGACAAACATATTGAAATGTCACTGTTTCTTCAGGTCCTACAGGAATGCAGATATCTTGGGTTTTATATCCAAAATGAACCTCTACTAATTTTATATAGCATTTCAATAGAACGGTAGTTTTCATTTAAACTGAGATTTTTGGATCACTAAACAGAATAAACAAAATACAGCAAACCCTGACCTAGCAATATTTCCTTAAACTAGACCACCTACCTACAAGTAAGGAATATTTCCCCAAAGACTCTGTCAAGCATTAAAGGAAGCTGCTAGCTCACAATCTAGTAACTTTCAGAAATTCCATGAATAGAGAAGCACCCCAATATCCTTGCTTTTCCAGGAACAACGAACCTTTTCATACAAGCCATATATTGCTTTAAATTACCGTATCCTGATTAGACACATTTAATGGGGCAGTAGATCATTCTTGTATTAGTAAAGCTATGCAACCACATCAACACTGAGACACAATTCACTCAGTGAATGCCCTTTCTACACAGAATATATAAGGCAATAATATGGAGTTTAATCCTCTCAGGCTGATATTTACAGAAAACTTAGGCCTGGATGAGACTTACTCAAAATTCAGCTGCTAACACAGGATGCACATTCAGCAAATCTTTTTAAGAGCAGACTGGACTCATCAGAAATAGCTTTAGGTATACTTTTAACCTGCCTTGAAACTGAGAATGGATTTCATAACTGCCTGCAGTCCCTTCTGGGCCATTCTGTATCACAATAGAGGATATATTTAAATGGCATAAAATAAGAGGTGGGGTTTGTTTGGGGTTTTTTTTTTTAATGCTAGTTTATTACTGAATTAGTACTTTATTTGTTTTAAAATGCTATGACTTTCATAAGTCTGCCAGATTAGGCTCTAAACCGTAATTTACTAAGACTGGGAAAAAAATTACCAGGCAAGTGCTTGTACTCTCAGAAAGAATCAACCAATTTATTTCTTTTCCAGGATGAATTAAACTATTTTCAGCCAAGTAAAGGTTAGTAAAATTAGTCTAGGTAAGATCAAAATATCATCAAAACTAGTCAAAACAAGAAAGCACATAAAGATTGTGAAAATTAGAGGCTTTTATCAAAAGCCTTCACAATTTTGAAATTTCTATGTAGTACAAAACAGAGAGATAACTAATGTAATGACCAAGGTGATACAAATAAATGTTCCATCTTACTTGTCCAGGGCTGTGCTGGTAGGCATGCTCCTGCCAAATCCTCGGACACCCATCTGACAAAAGTATGGAATGCAAGATAGATTGGCAGCAATTATAGCCAACGAATCCGACGCATTAACAAAGAAACCATTTTGCCCAAGGATCATGTAGCGGTCCTGGAGAACAAAAGTAATTCAAAAAAGCATCTTAAATTCCATGTTTTGGGGAGTGGCAATTTCTTTTATTAGATCCACTGTAGGCAGGGAAAAAAAGAACAGGCTTTGGGCTACTCGTATCTGTCTTTGGGCAGAATAATTTATTGGCATCATCCTGGGAGGTTTATAAACTCACTATTATACCATCACTCCCTCCAGCCTTGCAGATCAAAGCTCCAGATCAGTCCCTAGCTTCAGCCTCCCACATGACACTTCAGTAGGTCTGTTCCTGCCAGGGAATGCTTGTGTGGGAGAATTTTTTTCTCAATGACATGCACCATATGGTAAGTAGGAGGGTGTTTTGTGTTTACTGACAACAGAAAACAGCTTCTGTTCTTTACAACCTTTTTATCTTTCTCCCACCCTTTCAGGACAGAAAGTTGTTTCTGTAATACTTCACTGTTTATAATGCTGATATGACATAAAAAAATGAAAACAAAGAATATAACTCAGTGCTTTATTCAGCTAAAACCCCCTTGATTTATTACATTAGCCAAAAAGTACTTAACTTAGTTACTACTTAGTGTGACAAGTCCATATTATCTATATGTGCTGTCTCTTCCTAACCAGAGAATAAAAGTGTTATACTAGTACAAGATAAAACCTGCCTAATATTTACAGAACTCTCTTTTTGTATTCAAATCCTGCTTGATTTGCAGTCATCTGCAGAGACAAATTACAATGTATGTATCTGATTTACAGGTTGCAAATGCTATCATCTGTACCTGAAAGTAATACTGCTTTCAGCTTCAAGGGCTTACTGAAAAGCAAATAAATTATACTTACATGTCCTGTATCTGACCCCAGACAAAACAACAATGATGAAACCTCCAGACAGATCCAAATACTTACTCCATCAGCATCAAAAGCAGCTCCAAATCCATATTCGCCACCTCTCATAGCCTCCAGCAAGGTAGTTGCGTATGTTAAATTGGGATCAGGAGGCTGTCCACCGAAATCCTCCAGAGGAATACAGTTTATGGCAGAATTTGCAGGAGCTCCCAATTCATCACACAGAATTCTTCTCACATAAGGTCCCATAACTGCAAAAACAGAAATCTGCCATGCAATCACAAAAGCATATGCTTGACATTCTAATTTTTCACAGCACCACGGAGACCTGATGCAAAACATACTTTCAGCAGTTCTATATGTCTGTACTAGCAACAAAAACCGAACTATTATTTCACAGAGGAGTATGTGATCATCCCCTCAGTAAATAATCAATTGGCAATTCAGCATTAAAAACATAGTTCCCTGCTAGTGGAAGTGAAAAAGTAATGAATAGTGAAAGATGCAAGCTTTATTTACCCATTATTAAGTAAAGAAATTATCATATACATAGAGAGTATTTTCCTTACTAGAATAAAATAATATACTATCCTGTGTGCCCTGGAATGCAAAACACCAGTTTAACACATAACAGCACGGAAAGTAAACAGTAGGGGAATGCAAATGGGAATAAACTTACCTCATCATTCCAATTCATGTTGAAATTACAACAGGTTTGTCCACCAAAGAATTTCACCACATTTCAGTTACTACCATGTAGATAATAAATAATTTCTCAAAATCAACTCCAAAAATATTTTTTTTGTTTTGTTAAAGGTATGGCCAACTAAGACGCCAGCTCATGCCATTGCATATCACAATCATTATATGCATTCGGCAGCTGAACAGACAGTATCAACTGACAGAGCACTCTGCACCCCTGAGGCAGGTGTAAACAGGTCACCCAGAGGTAAAACATTTATGAGTGATCACTCACACTCTTGTGCTCCCTCTTCCTCCTACCTTACTCCCAAATCTTAACTGGAGCAACTGTAACCGGAGGTAAAACTACGTGAGAAACCTGTGTTCGAGAAAACTTAGATGCTAATTCTGTAAAATATACAGTAGACAATGATTCAGGTTCTTATGAAGAGTAGACTCCTGACAAATTACTCTTCTCTATGCCAATGTTAAACTATCCATGTCTACAGAGATAAAAGTATATTCCAAAGATGCAGAGCTAAAACAAACTTTGGAAGACAGTTTGTCCATGTACACATGTGGTCCTCTCTAATGTTCACTATATTGTGCCTGGTGACTCACTTTTGGCTAATGCATCTCATCCAGAAAGTCTTTTGGTCTGATGCCACCAAGAGGACAAACCCCAACTTTCTTTGGTAGATTGCTCCAGTGTTTATTTGCTGTTACCCACACATGTGAGCTACATTTCAGTTTGAATTTGTCTGGCCTCAGCTTCTCACTATTGATTTTTTTTTTGGTATTTTTGGGAGTAGAAGACTGAGAAATATTTTTCTGCAGAAAAAAACCCTTTCTCTGCTGTATAAACAAATACTCCTGTATACACTTACTGTGTGTGTACTGTGTATTATATATGGCTATTTCTCCACCAAAATACAAAGTCATAAGGCAAATTCTTTATCACCTTGTAAGTAAAAAAACTCAGTCCTTTAAAATTTTTGTGATGTATCAGTTTTTCTAACCCTGAGACAGACTATGCACCTTTTTGACCATGTGTAAAATTTTTAACAATCAGTTATAGATTTGGACATCAGAGCTCTGCAAACTATTTGAGTCACATTCTCTCCAGTACTGTACATGACTGGAAGCATTGTCTTCCCCACTGCTCCCTCTACACTGTTCAAAGACACCATCTGCCCTTTTGCCACAGCCTGGTAAAACTGAGTGTTCACACTGACTGTATGCCCACTATGATCTTTCGAACCGTGACTGTCACACCGTACCAGATAAAATGCTTTACAAAACCTCTGTTTGTCTATCCAGCTCCCTTTATCAGTCTGGTTTTGTAATCTCATTAAAGAATGAAACCTGCTTTGTTTGATGGAATTTTTTTTCCATAAGATAACGTTGAACACCATTACTTACATTCCTATCCTTCAAACCGTTACCTGTAGAAACATTTATTTATTTTTTCATCATGTAACCAAGATACACCTCATACTGATCTGTTTCCCCAAGTGACACAGCTTATAATTTTTTAATATCAAGACAAAATTGGTCCCCTTTCTGTCTTTGGGACACTTGCATCTTGCCCCCAGTACACTAAAAAAACCCAGTAAACATTAGTGATGCAGAGGTCTCAGCCAACTCTTTAAGGAATGCTGGGTGCAATTTATTCAGACTTAACTAATTTTATACCATTTAGAATTTACTTAGTGGAGGCTGCCTGGTAACTTCCTTGGTTACTGCTCACTGCAACACACTTCATCACTCTCTCATGGCAAGATTACCTCATCCTGCTTGCTTCCAAATGCAGAAAGAGAACATTTGTTGGACACATACGCCTTCACTTCTTTATCAAGGAAGATAAACCTCTTTGCCTAATAAGGGACCTAACTATTGTTAAGATTGCCTTGGTTACTAGTATAATGTTCAAATTTTTTCTTATTCCCCTTAACCCTACTAAAAAGTCTGACTTTTATATGCTATACTTTTATTGGGAAACTACTGCAGTGCACCATCTTTACTGGGAAGTTATTGCAGCATACCTACAATTCTGTCCTGATAGCAAGTTAAGTTCTTACCTCCATTCATGGCATCAATCCTTATTTTAATCTGGTTGGGTCCAGTCAGCAAATTTCTGATTGCATTGAAGTCAAAGATACTTCGAAGGAGATTGAGGTAGATATCCACAGAATCCACAATTTCCACTAGAAAAATGACGTAGAAAAAAATCACTTAAGTTCACACATGGGAAAGTATCTTTCAGCACACTTCCACCAGCCATGCACCTCTCCTAAAATCAGAGCAGGCGACCTCTACATAATATGGACTCACACTGAAGCTCACAGAGGCAAAGTCGAAGACTTCTACCATCAAGCTTTAAGCCTTTCAGAGATCAACAGTTTTGCCTGGTAAAGGACTGCAGAGATGATGCAAGTTGACAGTTCCTATTTCACTGAAAACATTCATGAGAGTACACTGTACCAAAGTAATGTCTTTATAATTCACTAAAACACTAAACAACTTTTCACGCTATGCAGGTTTATTCTCAGAGGATGGAAGACATCCATGCCAAGTTGAAGCCACATGTTCTATTCTTCTATTGAACAGCAGTATCTATCAGGAGAGACACACAGCCTATTCTTCTCAGTTTTGGCACCTGGAGTATGTGTCTCAAGTTTGTTGTCAATCTACTGCTATACTTTTGCATTTTATATCTCACTGATTTGGGAAAGTTAGGCTCAAACACCATCTGTTTTTTGCTAAGGTCTTGCTAATTTGTGTTCTAAATTAATAAAAGAAGAAGAGCTACAATTTTTATAGTTCTTTTGGACATAAAACATTAAATTAAAATGAATGAATGGAAATAAGTCTGTCATAATGAAAACAGTTACCAAACAGCTGTCAAAAGCCATGCTTCTCAGTCATCTTGGAATGTATTACGTTTCCTGATTAAATTAAAAAGCAAATGTCTTTTTATCTGGCAATATGAGTATCCTGAAACATTTTAGTTATGTTTAAATTATTACTTAGAATATCAGCCAGTTTTCCTCAAAAACACTGACCTCACCCTACTGCTCCTCTTTACAATAGCATGAAAATGAGCCAGACATTTTTTGAGCCTGAAAAAGAACACATTGCAGTAATACACCTGAATGGAGAAACAAAACAAAAAAGGGTTCTCAAGGCTGAAAAACAACTTGTAAAACCTATCTGAGAAGGAGTTAATTCTGTATGTTGAAAGCCTCAAGGATTCACTAAAATTACATTACTGCACATCTTCTATGCCTTGCTCCTAACAATGTTTAAGTAGGCTCTAAGCTTTACACCTACAAACAAATGCCTCAAATTCAGTGGAGCTGCTCACACATGTTAAGATAATGTGCATGTAGACTTAAAGTCTAAAAATTATTTTAGTTCCTGCCAAACCCAACTGGTTTACGCTCAGTTGCTCCAACACCTCTAGCCTTGATTCACAGGAGTTAGTTCATACAACTAAATACATCAGATAGCATCTTAAAATACTTGTTATTTTCATTCTTTCTGCACTTTCATTCTGCATTCAGACCTATGTAAACTACACTTATACATGCACTTGTAAGCCAATTACATTGCTTCAGTAGGGATTCCTGGCAGCTTTACTGTCCCAGGACGATGTATTGTGGGAAGAGATGACTGTGAAATTATTTTTCTTTAGAAAAACAGTCAAATTGAAATTATTTTAAATTTATTTTTATACTACCTGTAAGGGGAAGAGGGGTGTCTCATTTTCTTTTAGAAAAATACAACTTGGAGAGATGTAAAAGCTGAAAAAGCAAAATTTAAAACTGTGGCAATCATATGATTCCAGAGTGGTGCTGCAGCTGAATTTTCTTTGCTTTCTGTTTGCCTAAAAAGCTGAACATGGTCTTTGCAATCAAAAACACTCATAATTTCAGATTTTTTTAAATCAAAAATCTTACTTACCAAAATGTACTTTGTCTCAAAATACAATGATTTGGTGGAAAATATACTGGCTTTAATTATAGGACATCAGGAATGAGGAAAAAGTTCTTGAGGCCACACAGAGTTTTACAGTATTTGAAATATTGTCTGGACCCCTTCCTGGTTTTGATTTCTTCAGTACAAAATGAGTGTGTTAGCTCATTTTAAATCAAGTAGGCACAAAAGTATTCACGTGCTTAGAACTAAACATGTGCCTAAGCGCTCTCTTTACATTTGAAGTCACTGGATGTATAGTGCCTCACACATCCCACAACTTTGCAGTCAGTGTGAGCAAAGAAATAAACTGAGATTTTCACAAACTCTTTTGTCAATTAGACTTCCATGAGCAAACCATTCCTAATCAAAAAAATGTTTGTGCTTGGTGTTTAACTACTGGCAAGCCTAAGCACATACATTTGGCAAAGGTATTCGGCTAAATGATGAGGACTAATACACTTTGAAGGCTGTAACTCAGCTTCCTCACACACACTGCCTAGTATTTTGAGAACTTGTACTGGGGCATTTTGTGGCAATTTCAGTATTTAGAATCAATGGATGCAGCATGCATAAAAGCACACATTGATACCTCGGAAAGGTTTGAATTTGTTCTCCAGATCAAATTCTTGTCTTCCTAGGCGTGATAAATCAACTCTGAGATCAGGACAAATTGCATATTCCTCCAAGGTTTTGCTAATTTGATAGATTTTATCTGAAACTATATCTGGAGCAGGTCCTAGAAGAAAAAAGAATGTTGTGGGTCATTTTTTGAAAATTAAGGTTCCCTACTTTAAAAGCAAGTGTTATAACAAACATTTTTCTGAATATATTTGAGTTAAGGAATAAACCCAAACAATGAACTACAGTAAGTAAGATCTGTTCTTTTATTGTAACACAGGTTTCAAACATTTTTTTTAAAATGTAACATGGAAATACAGTGTGTTACTCGCAATGTTTTGATCCACATAGAGTATTTCAATCAATCATTATCCAGGGCAAGGGGAATGAGAGAACCAAAAACCCACAGCCATTTTTCTCTGGATTTATTGCTCAGAGACTGCCATTGTTTACTCTACACGGAATCTCAACATTTAAAGGAAAGTCTGGCCTCTAGCAGCAGCTTCTGGTGTTTCACAGCACCTTCTGCAAATGCACACTTATGAAGGTGAGACAGCTTTGTGTTTCAAATTATTTCAGTAGAAATAATTTTTAAAAGTCTTACCATTTTGATGGTGGTCTCTTTCAGTTTTCCTCGAATGGCTTAATGATATATAGCTTTGTTAGAATGCAAAATACTTTAATTGCTTAACAAGCAATTATGACCTGAAACAGTTATGCCATTCAGAAACAGAAATCACACCTTACTTGTGCATTACTTGTATTGCCAAATACTGAAGATTGGCTCTATTTTTAAAAAAATTAATGTCAATCAAATAAAAGTTGCAAACTTAATGCAGAAATTACCAGATGAGCTATGACATATGCAGTGCAAGAGCTGAGTCTGAGTTATAACAAAAGTCCTTTCTCACTTATTTGACTCTTCATTGCTTATATTAAAGCCACCCTTCCACTCTGAAAAATTACTCCCTTTGTTCTCTTTCAAATGCTCTCTCTCCTAGTCCAAAGTCTCTGGCTTTTCAATGCTAACTTCCCACTCCTCTAGCAGTGCTGCTATATTCATTGCAGCTCTGCCACGTAAATTAGTGTGTTCTATCTCACACGCAGTGGACCAGGTGGTCCAAGGCAATACAATAAGTAACAGTCACTTAACTCTTCATTTGGCTTAGAAAATTACTTCTTACTCATCCAATCCAAACCCATCCAAGAGGTGAGGACAGGTTTCATTAGCTCCAGATGATCCTCGATAGACGGATGTATTGACTACTGATATTTCCAGCTAAGGAGATCCCACCATGTTGTCCTGGGTTCTCTCCTACAGCTACAGAAACAAACCGCTTCTGCCTGACCTGGATCTGCAAAACAGGCTGAGCAAGAACGCTCAGCAACAACAGCCTTCCATAGGCGCTTGTCATGGTGTCTAACCATTCTCCTATTTCAAAAACCTTGCCTAACCCTTAACCCGCTTTTTCTCAGCTGCAACTTACACCAACTACTTTTCATTATGTCCCTGCTGATTATCATAAATAATTGATCGTTGTGAACTGTGCTTCAGGAGTGTTTCATATTTAAAGCTTAATAGTCTGAATTTTCTTTAAAAAAGCAAAGCTCAGTAAAAAAATGCCCCAACATTACCCATTTATCAAATAGATTTTAGGTGTATGTGGTGTTCTAAAGTTTATGGAATGCTAATGCATCTAATGGTTTGTCTCTGGTATGTTTGTGCTGTGACCCCGGCTTGCTCACTGTCTGACCTTACACAGTCCTTTTAACCTCTCTGGGATTCAAGCCTATTCTGTTTATAAAATCACAACGGTTTAACCGTGTATGTTTTTCAATTGGACAAGGGTCAAGGGAGAAGCATCCCCTTCTCAAGTTCTCCCACCTTCAAAACGGGGCAGGAAACATTATTTTAAAAGCATTTTCAGTTTTTACAGATGGAAAGCACTCCACATGTGTGAGGTATACAAGGTGTCAGCGATCGCCACCATCAAGTTTTATTGGTGTACACAGATCTGTAGCATAAAACACACATAATGTACAACATACCTACACGTTTAGCTTGTCCATTTAGGAAAACACGACATTAGCTATATACGCAAATTCCATTATGCAACAGTGGAACTGCAATAGTTAAAATGATACAACTCTCTCCCTGGAAAAGAGCAGTTATTTTCTGGGTAAACATGAGAAGTGCTTTCTTCCATACAAGACAATGAGTTGTACTGCCTACAGCACTGCTAAAGTTACACGGTTTAAAGTAAATGCCAAGACAAGCAGCACAGAAGTATGAGCAAAACAGAGCTTCCTCATAGGAATCTTTATACATAAAAAGGGTCAGAATTGTTACAATAATCTGGCAGACTACATAAAATGCTATAAAAATTGGATGGCAAAATCTCCTTTTTATAGAAATTTTACTGCTACCACAAGGACTTCAGTGAACATTTAATGCTTATTGTACAGACCCATGTAAATAAATACACTCCTATTACAGGGGAGGGGGCGTGGAGAAAGATGCCTACACTCTTCATAGTTTTAAGAGAATAAATAAAACCCACATAATTAAAGTCAGCTAGTTATCCTTGTCATCATACTTTCATCATACCAAGATGCAATGTTGTAATGTGCTATTAGAAAAAAACCTACCTCCATTGGCAACCTCAAACTTGACTCCAAACTCTCCTCCAGGTCCCCCAGGACTGTGGCTAGCTGTTAGAATAATTCCACCAGCTGCTTTGATCTTTCGGATGATACATGAAACAGCAGGTGTGGATAAGATACCATTCTGTCCAATAACCAATCTGCCAATCTAGGTGGAAAAGGAAGTCAAAGCACTCTGAATGGTACTAAACTTTTGAAAAAGTATTAATATATAAAACACACATATACGTACAGGTGTACACACATATAGAACAGAAATTGTAAACTCCTAGTATGGAACCTATTCTTTTGTAGAGAAATATACGTACATGAGCTGGCTGCAGAGAAATATACATACTGAGTTGTTAACAAGCTAACCCGGAGTGCTGACAAAAGATACCATATACTGGGACATCTAACCCCAGCAGCCTATGTACTGACAGTAAAGCAAGAGCACAGCTATGCTAGTAACTTGCAAAGCTCCCAAGCATAGCACTGGGCTATGATCCTGCTATCAGACCTTCCCAGGTATCCCCACAAACCAGTAAATCCCCTCAAATATCAATATAGTTTAGGGCTGGCTGTGTGGATGCAATCTGCAGGGTTGGGGCTTTAACAAGCGTAAAAGAGAACAGCAAGCAAATTGCCTTTCATGGAGCAGCCTTTCAGAGCAATCACAAATATCACTACACCCACAGCAGGACCTGCAGCCTCCATGAGTCACACCTCTGTTACCGAGACCCCCCCTTGGATGTCCTGCCCTATCGAAAGTATTGCTCCTCCTTCAGCCATCAGTGACTCCTTGGCTATTCCAGATGAAGAGCTTGTGTGTTTCCCAGGGCACAGCTGAGCAGGGGAAGTTCCCACCATTCTTAAAGTAAAAAAAACTTTCAGGTGGTGTTATTAAACACTGACTCAATGTGTTTGGTATTATGTGCAGTTCCACTGCATGGTTCCAATTTCAAAACCATGCCTTCATCCCCTACACAGATACTTCAGTTTCAGCTCAATATAAATAATCTAGGAGCCAACCAGAAATGTATTTACAAAGAAATACAAAAGAGTTCCAGTTCCTGGGAAACAGGCAGATACAAAAAATGGAGGGGAGAAGGGGAGGCTAGTGCCACAGGCAAGAACAGGCAGCTGCATATAGAGCTTAAAAGAATACTGCAAAAGTTTGAGGGGTTTTAATAGCCTCACTTAAAAACCAACCAACCAAACAAAAAAAAACCCAACCACTACTGACTTGTAGTTTGAGAAGGAGGGGAGGTGGGGAGGCAGAGGCAGAATTCTGAATCCTTCCCACTTCCTTCCCACTCCTCATCTAAAAGCAGACTGGGAACTCAGCCTCAGATTTTCTTCTCTGGTTTGAGGGAGATTTGGCAGCTCTGCTGTCTGCGTGGCAAAGCAACAGCACAGGAGGTGTCACTACTTGCCTCCTTTCTATAAAGAGCTTTCTTTCACATACAGATGACCTTCTTCTGGGTCCAGCACTTGCGTGAGGCCCTTAATGGTTACTCAGAAGTGGAGTTCCAAAAAAATTCAGAAAATCAAAGGATTAAGAGATTATTTATTTGGCCTGGTTTTGTGAACTAATTTAATTTAAAAAAATATAAGATTTCTTCATTGAAATTATCAACTTATAAAGTAAGCACAAGTTACTTTTTTGCTAACCTTCACAAAGCACAAACTATGGTTAGCCCCTTCTCTTTCACTAAGAATTACAAGATCTGCTGTCAAATGTAAGAAAATGTGCAGAACAACGCATTCTATTAACTGTTCTATCTCTACCTCAAGACCTGATGATAGGATGTCTGCCTGGTTCTCTTTTCAGTTTTCGCAGATAATTTTGAAGCCTATGGATTGTTGCTAGAAAACAGGAAAACTATCAAAATTACAAGTACAGTTCACAGAAAAATCTTCAAAGTTCATTTGACTTGCTCTTGCTACTATAGGGAAACTCTTTTGTTTCACTGCCTCTTTTTTTCTCCCAGGTTGTAACAGTTCTGAAGGAAATTAAGAAAGAATAATTTAAAAAACAAACAAAAAAATGGTTTCTAGTTTTTCTACTATATTGAAAATATATTCCATGGAAAACAAGTATCCCTTCCAGGAGAAAAAATGCACATTAGCAGAATCCACATTTTCTGTTTCAAGAGATTATTTTAAAGCAGCACTTCCACTGACATGGTCAGTTGGTGAGGGCAGAGTGTGTATACAGTTAACACATATACCACAGAGCTGAGCCTCATTTCTGCTCACTTCAGTGGCATTGAACAGTTTTCTTTCCTATTTATGCCACATCTTGCCACTGTTGTATTTTGCTCTCATTTAATCACTATTGTCAATTGTACCGAAGCACTAGAAAAACACAGAACACTGGGAAATAGAATTTAACAAACTCTCTTCCAGTCTGTACAGCAGTCTACCCACATAAATGTATTATGGGGAAAAAAAGCATGATGAAAATAAATACTGAAAATGTTTGGGTTTAACATTGTCTCTCCCTTTTTTAAACTATGAAGCCTGTAGGAGGCTAAAGCAATGACTCAGTCTCAATACAGCTGTTAGAAATGGGTGCCAGCTCTTCAAACAGTAGTGTGTACGGGTAAGCAAAAGGAAGACATCAGGAATTACATTTTGCAAAATGCTTGAAAACAACAGCACTGAATCTGTCTTGAGGTACTCAAGTATAAATGCATTTACACTTGCATACAGGCTTACCATGAGCACATGTTCTCTGTACTTCTAAATCTGAACTAGTGAGGTTTAGATTTTTGCCTTCATGCACACCAAAACTGTTTTTTTATAGTAAGTAGAATACTTTGATTATTCAGGATGCACAAATTACCTGGTACTATCTCATCACCATATTTTCATTCTTTTCCTGTTCAACAGATGTTGTACAAACCAATTTTCCCATTTTCTGGATGCCAAATATTAATATGTACAGGAGTAATCTGCTTTGCCTTTAGCATTTGTCACAAGGCTATTATTTCTATACTGTTCAGAAATACTATTTATTGCTGAACAGTATAGAAACATTAATTTATATACTACAGAAATACTGCAAAATTTAGTATGCTAAATTAAGGATGTTGAAAGTGAAATCATATGAATGCTACATCTACATTTGATTTGCAGTGACTACTGCAAAGAGCTTCACCTTATGTGAAGGTCTTCAGTGCTTTTACAAAACTCCCTGAGGACAGTGCAGACCTTAGAAGTATACACATATGCTACCCCTGTGTAGCCTCTACACATCCTTTGCTTCCTTCATTTCAGTGGCAAGAAGGCACAGCCTCATCCTCTCTTGGCTCAGAAGCTGTTCGTTTTGTCTCTGAACCAAATACTAAACTGACACCTAATTAATTTTAAGTAGTTAACACTTCAGATTCACAGGCTTCTCGTGATCTGGGCTAAAACAGTAACTAAGTAACATTCATGTATTGACTCAGAATTAAAGTTCCAGTAATATCCTTCTGAAAATCTTGGACAGTTTCATAGCATGGAAAGATTATCTTTGGAATTCAAAAACTTGCATGGCTACGAGATCACAGACATGTAATGTCTCTTCCAATACAGTGCCCCTACACCACCTTCTATTTCGTCACTCTGCTTTCAGTAGCAACAGCAGAGACAGACCATTATCCTCTGCAAAGTGTTACAGCTGAAAGAACAGCCACCCTAACAAGTACTTTACAAGAACATTTTTATGCAGTATTACCACTTGCAGCTGTGCTTTTTCAGATGATTCAGTTGATTATCATGGAGTCACTTAATGCTTTTTTTTATTATTTTTCCCAGTAATCTCTCACATGCCTCAGTCAATTAAACGTGAAAGAACACAAAGCAAACAGATTACATAGCCTGTACAGCATGGAGCTGTGCCTTCCTATCTTTTACCATAGTATGCTAAAGATGACTGAGTGCCACACTCAATGTGGAAGCAAATGTATCAAGCACACAGGTCCAGGGAGGGAGGGCAAGATTTGCATGGAAGACCACAGCAAATAAAAACAACATGGTATTATAAAGAAGAAAACTGGCAAACTATCTGCCATCTCAGACTTCTACAACATTACTAGCAATACTCCGTGATCTTTCTAGCATGTTCCTATCAATTTTCATATTTAAAGCATGATCATCAGCTTCTGATCTGCATTGAGACTCACCAATAGCAGCTTCCCATTTAAACCTATCCTAAACTTTGCATCAAAAAAAGAGACACTACATCCAGTCAACGGGTCTAATGGAATAACTGCATTTAATTTGTAGTGGAACTGTATTACAAATGATAGAGCCTTCTACCTCACTTCTTGCAGACATCAAGGTGCAAGGACACTACTACTGACAGGACACAGGTGAAAAGGGAAATAGAGCCTCAGATGCTGTCCTACCACCCCACTTTGCAAAACTGCTTGTCGCAACCTGGAACGGTACAGGACCTCTGTCTGGCTTTCCCCGCCCTCCCCCACCCTCCCACAATATGCAGCCCCTTACCCAAACGTGTTTGCTACTACCCCCGCTGTGTGACCCATTGAAGAGTGACCCTGGTTTGTCACCTCCAGCTCTGAGCAGCAGGATTTGGTGGGGCACGTGCTGATGACGTTTGCACAACACGGGCCAGCCCACAGTGGCTGCCACCAGTGGAAGCCTACGCAGGCTACAGGTGCGGAGCATGTACCTGCAGCCCCGGGCTGGAGGGCAGGAGCCAGAGCGAACCAAGATGAGAAGAAGTCAGGCCAAGCACTGGCAGCTGACCGGGCAGGGGACCTCATCTCAATCCTTGTACTGGGGCCTATGCCAACTGTGCTAGGCTGTTAACACACGGGGAATGTGGGGTGAGTCACCAAATTAGAACAAGGGGAACCTAGCAACTCTAAAGGGCAATACATTTACAGTTGATAACAGAAAATCCCTTTTATTTTTGTACTCAGCAGGCACAATTAACCATAACACTTGGTATATGTCTTCCAGGAAGGAGATTCAAGTTCAGTTTATCAGCACTATGTGTCTATCCCTCTCCTGGCACTCTGGGGTGGCTGAAGGTTTGGAATGCAACTTAAAGGCTTCTACACATTTTAACCAAGCCTGCCGACACCAACTCATTTCTTTCCCTGTGATACTGGCTACATGCCTTCTAATGACATTAACCTCACTCAAAGGGAGAGATCTTTGACCTCAGGAGTACTCCCTTCCTTTCCCCCTAGGTACGTAGCACAGCACTTAATGCCTTCAGGGAGGTTTAGGTATCTTCCCAGCAGATGTATTTTAACAACTGAAGAATAAAATGTACAAACAGTATTCACTAAGTAAATATGAGGCTTATGCATTTTCAGTGGGCTTGGGAAAAACGGGGCTGAGGGTGAGCAGGGTAAGGATGGTAGAGAGGGGATGGAGCATTAGCACATGGAAAATGGGAAGCCTTTTGAGTATCAGTAGCATCCCACCAGCTGGCCTGCTGAATTTGTGAGGACTGTGTCATTAGTAAGAGTATAATGTTTGAATTCAGATATTTGTGGGAATCGCGACCAGAAAAGCTTGGGGTCTAGCTTCAGAAAACGCCAGGGAGAAACCTGCACTGACTTAAGAAAGGAGAAGCACTATCACAGCAAGGTGCTAGAAACATGTCGAATGGAAATTGCCTGAGGTCAAAAAGCCCCGATCTTCAGGGGGAACAGAGAAAAATCAGGAACCTGACAGAAGCAGCAGGAAGGAGGCAAGCTGACAGAAAAAATTAGTCAGGAAGGAGTCCTGGACACAGCATAACCTGGCTGAGGAAGACCCCGGTCTTCTAAACTCTAAGCGTCTTGTCTTCCTCAGCACCTCAGTCCCTGTGGTGTGCAAGGGCAGGCAAAGGCCTCAGCAGGGCAGCTCTTGCTGTCCGGCTCTCTAGCTGCTGCTGCAGTTTATCCTGCATGGTTGACAGCTATAATTCCAGCAGCGGCACTTTCTCCTCAGTGCTACGTGGGGGAAGAGGGAAGGGAGCAGCACTCCCCCGGGTGCTGTTCCATCGTCCCTCCAACACTCCACACTCTAGCTCTGCGCTCGCTCCCTGCATGCCTGCTCCTCGAGGACAAAGCACCACCGCGCTACCCTTGCCAGTGTCCCCACCTTCGACAGTGTCCCCCCGACAGCCCTCCTCACACCCTGGGCTCAGACAGTACACAGCACAGCCCCTACCTCTGAAATCTCAGGTCAGCACTGGGCGTCTGCTGGGTATTGCCAGCGTGGTGAGAACATGCTTTAGAAATAAATTTAAGATACTTGTAACTTATACCAAGCTGACTAATCCATATAGCTCGTATGTGACAATAAACCAGCAGGGAAAATTCAGACACATAGGGAGATTCGTTTCAAAGTTGAAAGATATCCTGGTTATAAAACAGGACAGCATTTAAAGAATGGGGCTTGTGGAAAAAAACCAAGAAGAAGTAAATTCACTACAAAATAAGCCCTATAAAAGTGTATCACTTCTTTTTCCAGATCTGGAGAATCGATTTAGCCATCATAACAAGAGACAGCAGCAGCAACTCTGCTTTGAAGTAGAAACTTCAAGCCTACACTGGCTGGTATTTCCAGCTTTCTGTGCATGCACACCAACACAGAAATGGACACTTATCTATCAGAAGACATCAGTTTTCTTCCCGAATTCTTTCCTATCTTCAAAGCAGCACAAAAAAAGCTGTAACCCAGCCGATCACAGAGGTATTTGCCACCGTTGCCTTCTTGCATTTTGTACTTTGTTTGCAAGTGAGCAATAGAGAAGAAGGGTTATTTTCTTAAGATGCAGCCAAAATGCTTAATTCCTCTTGCTCCAGTAATACCATTTTCCTTGAATATTTTAAAAAGATCCTGAGCAGGAGACACATGTCTGATAGCTTCGTTTCCCACCTATTTATTTTAAATCCTGCTACGTCTTCTCCTGCAGTCAACGGCGTTGTTCAGCTCCCATTCCTGCCTCAGTCTAAAATAAGGTGTGAAACGCACGGCACCGCCAGCAGCCTCCTGTGCTTATCACGATCACCTCCGCTACCGGCAGATAAAACCCAGCCCCGCCAAAGCCCAGCGGCACAGCCTAAGAGGCGTGCGAGCCGGCACCGGGCTGGCCCGCCACCGGAGCCGCAGACCCTGGGCACCGGGGCCGCAGACCCTCGCCATCGGGAGCGCAGACCCCCGGCACACGGCCCCACGGAGCCCGCCTCGCTGTCACTGCACGGGCCGCGCCGCCGGGTCGCGCCACGGAACCGCCCCGTCCCGTCCCGTCCCGTCCCTGCGGGCCCGCTCCGCGCCTCCTCCCGCGGGCAGCGGCCGGTGCGGTCGGCAGCCGGTGCGGGCAAGTCACGCACCCCGCGGCGAGGGGGGCAACGGGGGAAGGACGCCCGCCCGAGGCGAGGCGGCCGGGGGCGGTGAGCGGGGAGGCCGCCCCGAGGGGACGGCGGGGGGAGAGAGGGGCCCCGCTTACCCCGTTGGCAGCGGCCATCTGGACGACGATCTCGATGGCCGTCTTGCTGAAGTACCTGCCGTCGCTGCCCACCACCATGGTGCAGCCCTGGCGGTCGCGGAGGTCGACGGAGGAGAGGAGGCTCTGCACGAAGTTGGGCAGGTAGTTGCGCTGGCTCTCGAAAAGCGCCGTGGGCCGCCGCAGCCCCCCGCCGCCCGTCGGCCGCTGGTCCTCGTAGGGCGCCGTCTGCACCGTCAGCACCGGGATGGGGGTCCTCTCCATGGCGGCGCCCCGCTGCCGCCCGCCCGCTGTGGCTCCGCTGGGGAGCGGCAGCCCCTCTAGCAGGCTGGCCTCGCCGGCGGCGGGGAGCGGGAGGCGTTTCCCTGCGGCGGGCCGCCGCGGGGTCGGGCTCCCTCAGGCCGGCCCCCGGGGCCGGAGGCGGGCTCGCTCAGCCGTCGGCGGCCCGCCGCCGGGAGCCCGGCGCCGCGGGGGAGCCGGGGCGGGCGCGGGGTGCGTGCCGCCCCTTCCCCCGCCCGGCGGGGCCCCCGCCAGCGCCTCGCCGCCCGCAAGGACGCCCGGGGCTTGCCAGGCTGCTGCCATCAGCATGCGGCCGCCCCGGCCAAAAATAACCCTGGAAGGCGAAGCCGAGAGCCGCGGTCTCCTGCCAGGGATGTAACTGGAGGCAGGGGCGAGAGGGCGAGCCAGCGCCACACACTTGCTCGGGAGGATCACGCTCTGTCAGCGCCGGAGCCGTCCCCTTCGAGCCCCGCCGGCCGCCCCCCTGCCGGCCGTGGGGACCCAGCCGCCGCGCCTCGGCGGGGCGTACCCGGTCGGACGGCACAGCCGGCGGCTTCTGCCCTTCGGCGGCGGCGCCCCCCCGGCGGGGGTCGGGCAGCGCCCACCCGCGGTGGGGAACCCGGCCCCAGGCTGGAGTGAGGCCGGAGGGCGGCACTGCCCCCTTCGCCGGCGAAAAAACGGAAGAACGGGCGATTAAAGAGCGAAGGAGTTACTGCGCCACTAACCCTCAAGCGAGGGGAATCGATTTTTCTTTTGGTTTTTTTTTGCCACGGTGCTCGACAGCAGGTTATTTTGTACAATAACCAAGCCCACGGAGCGGTTTTGGTTTTGTTTGTTCCACAGGAGGGGTACGTACTCCAGGAAGGGCCTGGTCTGACTGTAGGTTAACGGGCCATGCTTGTTTCTGTCCAGGCTTTCTCCCTGTACTGACAAGCAGCCCTCTGGAGGTGTCTTTCCCTTTGAAAACTTGTGTTTCATACAGACGTGGTGAGGCAGAGCTTGTTGACACATGTGTTCATTCTGCCTAAACTAAATGCAGAAGTGGTGGCACTGGCTGTTGCAAAGATGCCTCACGTTGCCCAGTGTAAAGGCTGTGTTTACAGATGCCTGTGACTGTCAAACATCAACTGACATTTTCCATCCAAATGCTTGTTTCACACTGGGCCCACACAGCAGTCATTTTCCAGGACAACTCTGTTGGCTGGAGAGTTGGAAAATATAGTCCTGTAACCTAGATGTCATTCTGGTGCTTAAGGAATCCCTGATGTAGGCCTGCACCTCAGCAGACAAAAAGAATTTTGTGAGGCATTCTTCATGTCTCTGCAAAGGAGTCTGTTCATAAACTGCTGAGAAGCATGATGGAGGGTTCCGACTAAACAAGACAGCGCTTAGCTGTGTGGCAGAAGGTGGTCAGGCAAGCATGGGGTGAAATGCTTTTGTCTGTTACCAGGAGTCGTTGAGAGTCACCTGATGAATGATAAACAGGGGAACTCTTTGGTTTTAGCCCTGTCTCTGCAGACCCTTTGTGGTTCATAGCAGATAGTGCATGACGGTTTAAGATACAATTGTCTGTTACTCTTCCATCCCTTTGGCAATGACTGCTGCCTTCACCACAGAAGACTATACATACTACGTTAGGCAAGGCCCAACAGTATGGTTTAAATAAACTAATCCACTGAAGCAGATACAGGAGTTCCATCTGTTGAAGAAACACCTATATACCGGTCAGTCTACTTATGGCAGAGGGACAGCGCAGATACAGGGAAGCAGTCATCTCTTCTTTCTCTTTTGTTAGACCTCCTAGTCTGCAGTCGCATTTGTGGCTTCCTGTACTGATTCAGAATGCGTTTTAAATAGCAAAAGGAAAAATACTGCCGTATGGAAATGCCAGTTCTCACATCACTAATGTAAACAAGGCACAGCTATAGATGAGGTTGTTAAACCTTAAATAATCAGCGGCACTGCCAATAATGAAGTCACAACATACAGTCTGCATTAGTGAAAGCCAAAATGGGATTTGGCAACTGGTATCTACCACAGCAAGTGTCCAACAAGGAAATGGCAACAAAGGTCGAAAGCATCAGAAAGAAGTGATAGTAAGTTCTAAATGGCAAATAAAGGAAAACACATGACCAAAGTAAGGAGAAAAGTAATAGTCTTTGAAATAGAGAATTGACTGTGGTTTTCATATGGACGGGCGAAACATGTTCAGCATTTTGAAGAAAATATATCAGTTTAAATTAGTTTTAAAAGCTCTGAAAACACTGACATTCCCAGAAAGTACATTTAAGAGGACAGTCAATGACAGTTTTCCAGAAGTGTTTGCCTTCAGCCATATCATTTACACAAACATTGCTGAAGAATAAAGAAAAAATGTGTGTTTTGCTGTCTTTTCAGGCATCATCTTGACAGTGGCTCTACCAGGAGTGTAATGGGTTGTAAAGAGCACTGTAAATTATTTAGTTCAAACTGAGGCTCTGCTTGTGAGAAGTCCAAGCAAAAATTTATGTGACCCATCTTTTGCTGTGATTCCTCTAATACTTTGCAAAACTCAGGTTCCCAAAGTCATGCTATTTCATGAGAAGTGTGAGTTTTGTTTAAAAAAAAGTTTTCCAGCCTTCACTCTAGCAGTGCAAAGCATGAAAAAGTTAACGTAGAGAGCCTGAACATTCTAGTACAAAAGCTGAAGAAAAGGAACAATTTTTTTACTCTTTTTTTTAATAAGTGCTTCAAATTTCCAGTACCTGGATTATCATTATGTTGATACATTTATACATGGGGAAGCACTTCAGATTTTCTTTTATAGCAATGCAAGTCCCACAAGCAGTTCAGCTTTCAGCAGATGTCACTAAAAAGTAGAGGTTTCTATAAATGACCAGTATTGCACTGCATTAAGTGATACTGCTATGTATCTCTTGCGAAGGAGTAATTATCAATACAGGATAATATTAAAAGCCCAGAATGCCTTCTTGGAAAACAACAGCTAAATGTATTCTTAGTATTACCATAGTGTGTTGTGAGTTAGTTTTTAAAAGGTTGTTAAAATAAAAAACAACTTAATGGAGTGATAGGGTACATGTTAAGTTTGTTCCATTGCCAAGTAAAACAGTTAGCTTTCTGACTGCCAGTTTTGCAAGCTTGGTTTGACATATGCAATCTTGTTCAAGAACATTTTCAACCCTTACTTTGATTCTTAAAGCTTTTTAATTCCTGAGCCTTAAAATGTTTACCATAACTCATCTTTCTTGTGCAATTGAGTGAGGCAATGTTAATTACCTTAAGAGCAGTAATTTTTGTGTTTCCTGAGTGTTGGTTTGGGGTTTTTTTTACCAGCATTGTACTGGTGCCTTTCTTTGTCCCTTTAGGTCCAATTTTTTCATTCATTGAGCCAGGCATTGAGTTGTTGTCTGTGTTGACTCAAAGGAAAGAAATCTGTCCCAGAGCAACAGAAGCCTTGTATCGCCACACAATTATTTCTAATACAGTTGACCTAGTGATTAGAATTGTCCCCTCTGCAAGGTGGCACAAACTACTAATGGGTTTTCTTAAAGGCAGATTATGAAAGCCTAACCCAGCTCTGATTTGATGCTAACATACAAGAAATTTCTGTGGATGTGAAGCTTCCTTTCTGTTAAGAAAAAAATCTTCTGTATCAGCTTACAAATGTTGTGGCAGAACTGTACCAGCACCATTAATTAAACAAGTTTTGCTTCTTCAATTGAACTATCAAGTTCACAATTCAGCACTAATATAATACCGAAGTTTTAGACAGAAACACATTTTTACAGTTTTTTCATAGGATATGTGTTTGTGATAGAAAAGTGGATGCTCAAAATTAATTCAGCCATTCCCCATTGCGCCATATTTTTCATTTCAAATTCTCATTCTGTCACTGAAGTGGATTTTCCAGTCACTCTTACAGTGCAGATATCATTTGAAGAATGGCATATAGTAGTGTTAAGATGTCTTAAGACTGTTAATCTGAGTTATTAAAAAAAGCATTTTGCAAGAAAGTTCTGAAAATAAAATGTTTATCAAAACCACTCAAAGAAAATGGCTAATTTCAATTAATATATTGTTTTGCTAATAAAAGCAAAAACAGTTTTAAAACCCAGTACTTCCAGTTGAGACATTTATTAGTTGCAAATACTTTGTTTTCTTTGACTTGTAATTACTGTGTTTCAAAATGTAAGTTACATAGGAGTTAAAAAAAAAAGAAAAGAAAATCGGAAATTTTTTAGGTATTCTGACTGATTTGATCTGTATTCTCAGTTCACAAATGACACCTTTTCTATGCAAGCCTTGTTAGAATGTTTAGAAAAGGCAGAGAAAGTGTATTTTATACTCTTCTAGGGAAATCAGTTCTCTTGTGTCAGAGCTTTATTGAGAAGCAGTATTTATGATCTGGCAGATACTACAACTCAGTGAAGTTGTCTTCTGGAAATTACACTTAATCAGCAGGAAAGGGTATATTTCACTACAGCTGTAAGTCTCTAAATACTGTGAAACAGGGTGATGTTCTAAGGAACATTTTCACACAAACTTACATGCAAATTGATTTACAAAGCCCAAACAAGAAGAATTCCTGCAAAACATAATTCTAATAATTCACAGCGGATTTACTGCTATGTCAGCAACTCGTAATGTTGTGTAAGTCAGATCTGACTTACAAAATTGCCTGTTGCTATCCATCAACATGGATATCCATTGATATCCAACAAACATGGAAGGAAGGAGGGGACTGAGGAAGTGAGGCAGGAAGATCACCAATCAGTAACCTAATAAAGACAGCAACTTTTGTAAAAAGAACAACCCCAAAAATGCCCAAAGACTCAGTTGCAGAGAGTTTATTCAAATACTTTTGTGCATAGCAGAGAAAATCAAGATAAATATCCATTTCAAAACTCATAACAATACGCCTACTCAAATTGGATATCTTAGAATCACTAGCAATTTTTCATTTTCCAGTGTTAATGGCAGACCAGTCCCGTCATTCTGGTTTTCAACAAGTAATTCCATACAAATACTCAGGCAAGTGCATTGAATGCTAGGCCATGAGGTGTTATGCAAGGGTATGAAGAACAGATGCATCATGTGAGGTTCTTGCCCATGTGAGGAAGCAGCAGATTCTGAACACAGACCCAAGCAACTGTATTTCTCCCTGCTGTAGTACTCCCACAGTTAGTTCAGCAGCTCCATTGCTGCTCAAGCCTCCACTGCCAGGGCTGCAATGAGCAGGAGAAACAGCTGACACTTTAATACTCCTATCACCTTAACAGCACCTTGGAATGTGACTCACCAGCAGAAGAAAGGAAACAAAATGTAATTCCTGGGAGCTGAAGCAAGACCTCTCTCCAGTTCTGCAAGGGGCTATGCAATGCTTCTGTGTATGTCACCTCACTAGCAAGACCACCGTTCTACTTGCATAGCTTTCTTCAAGCCATCATCTATTATGCACTCCTTGTAGATTAAGGGAAATAATAACAGATGTGTTGAAGTCTTGCTGCACATGCTAGGTTTGCTAACAGGCTATGTAGACCAAAACAGGCACTGCTGTGTTGGACGTCTGAAGTCAGGATGTAGTGGATATGCTTCCGCAAAAATTACAGCTTCTCATCAGGCAGCCTGTCTGCATTGGCACAGGGGGAACAAGGAATGGAATTATATGCTGCAGTGATAAAAGCATTGTAAGTAATATCTATTTCAAGCTTTTCCCGATATTGTTCGTTAACCTTTATTTAACAGCTACTAGATTCAATCATTCAAATAAGCTGTAAAATTTATACGATTCTTTGGGTACACACTGGCCACCAATATTAGGAGTTAGGACATCTTCTGGGAAGAAAGTCTGTATTTTTCACTGGAGTTCCATTGGGATTTATATACAGAGATGATATTGTTATTTTTTGCTTCTTGTGGGAATTAAAAATAAATTAATACCAGGATCATTCAGGGTAGAATGATGAACCATCAGCACATGCAGTGTTTGTGGCTGTCATCTAATTAAGTACAGACTGGCCAGTAACATGATTCAAGGGTGGAAGAAACTATGATGGGGATGAGGAAGGGAAAGGCTAGGGACAAGAAAGAGCTACACAGTCCAGTGATCTCCTCTCCCGTGGGAGCAGAAGGCAGCTGGAGAGGACACTCTGCAGTACAACTCCCTCCTGCTACCCCATATATACACTTCAGCGTAGTTAATGCCCAGAACGAATGTAGCAGAGATGCAATCCCAAAAAGCCAAAGATGTCTGACATGGATTCCATGTGAGTTCTTCACAAAATCTGGAAATACACGTAAGCCATCCAAAATAATAACATTCTCAAATATTAACATTTTGTAATTAACTTACTAAATTCCTGCTCAGGAAGTGACCGATTCTCTGAGTCCAACACAAGCTCTGTGTGGAAGCGCTAAATACAGAAGGACACTTCACACCCTTCGTTTTGTCCACTGTCAAGATGCATACTCTTTCTGACTGCAAATAAGTAAGTTAATTAATCTTCCTATAAGTAAAATTAAGTGCACAGTCTTGCTAGACCGTACAGACATGGATCTGTTCTGTTTAAGAAGCTGTTAGCACTGCCAAGTAAGCACCATATTGTCAAGGAGACCTGCAAATTTCAGGTCTGGTTTTCAGATGTGTAAGAAATAGGTACTACCACTGCATACAATGAGAGTGACACAAGGCTAGGCCCTCCAGGCTGTAATGCTCAGATGACATCATGTCCTATGACCACAAAACATGCCTTACAGATACTGACAACTGAATGGCCTCTTCCACGTGATCACGTACTTGTGCACTGCAGAATCCTGGCAGACAAATTACTTTGTGGTCTAAAGTCCGCTCCTTACAAGCTAGCATATTCCTTAAGTATGTTCATCCTTTTCAGTGGTAGAATTACTGAGTAAAATCAAAATCTCAGCTGAGGCACAGTGGTTTGATCCTGGGAGCCAGGCAGTGATAATGCAGCAGAGAAACATACATTCTCAGATATATCCTGGCTATCTGTCTACCAGCCTCAGGAATGCTAGGTAGTAAAAGTAACAGGGAAAATACTGTTTTTTCTTGCTGTACTAACACATTGGTGCATGAAGCAGAAATTTATAATACAGATCTACTGTCCATCCATTTAAAACCATATACAAAGTTTGAAAATGCAGAGCAGGAAATGTTCCCCAGACATCCCTTCTGGTAATAAACACATCAGGAAGATACACACTTGACGTAATGATTGTTTGGTACAGGGATTCCTTGTATATACAGGCTTCTACAGCAGTATTTCAAGGCAGGAAAAGCGAACAGTCATCACCCCTGCTCTGAGCCACACTGTCTCTGGCAAGGACTTAAGACTAAAACTGCTAAGGAATACAACAAGAAGTGGGAGCTGAAAGAAACATGGAAAAACAGCTCCTTGGAGGGGGTGTGTGTGTGTGTGTGCGTGTGAGAATTTAATACCCGTTTTCTTTTTGAGATTTTGGGGGAATTGTGATATATTTAACTCCCTCAGCTCACCAACAAAGTTCACTGGCCTTTAGAAAACACCTTGAGACCTAGAGATTTAAAAAGCCCTATTTTAAGAAAGTGTCCCAGACAGAATTCCAGCAATTCCTTAATAAGTGTCTATATCATGGTTTTGATCGCTTTGCATAGCTGCTTTAAGGTCTCCTTTGTTTGGTTTTGCACCCACTGAAAACAACTTAACTTCACTTTTCACTGCCTGCTGCTTCTGGCCTTGTTGTGTGGGGAATGCTATTGGACAAAGCACTTGGGATTTTTCTCCTTTTAAGAGTTCCCCTCTCTCTCATGTCACGGGTCAAGTAATTTTTCAGTACACATACTTTAAATTCTAGCTGACAAATTCATTTTGCCAGGAAACTTATCTTCTGTCTGGAGCTGACAAGAAGAAGATGTTGTGGTTTAATCCCAGCTGGCAGCTGAGCACCATGCAGCCGCTTGCTCACTCCCCCTGCCCCGGTGGGATGGGAAGGAGAACGGTGGAAAGGTGGAACCGCTGGGTTAAGAACAGTTTAATAATGGAAAGAAAGTAAAATATAATAACAATAACAGCAACAGCAACAATAACAACAATAATAATAGTAGCAGTAGTAGTAGTAGTAGTAGTAATAATAATAATAATAATAATAATAATAATAAAAATAATAAAAATAATAAAAGGGAGACAGAAAAAAGAGAGAAAGTGAAATGGAACCCAAGGCAGACAAGTGATGCACAATACAACTGCTCACCACCTGCTGACCGATGCCCAGCCGGTCCCTGAGCAGCGATTGGCAGCCCCTGGCCAACTCCCCCAGTTTATATGCTGAACATGACGTTCCATGGTATGGAATATCCCTTTGGCTAGTTTGGGTCAGCTCTCCTGGCCATGCTCCCTCCCAGCTTCTTGTGCACCTGCTCCCTGGCAGAGCTGGGGAAACTGCAAAGTCCCTGACTTAGGGTAAGCACTGCTCAGCAACAACTAAGGCATCGGTGTGTTATCAACATTATTGTCATACCAAATCCAAACCACAGCACTGCACCAGCTACTAAGAAGAAAATTAACTCTTCCTCAGCTGAAACAAGGACAGAAGAAAAATTTCTTACAGCAATATACTGTGTCTGCTAAACAACCTCTCCATATTCAAGTGGCTCTGATTGTTTCTTTTGCCCCCAGTGAGGTTAGACAGACATAAAAGCAGTACTTTACACTGATAAAAATAATCCAGAAAAAAAACCACTGGCTTTAAGATCCAGAAAAAAAAAAAAAAAAAAGTCAGACAAAATGAGTCGAAGGTACAATTGCAAGATACCTCAAGACATCTGCATCTGAGTCCCGACTTGCGGCTGAGAATCCACCCCGCTGCAGGTGCCACCAGCCGTGAGGAACGTGGTCGAGCAGCGCCTCCTTCTGTGGGCATGTCTGGTCTAGCTTGAAGTCTGCTCTTTGAGGGTCTGTCCACAGGAAAGGTCTGATTTATTTTTCCCTTCCATAACCTACCCTATCCTCTGGCTCATCTCTGAGAAATTAGCGCTTGGTTCTCAAACCTGCAAGCCAGGAAAGGTGCTTAATTAGGGATCTCTATTTGGATGTGTGTTGTCAGACACTTGTAGCCAGACAAACCAGCCTTTTGGGTTTGGTGTGTTTTCTTGCCCAGACTTTCATCTGGCCTCAGATAAATCCAGGGTAACTTCAGATTTTTTTATTTAGGTTCTGTTAAAGTGTACATAGAACAAAAATTTTATGCATTCTGGAAAATGTGTGTAGCTGCACTTGGCAGTTACTATAGAAAGTTAGCTAAAATGGGATAACTTACCAACTGCAGGTATTAAGTAGGGCGTTTCCTTAAGATTATCAGAGACACTGAGTTTATGTATGTATTTATACCTGCAGTCCACATCTGGGTTGAGGTCTTTGGAGCCTACTGCTGCAAAACCAAATCTGTCATGGAACTGACTTGACCAAGTCTCTTATTTAGACCACAACACTTTTGGAGAAATAACATGCAGCTTTATTTCTTTACTCTAGAATTACAAGTCCTTTTTCCCAGGAGGCTCCCCTTGCACTGACTGGAGAGCTGTTTCTACCTGCCACTTTTACCATGCGTGGTTGGTTTGACTTGCTCTTGTTGGCCTTTGTCAGGTTTTACTTTGAATCAGATTATGTCTATGATGTCACTTCCCTTCCGGCCTCTCCGTGGCCCCACAGCTAACCAGCGAACACCCCACCAAAGACACAGTTTGCTGGGGTTTCTGGGCCTCTATTTTTAGTTTTTCTACAGTGTTGAAGCTGTTCACACTTTAACACAAAATAATTCTTCTGGGATGATCTTGGTCCAAAGTTGACAAGCTTATCTTTCATCCTTCCTAAGATCACATTCAAGTGGAAAGGGCTGGAAGCATACTTGAAAACATAAAACAATTTAACATTCTCCTTTATAATAAGCATTGTTATAACACTGATAGTTTAAAAGAGATTCACTTAAACTTTTTTTTTTTTTAAATGGAAATGGAAGTGGACTTTGTAGACCCCACAGCACTTCATTTTTTCTTAGTGTTATCTCTCAATCAAGGGTGTATTATGGCATAGCCTCATTTCTTATCCATCCTACCTTTTCCCAGCAGTACAGTGTGCACCCTCTCCAGCATACCACACCTTGTACAGAATGCAGCACCCTAGGTTTAACATTTGTGATTTTCCTGGTTTTCTGCTGCATTATTGGATAGTCCTGTCCACAGCATGTGCCACCTAACAGCCATCAGTGTAACTGCCTTCAAATGCTGCAAAGCAAGGGTGACTTATTTGACAGTTCTTTAAAGAGTATATACAGATGGCAGCTGTATTGATACCTACAGAGCTAAACTGAGCAATAGGAGCTGTAACTCAGCACAGCATGCACGGTATATTACAGATGTGAATGATACCTCGAGATTTCATGTTTCACTGTCCATCTCATAGCATCAAGAATACCTGTGGGGAAAAAATTCACTATAAAGATAACACTGTCTCCACTGTTGGAAGAAGGTGATTAAAGTTATTCCTCTTCCTATGGTGGTGGGGGAAGAAAGCTAAAACTTATCTTCTCAGACACCTTTGACATCGTCATTCAGTCTTGCAATGATGTCAGCAAAGTCCATTAAAAAAATGAAGTCAGAATAGTTTTAGAAGAAAGAAGAAAGCATTTGGCAGGAAAAAAAAAAACTTTACTGTGATTTTTAGAATGAACCATCAGTGAAAGGATACAGGGGTTTTATTCTTCATAAACCCTGTCCTTTACTACTTGGAAAAGAGCAGAAAATTTAAACCAGATACAGAATTTCATAGGAGAAAAACTTCTGTTTCAGAGCTAACAAATGGTTGTTAAAGTAAGTATTACCACTAGATGACAGCAAATACTCGTTTTCTGTGACATTTTCTTTGCTAGGAGCAGCTCAATGACCAGCAGCCAGTGGCATACTGCTTTACAGTCCTAACTTCGAAGAGTTGTCCTCTGAGATACGAAGCTTTCTGATGTTCTTGTTTGCAAATCAGAACTCCAGAAACCGTGCCATTTTTTATTTTTCCTCACCTTCCTTCAGTTCCTCTAAGGAAAATGCCTATTCCACAGGGATGTTTTCAGGAACGAGCAGCAGAATTTTTATACAGAAGCAAGTAGAAACACTATTATTAAGAAGTTTTGTTTACTCAGGCTATTATTTATGAGCAACCTGATCTAGCTGAATATGTCTCAGCTCACTACAGGGTGGCTGGACTGGGCCCTTTCAACCCGAACTGTTCTGTGATTCTATGATTATGACTGCGTCCTTCTGGAAAATACATTTTTAATATCATATTGACACAGCCTTTGGTTCAGGTAACCCCCAACACATCGATGGCAGCCATATCAGTGTAAGGAAGGCATCAGAGTTTCTCAGAAAAAAGCAACTTTAAATGGTTAATACCAAAGTTCAGATTGTAGAGGAACCGGGACTTCATTGTAGCCAACTAGCCATTCCATTAATAAATTATGGCATTGCCTAATTTATGGCATTCCCTAATGCCAGCATTAGGGAAGGAACTGCCATAAAATATATATAAATATAATATATAAATATAAATATATAGAAACCATGGAAAGGCCTGAGAATAGTGATGTAGGAATTAAGGCTTCTCTCCATAAAAAGGCGGCTGGATCACTAGCCCAACTGAAGTGCATCTACACCAATGCAAGGAGCATGGGCAGCACACAGGAGAAGCTGGGAGCCATTGCACAGCAGGAAAACGATGACCTAGTTGCCATCATGGAAACAAGGTGGGATGACTTGCACAACCGGAGTGCTGCAGTGGGTGGCTATAAACTCTTCAGAAGGGATGGGCAAGGACGGGGAGGCTGTGGGGGAGCCCTGTATGTTGGTGTTGTGGCAGCCACTTGCTCACTCCCCCTCTCCCAGAGAGATGGGGAGGAGAATTGGAAAGGAATGTAAAACTCGAGGGTTAAGGTAAGAACAATTTAATAATTGAAATAATATATATTTTTTTTCTAATATAATACATAAATATAAATATATATAAATATTATGTGTATATATGTATATATAAAAGGTATACATAGAAGAAAAGCTTTTTTAAGAAACAAAAAACTGTAGAAAAAGGGTTTATTGTAAGGTCAGCACAAATCTGGCAACAGGAACAGTCAACCATAAAGACAGAACGTGCTCTACTTGCCTTCTGAAAAAAAGGAGGTGTTCCCAGCAGAGGAAGTGTGCCCATAAGGCAGTTTATTAACTAGGAAAGTAAAGTTAATTCTTAGGAAAGCAGAGCAAATTAACCCAAGCAGATTTGCCTCACACTTGGATTTTTGAAAAATAGGGTTTTTTAATAAAACTGAATTCAAAATGTGTATTTTTAAAGTTTTTAATCTCGGATTTCCCCCCTCCCCAAAGCCTGTTCATATATGAGTCTATCCATTCCTCAGCACTGTCAACTAATCAGTCTGATTAGGATAAATCATCATATTTATCTAAATATGCTAAATACAGCTAAAATAAGGAACTAATGAATATCAACATTCAGATAATTTTAAAAGGTATGTGTAACACATGTGACTTTCCTGGAAAATATCTTAGGGGAAAATATGGAAATGTCTAAGTGAAATTATGTTTAAAAACCCAAGGACTTCAATCCATAAAACCCAGAAATACTTCAGAATTAGCAACGAATGTGGGCAGTCATTGCTTATAAAATAGGGTGACACAGCAGGTATTTCCAGGGAGGGAGCAAGAGCAGAAGAAAACACTGCAGTCAGAAATAACTGCTGCCTCTGAGCGCTGGCACATTTATAATAATGTACTGATACTGGCCTTAGCTTACTCCCTAAAAAGCAAGAGAGGAAACTGTGCTAATGAAATTCCTAGAATTGGCTGAGGGTCACTGCCCCAGGAGGGGAAAATCCCTATGCTGGCAACGGGACAACCGCTCTTTTTACTCAGCGCAAAATCCACATCCTGCAGAAGATGTTGTGGACATTACTGTAACACATATTGTCCCTCAGGACTGCTGAAGAATTTTTTAGGTATTTAATTGCTGTAAGTCAAAAGGAAAAAATACGAAAACCATGATTTTATGACTCGATTCTCTTGCACTTGAGGTTCCCAAACTGGTTTACAGAACTATTGTACACAACCAGTAATTCGACGATGCCAGGAAGCAATTCCTAACTGATGGGTGGCTCACCTTAGACTAAGGACTTGAAATGCCTCCTGGGAAACACTCATCCTCGCAGCACACAGCGGCGCAATCTCCTCCTCTACCAAAGGATTTGCCAGGAACAGTTCTCAATACAAGAAATTCCCTGTCCAAAGCCATGCAGCTGCATTCTGGCCTTCACAGGAAAATATTTGACTGCCACGACATTGCACAGCAGTTGGCGCCTCACCTGAACGATAAGCACTGGTTTGTAATGGACAAAGGTTTCTCTGACCCCTCAGCTGATGGTGAGTGAGACACAGGGACTGTCACTTTCCTCGTCCAGAGAAGAGGGAATAAGTTGCTTTACTAGAAGAAGTAGCGCAAGTAGAAGCCTTAAGGGCTTAATGAAACTGTTGCACATTTTTGTGTTTAGAAATTCTGAGAGTCCTTTTTATGTATGTGCAGAAGATACGCAAGCACTTTCTTTTCCCTGGCGTGTGCCATCCCTTGCATACCCACAAGTCTTACAGCTCGGTTAAAGGTTTGCATACGGAAAAGACTCGGACCCTGGGAGATGGCACAAAGTACAGACAGAAATTTATTAGGGATCAGTCTTACCCAGACCTGAGACCTTGGAGCAAGTGTGAATGACATGTGGGGCATACATCCAGGGTGTAAAATGTGAGACAGGCAAGGGAGATGTGCCCATGGGTGAGTGCTGTGTGCTCGGGAAGGAGAGAAAGAATCTGATATGAAAGGCAACACAGCGTGTCCAATGCAGTGCGCCCAGGCAGAAGAGAGCAGGTGCTTACAGCCAGCATCGCGTCCCAGCGTCACAGCTGATGCCCAGACGTGTAAGGTTCCCTGTTACCATCTACTGCAACAGGCCTCACGAACATGGCTGCAGGGAGGGCTCCACATCTGCAAATAGACCCCTTGCTCACCTCCACCACTGCAGGCATCCCAGGCAGCAGGTTGGGACCGGCAGACCCCAAGTGCTACCCTGTGCCAGTGCTGTGCTCCCAGAGCCCGGAGTAAGCACAGAGGTGCTTTGCTTCACCGCTGTGTGACATGCCAGGCTCAAGGTAAAGTCTGTGACCACACTAGTGTGGCACCCACCGCACTCAGCTCTGGTTAACCCACTCTGTGGGCAAAAAAACTCTCCGGGCAGAGCGCCTGACCAACACAGCCACCTTGGGTGGAAAACCCAAGTTATTTAGCGAGGCAGCAATGCAGAGTCTGAGCTTGGCTGAGTGCCAATACAGCCTCCACAGAAACTCGGGAGCAAAGAGGAAAGGAGGAGAGAAGAATCCACCATGTCTCCCTGACACTCCACAGTTAGGGGGTATGACCCACAGCAGCTGAACACCACAGCGGCTGAAGCAGGGGAGATGAAGGCTGAAGCTCCCTTTCAGAAAAAACGGGTTTCAGGAGTAGGTGAAAATCACGTAATTAGCAGTTATTCAGTTGTATGGGCTAAATTAACGTTTTGCAATGAGTGGACACTGTCCTTGTTATTGGGCAAAATGAGTATTCTGGGAATGGGTACTCTGAAAGGACCATCTTGGATAGCTAGCCAGGGTAAATGGGAAATGAGCAGTCCTTCAGATACAGGACAAACAATTCACCACATGATTAAGCCTACAAATATACTACAGATAGCCCCACCCCTGCCAATAGTTAATATTATCCACTAATATTCATCAGCATAAGCTACTTGCTCCTGCTATAAAACCTGGGACAGAATTAATCAAACAAACTAAGCAACAGGGTATTTTAGAAAAGGAAGAAACATTCACCATTTAACAGCCTAGGATGGCCAGTTAAACAACTGTTCTTTATAAACATTGATATAAAAATGCTGGCCTTTCCAACATCATGATATAGTCAACATGACAAATTGATGTGCTTTCTGGTGAATGGGTTATATAAACCCATATAAAACTTATATTCTTTGTGATTACAACACAAGAGCAACACAAACCGAAGTTTGCTTTTACCCGGGCTGTAATATAACACACCTTTAACTGTCTGTCCCAAGGCTTAAACACAGCTCCACCATTACCCTTACCATGTTAGCTAAACAGCTGGAAACCACCACCCTCCCACCTGAAGTAACTGTTTCTCAATATGCAGCTGATATTTTAACCACAGATTCAGATAAGGAAATATTTTGCCAAACTGTTTTTAAGTACCCAATGGACAGGAGGGCAGAAAACTGCCAGGAGAGATATTGTTTCAGCAGAGATACAAAATATTCTGTCACTTTCTAATTACACCAAAAAAAAACCCACAAACAAACAAATAAACAAAAAAACTGAAAAAAAAGTGTCGTAGACTTTTCACAGGTCCTACAGGTTTTGGAGTCACACGTGCCAGGTGTCTGTATTCCTGCAAGAACCCTGTGTGATTTGCTGAAGAAAAACACATTGTGGAATTGGAAACAAAAACATTGTGAAGCATCCAGTGCTGTAGAAGATTACATTTTTACTTACCAATCTACAGCGCCCATCCTCTCTACCACCCCTTTACTCTCCTGAGTATCAACCACGATGATGGCAACCAGAAGGGCAAGGTAGAAAGGACTGCCCTACTACTGCTGGCTGTAAATTGTGGCCGGAGTCCCTCTGCAAAAGCGTTGCTGGCATTGGGGGCAGGGCTGTGGCACTGGGACGGTCACTCGAGGAAGAGGAATCAAGCTCTGTGCCCCTACTGCTGACAGTTCCAGCTAGTGAGGTGTTTCCCCTGGTGCAGCACAGAAAGCTACTGTGCAGCTGTACAGGAGAAACACTGAGACAGGATTTTTGGTATAGCGCAGTCTGGGAACATATCCGTAAGACATGTACATGCCTACAGGGGAAAAAACACACACACACACAAAAAAAAAACCAAAACCAAAACCAAAAAAGAGCACCCCAGCCTTGAGGGATGATTATATCAGATGATCTGCAGTTTGGCTGAAATAAACGGTGGTGTGACATATGGGTGGAAGGGGCTACCTGGATGCCAAACTGCTGCTTCTTCCCCACCCCAAGAAAGACCCTGTGTCAATAGGTCACAGTTTCAGAATAAAGTGCAAACCTGCTGTAGCTAGGACGCAGTGCATGGATTTCCCACCTGCGGTGGAAAAGGGACAACAGTGAGAGGGACTCTAATCCCACCTCCCAGTGGGGATCCCAGCATCAGGAGTCTTATGCCAGCTCAAACAGTGGCAAACCCCTGCGAGAAGTCTCATACAGGGGCTTCATATCAATAGCGGTATAAAATCCTCTTAAAGCTGAGGTAAATCCCTGCTGAAGTCCTGGAGCTGAAGTTGTGGTTAAATGTGCAGCTTGGAGCCCACCAGCTGGCCCTTGTTTCACAACAGAAAAGTTCAGGACGCTGGTGACACCAAAGGCAGTAGGTCAGCCATAACTTCAGCTTGCATTACACTCAAGACATCCAAGTGTTATGTCCAAGCTTTAGTCTCTTGTGGGAGAACATGGGAACGTTGGCGGTTGGGGCGTAGCTCTGAAACCGGTCTCTTTGGATTGACCTTGCCTGTAGAGCCGCTTAGGTATTGAAAATCATCCACTACCCAACTTTACAGCCAGTTAGACTCTGCTCTGCTGCTGGAGTCTGGCAATATGTCTATGGTAACGAGACATGGCTACAATTGTTTGCCAGCAGAGTATCCACCTTCGATACTATTTGCTTCAAATGCAATATAGATTTTGGACCTGGCAGCATTTGCCATTGTAATGTGATTTGCTGTTGACCAAACTACCAGAAGAGTTCTTAGTTAACCTGTCACACAACTGAGCAGGAGGTGTCTTATATAATTTGCACCTTTAAGAATGGGAGTGATTTTACAATCAGTAGTGGCTGGAGTAATCTTCAATATCATAGAATCCTGGAATAGTTTGGGTTGGAAGGGACCTCTAAAGGTCATCCAGTGCAACCCTCCAATATGCTATACGTATATGCTATATAATGCTAAATGACTGTCTCAAACTAAGTAACAACATAACATCTGTCTGAAATTGGAAAATGCTTATGGGAAAGAGAAATAAAAACTATATACAGTGGTATTACCCCGATTCAGTTAGTGAGGCAGAAACCACCCTTACTCAGTGTCATCAATATGATGGCTGCTCACTAGAAGCTACCCAGAGTACTGCAATGGATGTTATACTGATGTTAAAAATCATTGTATTGTTACCTGTAGTAAGTTTGTTATTGATTTGTTATCTTAAAACTCGAATAGTACATATGAACAAACATTAATTCAAGTTAAATCACGCACCAAACTATTGTAAATTGCCATGTCTCCATCATACACATGCTTACTCTCCTGAGTGATGAGTGATGAATTAATGAATGAAGCTCACAGTGCAAAAATGGTTATCAATGGTTAAATGTTGTCTGAGCCAAGGGACTGGTCAAGGAATGGGTGAGCTCCTGCAAAAGCAGAAGGGGCAGGTAAGGGAGGCAAGCAGAGCTGGGCAGGGGCTCTGTGCCCATGGAGCCTGGGGAAGAGTAGGTGAGTGACTGGCTGTAGCTGTTGCAAAGGAAGCTGAACTTAGCGCTACCCACAGAACCCGGAGCATGGTCTTGGGTCTTGGTAAACAGCTGGATGGAGACTACTGGACTGGACAAATAGTTTGCCTTATTCTTAAATCTACATCTTCTATAAAGTATGGCATCAAAGTACATGGAAAGTCTCACCTACCAAGGAGGTATGTTTCATCCACCAACAAGCATTAGCACTGGCCTTCGCTTAACCTGCCAGGCAATTCATTGAAAGTGGGCTTCCAAGGCAGCGCAAAGCAGCAGTCCTCCAGGGATTGCCACGAGTGTTGTTTGGTGGCTACCCCAGTAAACAGAACAGTCTTTCACTCTGACAAACCCCATACTACAGATACTTTTAAAGCATGAACAGGGATTTAAAAGATTTTGAATTTTGCAGTGCTTATCCTGAATTGGCTACTGTAAGTAATGGGGTGTGTGTATGTGTATGATAAAATCAGTCATGCATTTTACATTTTAAAAAATCATCTTGCTGCAACAGAACAGATGACCATAGACACAATGCAGAATACTGCTGTCAGATGCTCCATGAACATGCCAACATTTCTCTTTCAGATTTTTTTTATTTGTAGTAAAAAATACAGAATCAGCACTTGTCATGGTTTAACCACATCAGGCAACTAAGTATAAGTAAGCTCACTCATACCTTACCTTCCCTCCTTGGTGGGATCAGAGAATCAGAGAAAAAGGTGAAACCCATGGGTTGAGATAAGAACAGTTTAATACTTGAAATAAAGTAAAATATTGTAGTAGTAGTAGTAGTAGTAGTAATAATAAAACGAGACACAGAAAGAGAGAAATGAAATGCAACACAGACAAGTGATGCACAATACAACTGCTCACCACCCGCTGACCGATGCCCAGCCGGTCCCTGAGCAGCAATCAGCCCCTCCTGGCCAACTCCCCCAGTTTATATACTGAGCATGACGTTCCATGGTATGGAATATCCCTTTGGCTAGTTTGGGTCAGCTCTCCTGGCCATGCTCCCTCCCAGCTTCTTGTGCACCTGCTCCCTGGCAGAGCTGGGGAAACTGAAACAGAACCATTTCTTAAAAAAAAAAAAAAAAAGATTAGTGAGGATGAGTTTGGTACAATGCTCTGGGCGATGCTCTGTTTGTGTTGAGAAAGGAATGTACTCTGAATAATTAGAAAAGATAAGGTGGGCACCTGAAGGAGATAAGGAGACCGTCAAGTCAGGAAATCATTGAACAAAGAAAATTGAAAGGTCTACTCCACCTATTGTGAATGGAATCATTAGGTGTCAAAATCAAATGAGCATGTATGTTAAGATGTTGTGTAACCTCTCATGAAAACTGTATAAAACACCTAACTTTTCACTGAAAACTTTGGAGCTAGTTTGTCCAGTGCAAATCAGCTAGCTCCTCAAGGTTGCATGAAATAAACACCTTTGCTGCTTAAAGACAAAATTTGTCTCTGAGCAGTTACTCTGTGCCGTTTTGGCATCAAAACCGCAAAGTCCCTGACTTAGGGTACGCACTGCTTAGGAACAACTAAGACATCAGTGTGTGTTATCAACATTATTCTCATACTAAATCCAAAAAACACAGCACTGCACCAGCTACTAGAAAAAAAAATAACTCTATCCCAGCTGAAACGAGGATAGCACTGTGAATTCTTTTTTAAGAATACTGACTTGATAGGCAAAAAACTTTACAGTAAAAAAAGAAGTCATAGGTTCTTAGATCAACAAAATGCAGTTATATGATATCTGATCTGACGTTCATGCACGTTACATTAAAACAACCTGTTGTATTTTATCTTGTGGCTCCAGGAATATGATTCCAAGCAATATGAACCACAAAGTATATTCTACAAGTATATCCTACTTTGGTTTGAGGACCTCAGGTAACTGAGACTCCAGGGTGCTTCAAATAGTAAATAGTATCTGAAAGAAAATGTCAGCTTTCCACTGCTCTGAGTATGTTTAGACTCAGCTGTAATCTTCAGCTCTGGTGTGACCCCTCCTGACAGACTAAAATCACTTTAATCCGCAAAAAGTCTTTCACACTTGTGATTTAAAACAGCTGACTAACGGTTGTGCTGGTTTTGGCTGGGGCTGCTACTTCAGGGTATCTGGTATGGGGCTATGTTTTGGATTTGTGATGAAAACAGTGTTAATAACACAGGGGTGTTTTCGTTACTGCTGAGCAGGGCTGACACAGAGCCAAGGGCTCTTCTGCCTCCCACCCACCAGCGAGTGGTCTGGGGGTGCACGAGAAGCTGACTCACCAAAGGCATATCCTATACCATATGATGTATGGTAGCCATACTGTATTATATGGTATCCCCCAGCATATAAAGCTGGGGAAGACGGAAGCAGGGGGGGGGGCACACACATTCAGAGTGGTGGCATTTTTCTTCCCAAGTAACCGTCACATGTGACAGAGCCCTGCTGTCCTGGGGATGGCTGAGCACCTGCCTGCCGGTGGGAACTGGTGAATGAATTCCTTGTTTGGGTTTGCTTGTGTGCACGGCTTTTGCTTTACTTATTAAACCATGTTTACCTCAACCCACAAGTTTTCTGTTTTACTCTTCTGATTCTGTCCCCCACCCCACTGCGGGGGTAGTGAGCGAGCGGCTGTGTGGGGCTGAGCCACAGGCTGGGGTTGAACCACAACGGTGCAGACAAAAAAACAAAACCAAAAACAAAGATAACCACATAGCATTAGAAGTGAAAAGCGAACTAAATACAGAAAGCACAAACCTTCAGGTGATTCTGATAGCTAAAGATTACTTCTAGAGCTGTGAATTCATCTTAGTTCCTAGCACAAAATCCAGAGACAAGCAAACTTCACTTTCTCAAGGGGCAAAAGCTCTCATTCCTTCAGTGAATAAGTTTTCCAAAGCATATTTTAGCCCCAACAAACAAATAATTGTAATCGACTTTCACATACTCACTTTGAGAAGTCTGTTTATTTTTATGTGCTCTCTTCTGAGGAAAAGAAGTTCCAGATGACAATTTGGTTTTAAAAAATGGCACCTGCTAACAGTGCCACCAAGAAAACTGTGCAGTTACAGTGAATTAAGCTATTGTAATGTAGACCATGCCTTTCAGCTAGCGCAGTTGAAAACATGATCTTTTCCAGCCATGTATTACTGTTTATCAGCTGAGGTTAATGCTTTCATCAGTCAATCCAAACATGATCTTCAGTGCAGTGTTAGACCAGTCTGATGTTCAGAACAACCTGACCTAACTGGTTTGACCTGGCACTGAAATGGTGTAGGCAGGGCTGGCTGGAGTTCTCCTGCAAGGACGATGCACATCTCCAGGAGAGGAGGAGCACTAGCTATTCACATCACGACAGCTTTTTTTTTTTTTTTTTTTAAATCCCCAAACTGACTGTGTCAGTGCATCTTAAGAAAATGTGCTGAGAGAAGAGGGGGAGGAAGGATCAGCTGGGAGACCCGCTGGTGCAGGACGCCAGCCATTCCAGGCACAGGCTGCTCTGCTCTGTCCTGCTGCTGCTCACCGGGTTTGGCTCTACACCAACCAGGCTACTTCACACTGTTGCAACGTTAGAAAGGCATTGCATTGTTACACATTGGTAGCAGCCAATTGTAGTGCTAGGGATTTTTTTAAAAAACAACTTTCTGCGTAAGGAAAGATTCAATGCCGTGATCCTGAGCAACCTGTCAGGAGTTAAAACAAACTTCTGCACTGGACAAAACACAGGGAACTGTAGTATTTAAGTGAAAATGAAATCATAAAAATATCAATGTCTTGATAATTTTAAGAGTATAAAAATTATTAGCTGCTTATTCCTATTAAAGAGACGTTTCAAACAAGAACAGTGCAGAGGAAGTAATAAAAAGACCAATTAACAAAGTAACTGTGCTTGTAGATGAACAGGCTAGAATTATGAAATTGAAACAGATAAAACAGATTAAAATCCTGTTAAGAGAGCAATGTGAAACCAATGGATATTTCAGACCATGTGAGCAAGGACAGCAAGATCACTGGGACTCGCCATTATGCTTGCAGACTGGAAGCAGTGCAATAACACTACACTTAGACGCATATTTGTAAGTAAATACCAATGGCAAGTGTTTTACTCATCTCTTAACAAGCAACACATGTCCTGCACTGCTTAACGCTTGATCTGTTTCAGCTGTTCTCCCAAAATTTCCATGGATGTCTGCAGATGCAGGACTGAGACCAAGTTGCATTGGGGCCCCAGTGCCTCAAGCAGGCTGCCTCTGTGAAGCTGCTCGCCCCAACCAGACACGGACTTCCCCTTCGCCCCGTTTGCATGCGCCGGTGGTTGGAAGGACAGGACCATACATAAGGCATGCAGTATGGCACCGCTGCTGCCCACAACAGGCCAGGAGCTTTGTAGTGAGCGTGCAGAGCTTCAAGGCTAAGGTTTGTCACACCTGGTCTGGCTGACCTTTTCTTGACCTGCCCACAGCTTTGTGTCACTTGGTTTACCTGTGACAACAGTTCCTCTAACTGACCGGGTGTCTATTGCTAATTTGTTTACTTTTTTATCTTTCTGTTACAACCATCATTTTTTCTAGCTAGCAGTAACAAACTGCCGGTCTGTATAGAATGAGGTATTTATGGCTGTAGCAATGATGCAGCATAGAGAAACATATGCCTGATACAGTATCAGTGGCCTTGAGAAGCAGAGACAAGGATGTGGTGCAGAGGAGTACAGAGACACGGTGCCAAGAGACGAGGCACAGGCTTAACACTGCTACGAACACTTCACACAGCGCCACTGCTATGAACAATTCACCTATGGTCAGTTAAAATGATGCAGACCTGGACCTGGACAAAATGAGTTATCATTTGGGCACTTCATAATCTAAAGATAACAGACTTCTTCAACTGCATGAGGCATTTATAAGATGAAAGGCATTTGATGGAAGTGTAAGCAGCAACACATGCAAATATATATCCACAATTTCACACTTATTTAACAATCCGTAACACTGATGGCAATCATTTGACTGCAGGACTATGTAATTTATGCAATCACAAAACACGTATCAATGTGAGAATACGTATTAGTTCTCAAAGTGAAGTTTCAAAATTAAGAGATGCATTACTAAAGGAAACTGTCATAATTATAATGCTCAACAATATACCCATCTCACCACTCAAATCCCACCAATGCTCCACTGAACAGAAAGGGACATTGGAAGCTGGTTGTTCTTTCTTCTCACCTTGCTTTAGCTTACAGAAAATACTTCTGGAAACTTCTTCAAGCCTTCTAAAGGAATGTGAGGAATGTGTCATATCTGCTAATGTATCCACCAGGAGACTGAAAAGCTCCATCTCACTGGACACATGACTTCAGATATTAATGCTGACAGTGAAAGATTAACCATGTTTCTTTTCTCAGCTCTTCAGAAACAAAGTCCGAATTCATTTATTAGTAGAAGCAAAAAGACACTAGTAAAGACTGCTGATAAGGGAATGGCCTCCTTTCTTCTGTTTCTTTAGTTTGATTCACCTTTTATCCTAAAGCAAATGTTAGGTATGTGACAAGTAGTACCTCTAATACTGAAAACAAGTTTCTACTTATCCAGACACACCAGCAAGCACCCATCTAGCACTGTAGCTAAGAGTCCATTCTTCAGAGTATCTGCTGCATGTCCTAGAATTATGTTTTGAAACATTTTTAATTCCACCTTACCTTCCTGCATTCACTCACTCTGCAATCACCCAACTGTAATCAACACAAAGCTAAAAGGTGAACAATGACTGACTGACTACAGGAGAAGGTACAGGGAAAGAAGCTCACCTCTGAACTGTAAAACTAATGAACACAGAGATAAAAGCTTCAAAGTAAGTTTTTGAAACAGCACCCAAAAGTGTCAGACAACCTTACAAGAAATCACACAGGACAGCCCAGACAATGCTTTGAAATTGTGCGTCCCTGTCCCCCAAATCCTGAAATGGCAAGGTCATGGTCTGGAAATCTGCAAGTTCAGCTACATCTTTCAACGCTTGGGCTATGTGACTGAACACTGCATTTGTGTACTGTCTGCATAATAGCTACATTTCATGTGGTCTTGAGACTGTTATCTATTTATTTTTAGTTTAATTTATACAGCAGTTTAGTGGCACCTGGGATGAATGTATACATTCAAAAATCACAAGGCAAGTTGAAAGAGAAGGAAGACAGTTTAATAGTATACACTAAATACTGCAATACGTCTCTGGCAACAATCACTGTTGCTTCATTTCCAGTAGTAAAAGAGAGTTATCTGGAAAAAGCCCAAGACTTCAAACAGGTTTACCATATTGCTACTGTAACATTTAATGTATGGCATAAACAACAGCCTTTTTGCCCATCTGCATTTCTGCATAGGTACATGATGGTACTGACTCAAATTAAGCCAAATCCAAAACGGTAGAATTCTTCATGTGTGATTCTAGACCATGAAACTTTATCTTTCAGCAGTAGGTCAGCTTGGATTCTTAGGAGGACTTCAGGGTTTAGCTGTTGTGTAAACCTCCAGAGGAAAAAGGAACTACTATACTTCATGTCATTCAGTCTTTTCTGTCATAAAAAGCTTGCAGAGTTAAGCACAGACTTTGCATCTTTTTTGTCATTTGATGTCAACTGTTTCCTTGTTTCTCAGCCACAGTGGCTATGAATACTTCTTTGATGATCTCCTTATCCAAGTTCCTGCCTGTAAAGAGAAATAAATTAGCTAGCTATATTTTACTGTGTATTACCAAAAAATGCAAGCAAGTGGTGATTTGCCGTTCTTCTCTACAAAGAAAATGCTTGTGATACCAGTAAGTGTGAATAGCAGTTATTGCAATTAAGCTGCAGGCAACAAGGTAACTTTAGATTTCACAGGCAACAACAGACTTCAAGTTGCACAAGGGAAAGGAAGAAAAATTGGGTTTTTTTGGTCATAAAAACATTTTGCAAAGCAGAGAGTAACAAGTTTGAAACAGAAATTCATAACCTCAGCATTACAAACTCTTCCGAAACAAAACAAATTTTATACATTTTAATGGCTATAATCACCTTCCTTGCAGTTACTGAATATTTGATCAAAAATAATTTCCATCAGCATATTTATAATTATGGACTTTATGAATAATTAGTTGTTTGGGTTTTTTTTTTACTTCTATGTCACTAAAAGGGATAATGCAGATTCCACTCAGCTGGAATATAAAACTGCAGGAGGTCTTGATGGATAAACCTTTGACTGAACGTTACATTGAACATACTCACTGGTCTTATTCCGGCCTATTTGGGCCAGTTGCTTTTCACTGGATAAGTCACAGCATGGCCTGCAGAAAGATCCGCTTCTTAAAGTCAAACAAGGAAATACGTAATTTCCTCTTACCTATTAGGACCAGTCTATTTGTTCTCTCTTCATCTTCTTTCCAGGCTACTGTGGTCTCCTCGAGATCATAGAGCTCATGGACACCTTGGACTATCACTTGATGAGATTTGCCTTGAATAGACACCAGTCCCTTATCAGAAAAATAACTGTTAGGATATATAAACAAACCTTTAAAAATTAAGTATGTAAAAAGAGGAAAAAAACCTTTGAAACTAGGCCAAACAGGGAAAAATGTTTCTGGCAACTATGGACCAACTAGTCAAAACAACCATGCAGTATTACCACTTTATTCATAACATCCATTCTCACGTATCTTTATTCTGTTAAAGACTAGCAATTACACTTTGCCGCACTCTGCTTGCTGTTTTTCATTTGGTCAGTATCTAGCATGTTCGAGCAAAAATAAAATGTCATCAGCTATTATGTCACTTTGAATATATATATATATATATATATATGGTTCATGATGTATGAGTCCACGAAAGATCAATTGCCAGCAAAGATAATGTAAAATGAGCAAAAAAGTTTTATTTCAGACTATTCTGATTAGGCACTCATGCTCAGTATATTCACTGTTCTGAAACAGAATCTGTGAATACTGGAGAACAAACAAACATTTCTGAAGTAAAATGACTAGCAAGAGAATTAAAAGTGATTACTGTTAAAGTAAGCCCATTAAACCACATACCAAAAGTCGTATTAAAAATGTTTTTATTACTTCGTGTAAAACTTTATAAAATATTCTAGTGCAACACATTCTGTAAAAAGTTGTCTTATACTTCCCTAAAGGGGAAAAAAAAAGTGTTTAAGAAAAACCCTTACAAATATTTAATGAAAAAAAGGTCTGCATTTGACATGTTAGCTGGAATTCTCTGACTATTACTACCAAAAGTATTATGACTGCAGGTAGGATATATAAAATAAATATAAAAGCAACAAACTTTGGAATCCATTCTATAATTACCTGGGGTTCATTTGCTTTGGTGTATTTGTCTGTGACTGAGGGCCAGCTCACAGCTTATAGCAAACCTCAGATCTCCTAAAGAATTACTTTGATTCCAATGCTCAATACAACAAAGATGCACTTGTACATAGCAGCACTGTTTTCAGACAGCTTACGACGTATCAGTGGCTATTTTCTTCTATTTGTCAGGAAGGGGAAGACAAGGATATTCTCATTTTGTTGCTGAAAGAGCAAGAATACAACCTTTCTTTCGATGAATTAAAGTAATAATGTCACTATCCATGATGCACAAGCGTTTTCAGAAAACGAACCGCAGCATATTTTCTTGTATTTCTTACAGCCTACCAAATGACAGACTTGGTTCTCATTTTTTAACAATTAACTCTGCTGCTTGGTATAAGGAAAATTAAAATATATCCTAAACTATCACCTATACCCTTCTCAAAACCATGCAACTGAAAAACATAGGAAGTGCCCATGAAGATTAATACTTATGGGATGCATCTTTAAATTAGTTTAACAATATTGTCAAGTGTAGACCACAACCAGTACTGCACTGCTGTTACGTGAACCTCAACTTCTGCGTATTATGCCAACAATTACAATTACTGATAGCAGTCTATAGTATCCAGCCTATAGTGCTCAATCCCTAGACAAGGAGACATCTATGTGAGATGGATGGAATCTTTCAAAGCAATGTAGGTGAAAAAAGAAAAAGTAATTTAACTATGCCCTTACGATTAATTCTGCCACTGATGTTTGTGACTGTACATCTTCCCCGTCTAATCAAAACAAGTAGGATCAATGTCTGCTTCTCTGTCAGCTACCTCCTTTTGAGTTGTTCCACCAACCAGCAGGTAACTGCCTCTACACAGAACAATAACAAATTGGTCCTCTCCATTTCGTCTGCTCTGCTAGTGATCCAGTAGTGCCCTTGATAGATCTGTAGCTGACAGAACACTAGTTTTTTACGCGTAAAAAAGGAAAAGCACAAAACAAAGAAGTTGGTCATTTCTGACTAACCTTCAGTCTTATGATGTCCGCGGTACGCCCAGTTTTATCTTTCACATTCTTCTCCCACAGAAGAGTCTATGAACAGGAAAAATGTTTTCATAAACAGAATGGCATGGGATGATTTTCTAATGATTTTTCAGTTGACAGTGCTGTATTACTTACCTGAATGAAGAGATTCAAGTTTTCTTCTTTTATATTTCCTGGAACTTCAAATGTTACTGTAATTATACCCTGCAAATGGAAAGACACACTTACTATTACCAAAATTAATAAATATTTCATTATATTCATTTCAAAAAGCATTCTTTATAACTTGACCTCATAAAAAAGCAAGTATATATCCACATCAAAACCTGAAAAAAAAAAATAATCTCCATTTCTGTTCTGCTCTTGATTTGCCACATTACGGTATACTTTTTGGTTCTGTTTGGGTGTGCACTTAAGGGGCATATGCAGTACTTTAATAGTTGGGATCAGCTTCTACCATGTATTTCTTTGCTGTAGTTGATGTTTGTTCTCAAGGAAAGCCTAAGAATTTTAATTCTTACATGCTAGTAAGCTCAATCTTTCAAATCTGTTTAAGAATGCAATTTTCTCGGCTTACTGATCTTCGTCGCAATTTCTAATCTTCAACACAATTCTATTAGACAAAAATTAATCAAGATATTTTTCACCTATCCGTACTTGCCTGTTATGAAAAATTTCCAAAAAGAAAGATGTCTGAATGTTTTATTCCAAAGCAACCACCAGCTTACTGCTTAGAACCAATTATTATCAAAAATGAAGATGCCAATAAATGTGTAGTTTAAAACCAGTAATTTATTTTAAAATAAAGGAAATAATGTGTCTTAAACCTATTTTTGTCACCATAATGTCTCAGTGGCACAGAAGAACATACAGGGAATTACTTTTCATACAACCTAAATTCTTTCAAATGATTACTGCTTTCAGATGACTAGTCTAACTTAAAAGAAAAAAAAAAGCAACAAGCTTCAAATCGAAACATTTAGCTAATTACCAAGTAAACTCACCAAAACACCCAAAAGCTAATACTTCGAGCAGCTTCAAAACAAGACAGAAAAAGTTCAGTGCTTCATGCATAGTGCAGTATTGCTTCTGTTGATCCCCACAAAGATAATAAGCACCCTTTACCATCCAACCAGGGCTTGCACCCTACTGCAAGAGGTGTTCTGCTCTCATTTATCATTATCATCTGTCTCAACAACAATCTTAAAGATATGGGTGCTGAACTAAACAGTGATAGTAACAATGAATTCTCACTGTTTCCTACTGGTTGAATGGCTCCACACTACAAAACCAACAATAATTTTCTTAATAATACAAGCATGCTATAACTCTCACAACATTCAGAAGGCTTCTACTTAATTTTTTTCTACTTTAGAAATCTATTGAGACTTTTATTACTATAACTGAACATATTTAATATGAACACAAATGTTAAATAAAAACCTATGATCTTAAGATTCTGATTGCAATTATAGTTAAGCATGCAAATGAGTCTTTAGTTCTAAAAGGAGATTATAACTGCCTTTTGCTGTTTTCAAGACTAGCAACTTCACAGTCAAGATCTGCAGTTCAAAAAGAAAAATACAGGCATTGTATGCGTGATATTTTAACTTGAAAATTAAATTTAATCATGCAACTTTATAAAAGGAAAGCATGCTTTTATAAGCTATTGTATAATACATATTACATAAAATATATTTAATAAATAATACAAATTTTATGCACATAAATTTATTTTAAAATATTTATATAACAAGTAATACATCTTTTATACATGTAAATTTATTTTTGCACCCCTGAGGGGACTGTTTGAACCACACCCAGTTGGGAATACCCCAAAGAGAACTGTGACCCCAAATTTATCCACAGAGCAGAGTATCTGTACATGGACAGGGGCCTGTGGGTAACACACAGAACAGTGACAATATCACTAACAAGCAAAAAGTAGCAGAAAGCTACCACACAAAACTACAGGCCCCCGTAAAAAAAATCTCAGTGTCTTTGTTCTAAGCTCCCTTTAAGTATTGCAAGGCCACAATAATGTCTGAATGGGCTGAACAACCCCAACTCTCTCAGCCTGTCCTCACAGGAGAGGTGTTCCAACCCCGACTGTTGTTTGCCCTCCATGTCTGTGTCTCTCTTGCACTGGGGGCCCCAGCACTGGGTGCAGAACTCCAGGCGGGGTCTCACGAGAGCCAAGTGCATTATTGCAATGACTTGGGGAATCCTGAAGGAGCTGTGGTTCCAGTACTAGAAATCTGTGATTGCATATTCTGGTTTGAGTGATGTACCTATTACACATGTGGGGATGTGTGAAGACATGTATAAACTGTTGGAAAAAGCAGGGACATGTGAAAGCCTGACTGAGACAGGAAGATGACTGGGAAGACACAGGACGATTCCAGCTTCAAGCCCATGTGCCCATGGCAGGGGGTCTTAACAGTTCCTTGGGCAGCATCCATGAAAATTAGGCCAGGAGTTGCAAAAGGGATACAACTACCACCTGTAAAACACTGGGAAGTGCGCTGCTTTGCTGTGGGGTTATGCCAGAGCTTATCATATAACTCAAATGGAGCCTCAGAAAGATCAAGACCACTTAGAATCTATCACCATCAGACTGACTGTCACTGTTAAGACTAGTGGACTGCTACAAGATACAACAGCAAATGTGCAGCAAAAATGACAAAACTTGGATCAGAACTGAGCAGCTGGTAACACTGAGGTGGCCAAAGGGAAAGCTGTGTGATAAGCCACCCAATCTACTATTGAAAAGTAAGAGAGTTTAAAATTACAAGAGTCCTGTTAGGCAGCCCAAGTTACAGTGCAGCAAAAATGGAAGACCGCTCCCCAAAGTGCAACCACTCTGCAACTTTTTACTTGAAGTAATTAAAGCAATGCATGACACCTACAGCTGCTGCCCACAGAAGTCACATCTGCAGTGCCTGTGGTGCTGGAAAGCTATAGGAAGGCACCTGCATAAGTAGGAAACTCTGGGATTTACTGATGGAGCAGTATGCTGAGCTCAGTCCTTCCAATCCCACAAACAAGACTCCCATGGAGGGACTGGGAAAAAGTGAAAACCAACTATGGTCACTTTTAACTCCTGCTATGTTTACAGGCAAGGAGTAAGGGACTCCAAAAAGGCTGATGCCACAGACCAAAAGCTCTGACAGCTAGGCACAGTCACTGCTGCCCCTCTGGTATCGCCCAATAACTGGTGGGACATCCTAATGACTAAGGGGTGACCTAGAGTATCACACCTGAACATGCCCAAGGCAAGTGTGTGATCAGCCTCACAGCAAAGCATGACAAAACTGGAGTTGTGAGAGAGTCATCAGGGGGTGAGAAAATCTTGATGCTCCCTCCCCACAAACTGGGACTTGGAAAGGGAAAAAGAAGTCCTTCAAAGATCTGCACCTGGGAGCAAAGGAATAACAAGCTCAGGAGAAAGGTCAGAGCTCAGTTAATATGGTTAAAGGATGTGCAGCAAGCTCTGTGAAATCCAAGTCGTCCGATGTGTCACCTTACTTCCCAAATGGGGAAACACCCATGTTGTATCAAATCAACACCAGTCACCACACGTTTCAGTTCTGGATGGAACTACAGCTGTTGGACTCAGAAACCAAGTGGCTATCAATAGTGCTGTTACTCTGTGGTTTTACTGGTTTGTTTGCTTGAATATTTGCTTCTGTACTAAGGCATGGTGAGTAGACTAAACAGCCAGGTGCCTTGGTTTGGTGTTTTGCAGGAACAAGGCCTGAATTTTGCAGGAAGCAATGCTATCCTTACTAATCTACACAAAAGGGTGGAGTCTACAATGGAAATACGTAAATTCAAACCTTTACGATACTAACCTCCGTCATCCACTTGGCAGGAGATGGAGTTTAAATACAACAATTTTTAACATACATATTCTGACTGCTACAATATTAACCCCTACAGTCTAACTCTCAGTGGCAAGGAGTAGAATATGTACAATGCGTACATTCAGTTTCTGACGCTATTAAGGGTGGATGCTATAACCAATAGATGTTCATACAGCTCTTTAAGTACGTGTAAGCTTACAAGGCTTATGTAGCAGGGGGCTGCAGTACTGATGGTGTGGAAGGAGGCCATCAGCTGCCTTGTGTGTGTGTCTCAACCTGTTCCAGCCACCTCTGAAACTATAAATAGAAGTGTAAATAAAAAAAAAAATATCCCACACATCTTCAGGCAGAGAAACACAGGGCACCCTGTTAGAGACATACCTCCAGCCACTTGGGACTAAAGACTCTTTGGAAGATGCATGCCGTAATGCCAAAGAGGGTGCACACACCCCTGAGAGACTACGGCTTGTTGTTTACCCACAGAGCAGGGGCACTCCACAGGTACTAAGGGCCCTGCATGAACCACAGGGAAGGAACAGAGCAGTAAAGGGACAGAAAATCATTACACAACTACCCCCAACTTCCTATGTCACCTGTAGCATTTCTGGGAGACCTTGGATGGACCAAGTGTCACTCACTGAAAAAAATATGGGAAGCTGGAGGAGAGAGAAGAAGAGGTGTTCATTTAAGTGTTTGTGTAATCATTTCGTATTTCTTTTTTGCAGAACTCAAATCAGTATTTCTAAGTTTTGTTGCCTGGCAATAAATTCAGAAATTCCCTGACTTCAGACTGTTCTGCTTTTGAGAAGGGTCTAAGCAGAAAAACATACTGTGATCATAACATTTGCAGAACAAACAAACAAGAAAAAGAAAAAAGGAAAATTAAAAGGAAGCCTTTCTAGTAAAACCTGTATATCATGGATTAGACAGGTGCTTACAAGTAGCAACTGGCATAGAACCGTTTATATTCTGCAAGGATGATGGACCAGATCTTTTTTCCTTAAATTAATCTTTGAAATTAGATATGCTGATTAAAAAAAAAATACTGTATATAGTCAAATAAAAGCAACAAAGGCAGAAATGCTATTTGCAGTTGCACACAGGGAGAGAAAAGATTCTTCCCTGACATAAACACACATCAGGTTTAGGATCAGGATGAGGGGGAATATATTTTAGAGTTTAATTTGACATACTAAAAATCAACATCAACAGAACCAGTTCTTTGGGTTTTTTCAGCATACACGTGCTTACAGGACCAATACTTAGTTTATAGGGCAGAATCTACTTCACTCTTAAAAGTTAAATTGGTTTCACAAGAAACAGTAACAACGGGAAGCACCCACAGAACAGAAAACCACATGTTTAACTACTCAGTGAAGTTTTATTACAGCTTTAAAGAATGCGAAGTCATGAATAATATCTCCCTGGTATCTACATAGACAACATTTGGACAGAGAATCTACAAGATAAAGACTGGCTACAGATTTAGGACTTGATTCTGCAAATACTAAGAAGAGTACTGCTATTTGTCTGTTTCAGTAACAACTCTCCATATGAATCAATGAATGATGGGACTTTCTGGAACAATGGAAACCTATACACTTTTTTTGAAAGCAAGACTTAATATATCCATTTAGAACCTATGTACAACAAAGCGCATTCCTGTAAGTATTCTACATAATCTTCCAAAGATCTTAAAACACACTACTCCCTAACTGAAACCTTCTGAAAAACATGATTAGCATGCAATGCCTGCAATTACCCTGAACAACCTTGTTGTTACAAAAATACTGAAGCAGTATTTTCAGTAATTACCTTATCTAGATGTTCATGCGTTGTCTTTACATGCTCAAGCTTCTTCTGCAAACTGAAAATGAGTAAAGTTAAATGCTGCATTTCAGTAGGACAGACAAAATGTTATTTTGAAATTTAAATAAACTCTTCAGTAATGCAGAGCAAAACTAAAATATCGAAGATAGGCTATATATTCAGAATAAGCTTCCATTGTTAATTCAGATTTAATCTCAAAATAAGATGCTTAATTAAATTGTTTGGTCTAGTTTATGGTTTGTTAGAATATTAGTTTTCTTAATATAAACACAATTAGATTATAGTAATGATTTGCAGTATCTGTGGGTTTTTAAATATTTATACTTCAAGAAGTACAAGATCCTTGATATTCCTTTGTGTAGGAGCAAAAGGCAAGCTACATCATTAAAGCAAGAAGAGAAAAATCACTAGAATTTGACAATTTATTAGACATTGATTTTTTGAAAACAAGAACGGTTTGAAAAGCAAGAATAAAAAAAAATGTACAAAGCTCTTGCTTGTGAGAATGAAATCTGTAACACTAAGTGAAACACTGTATACCAACTTCTATTTCAACTCTGTTGTACCGAGTACAGTGTGCCTGCTAATTTAAAACTGGTCCTCTCTACTTCATAAGGGAACTTGGGGACTTGTTCCATAAACTAAGATTCTTACTCTATCATTTTGCAGGACAACATAAAATCTTACTGCAACTTTAGATTACACACCTATGTCTGTCTTTAGTCAAGACAGTGCAGGATTTCTTCAAATACTTTTTCTGTACCAGAGAACATTTTGTGCATGTTGGACATTAAGCAAGAGAAAAGAATACCACAGCAAAAGTCACTATGATGACAGTTCTCTACTACTTCAGAGAAGACTGCCCATAAAAATTTCTCATACTTTCATGACTGTAAATTTTAAGAAGCCTTTAACAGTAGGGAAAATACATTGACTGTTACCGAAGTAACATTTCGTGCTCCTACTTCTTGCATCTTCTTTGCTTTGTTGTAGTCTTCTCATACTGCATTCCACAGAATCCAAACTCTTGATGTGTTTCCTGTCACTTTCAGGCCATGTATAGACTACAAAGTTCTACCAGTACAGTCACACCAATCAGATACTTCATCTGCCTGCTATGCTGGCAGAAATCCTTACTGTAGCATGCAAAGAACAATTTTATTAGTGTACTTGTGTGTATTTGTGCTCAAAAGTTGCTGTATGTAAAGAGTTTTTCTGCTACAGATGATAGGAAGCCATCGCTAGTATTTTATGTGGGGATTTCTGTATCTATGTACAGGTACCAGGGTAAGCAATTTCGCTGTACAGAGCTCAAATAAAAACAAGAGAAATGGAACTTAATTTAAGCAGTCTACAACCTTGGTGCTTTTAGAACTTGCCTTTAAATGCTGCAGTTTATTGTTTCCTCAGTTTTAATACCAAATATTGAGAACCTCTAAAGGAACTATGGGTGAGATAAGAGATATGACTAGACTGAGGAAAGCAAGAAAGACTTTTTTTTTTTTTCGTCAGCTCCCTAAGGATTCCTCAGGTGTATGGAGCACAGCACTTCCTAGTAAACCTTGCAGAATGCCACCTAATAGTACGGTTAATCATATCTAACTGTGAATTGCCATTACCAAGAACAATCCTTTTCTGGTTTCACATCTTCTTACTGCTTTCTTGTTTGGCTCCGGGATGAGGCAGTTTAGTTAGCTGATCCATCGTAAGGACTCAGGACATGGGTTTATGATCTAATAGTTAGCTATCGCCCACAAAGGATACACTGGCCTTCCTCCTCCCTTAACCTTCTTTTGGATGCCCATTCTGATACGGCCCTGATGCTGCCACTGGTACAGACCCAACTGGTACAGTGAAGGAGCACAAAAGAAACAAACACCACTTTTCATAGATCAGAAAAAAGGGCAGCAGAGAGTCGGGAAAGGCAGGCTATCCTTTTGATAATACTGCATCAGTTGACTGGGAAATCTCATGAGCACACCTCATCTACTAGAGGTTACTAGCTTCATCTTCAGCAGTTTCTTCCTTGCGTGAATAAGGAAGTGTCTACTTTTCTTTAACTGAACCGTGTGCATCCAGGAAGAAAAGTGAAACTCATACTGCCCCCAGTTGCCTGTTCCCTCCTCTTTACAACTGCCCTAGCACTCCTTGCTCTCTTTGCTAAACAACTTCAGCACATCAAGTGTGTGAACAGAAAATACTCCTCCTCTCACATCCAATTTTACTTTTCCACTTATCTAGCATACTGAAGCACACATCAGGCATCAAAAAAAACAAAGGACATGGAACACAGTAACCAGAATTTGTAATGGGTTTTGTTTGTTGTGGAACCTCAGTCTCTCATTGTTTTCTGTGAAAACTAAGAAGGCCTTCTCGTTCATCGTGATGTGAAATGAGAAAAATTTTGGAATACTTTAAAAAAACAGAAAAGAGCATACAAATCTGCTCTACTACTAGTATTAAAGCAAAGTTTGTATTTTGGTAAAGAAAGGCAACTAACGATGCAAACTCTGGCTCATTTAACTTTACAAGGTCAAAAACCTTCTGTTGCATGCATTTCAAGTGGAAAAAAACCCTCTGTTTCAGATTACCATTTATAAAGCAAGAATTTTAAACAAGTGACTAAACTAGAATTTATACCAGAAACTCATGCAAATTTGAACCAGTATGTGCATGTGTCTATTTGATCCATGCACTTATACAATGGATATTATTCTAATAAGAGACAGTGAGATTTCACCATACCTTGTTCCAGATAAACTGTCAAAAGCATGCAGGTCCAATACATTAGAGAGATCAACTCTGAACAGGGGGGAGAAAGAAATCTTTGTATTTTTGCTATATTTAAATATATTGTGAATACTTATTTTTAAAATAATTGAAACTTGTGTTTGTTTTCCTGTCTATCATACTAATGCAATCAATCCTTAGCCTTATTTTTGGATGTTGGTAGTTGGTATTGTCCCCTACAAGGAAATGCAGCGTTTATTTACACAGTAATAAGCACAGAAACAAAATTTTTAACAATACAGTAAAATACAAGGTATTTCCAAGAAAGATGATAAAAACCCTCACATCGAATGCCTGAATAGTAACTGATTTTCCCTAAATGGGAAAAGGAACCCTGAAGTTCTTCCCAGCAATTATCCTGCATCCTTAATATAGGACCTCTCAACACACACACACAGAGCATATATACAGCTTATACTGACACACTGTTAGAAAACAAAACTGAAATACGCAATAAGGCAAGTGCTACTATGAAGAATTTCAGCTCTAACATCTGAAACAGGCAAATTAAAAACATAATATGGAACAGAAAGCCCTGATAATATTTACTTGTAAGAACAGCTACCTATAAACTTGTGTAGGCAACCTTTTTCATAAAAGCAATATAGACTATAGGTTTCACTAATAACAACTGATAGCTTTCTAATTATTAATAGCAATTATTAATATGTGGGTAAATACAAAGAACATACAAGACACCAAAAAACCCCAACAAATAGAAAGACAGACCTCTGCACTGTAGCCAGTATTATTAAACTTTTACACCCAACAGCAGCTTTACAAAGCAGTTTCTAATATGGAAGGTATTGATGTAAAACATCAATAATAATAAATTATATTTATATATATATATAAACATAATATACATTTATATAAAAATTATATATAATAAAAAACATAAATAATCCCCTCTAGAGTTCATTACCACATCAGTGCTGTTATTTTTCAGAACACTGCTGAGAACAAACCATATAGAAACACTCAAGAAAGTGCTATATTGGTCCCTTTTAAATGTGGGCTTTTGAAGGACAAAATTCCCTAATTAAAGGAGGTATGTTCTCAATTAACATGTTAATAAATTAATTTTGTGCCTATTTCTCTTTTGGAATGTTTGATCATGGGAAAGACAGTATGTGTTGTTCTCTAACGAGTATTTATTATAACACAAGAGTTGTCATTAAGGACTGGACCTAAGGTCCACTTAACCTTAATATCCAAAATCTAATGCTGGCTGGCATCAGACACCAGACAATGACACAGATGTGGATAATACACTTCACATATTGGATATCTTCCAATGGACATGAACAATTAGAACAATTGGATGTTCTAATGGACATGAACAGATGCTGATTTAAGACACAAAACATTAAGTTTAATATCCTCTTCAAATCTGCTAGCCATGCTGGATACCATGATAACCTTTACAGAAACCTTAGGGGTTTGTTTTTCCATCTTACAAAAATCTTGGCCTCAAACTTGAATTCATTTCCTAGGGCAATCAGACACACATATGCAATTTACGAGCAATTTACCTTTATCAATAATGTCTGCCTCTTTTCCCTCTTCAAAGCATTTCATCCACCATTTCTGTACTCTGCCTTGCAAGTAAAAAAACAAAGAACTCCTGACCTGCTTTCTCAGGAGCACTGTTTGTTCTCAGCAAAATCATGTTGCCACTTCTTTGATTTCGGCTGGAGCAATCTGTTATAAATCTTTTTCTTGTGTTTTCCTAAGCCCTGATCATCCTTCATGATTTCCTTCCCTATTCTGTGGCACAGGTGAAGTTCCCATTCTTCATATATATATACACACACGTATATATATATACACACACACACATATATAACATAAATCCCAGAATAGTAAAAATTTGTTTTCAAGAGTACTAAACAGGAAGAAAGGCAAACGCTACAATTGTATCTCTGCAACTCCATCCGTCTGCATTATTTGTTGTTCTTTTGGCATTCAATCACTCATGCTGCACTTCAAGTACATACACTACATGAAGAAACATCACACTTCAAAGATGTCATGAAAACTGTAAACAGAGGCCTCAAAAATAAGATAGCCAAATTTGGATATTGTAAAATTAGCTATGAGCAAATACCCAAGATATAATATCAGAATAAAATCCTGATTAAATTTTACCTGGAATCATCAAAGCGTTCTCACCTCCATTCACAGATGGAGAAAAATTTACCCAAAAATACAAGTAAATTTATCCTAATACAACCCAACTTTAAGAAATACTAACTTAATAATATTGAATTTAAAAAAAAGGACAAATCAACAAAAGCCTAAATTTTGCAGCAGAATCTAGAGTGACTATTTACATATTAAAACTGAATGCACCAAAAAGCTGGTAAACATTAAAAACCTGATTATAATTGCTCACAAGTTTACCCATACCTGGTCTTTGGAATGTAAGTTCCTAAATGACAATAACTCCATTGAAGAAAAAAACTTTTTATGTAAGAGACACATGCTGACCTAAAAGGAATGATTTACTGAGGATCACCAGAAAAAACAATAAATTAATGAATGTATGAATATGAAACACCTCTCAGTAACAGAACTTATGATCTCCTCTAGAATACTGTTTATTCTTGTTCTAATCATTCTTCAGCAGAATTTGCAACTTGACAAGCAAGGAGCATGAAGTTGTCAAAGCTACTTAAACATTTCACCTTGCTCCCTGAACAAAGTAATGAAAACAGTATGAGAACAATCCTTATAAACATAACAGGATAGCCAGTAAAGAGAATGCTTTTCATAGTACAACTGCTCAACAGCACAGCTTAAAACTTCAGCGATCAGACTGCAGACAGAATTTCAAGTAAGCTAAAGCCAATAGAAATCTTAACAAGTTAACATTTTTGGAAATGTAAACTGAGCTGATCTTTAGATAGAAGTCAGACAAGAACCTATCCTCAAAACCCTGGGTTACCAAACGAAAATATGTATTCTACAGCCACTTGCTGGTCTTATCTGATGAGCAAAAAACAGCAAATACTCTTCTCTATGCTTTCCAACTATATTTGAGAATAAAAAGTCAAGTATACTTTATTAAGATTACATCTACTATTTTCCCTTCAGAAGTTGCTTAAACCAGGAATCTGTATTATAGGAACACTTATCACAATATCGCCAAATAATTGATGTAATAGTACACACACTGTTCCTAGTCGTCTGAAAGACGCTGCTCTCCTAATGTCCCTGGGAATACTATATCCGTTTAATCCCTTTTTAAAGAAGAAATGCAAATCAAATTTCAACCAAAAATGGTAAAAACAATGTAAAAAAGCAAACAAAAAAAATTACTGTTCTTTCTCATAAACTTCCTTGCACTCCTTTCAAAGTAATGTTGTAGTAACAGCTTATTTGCATCAGCCATTGTAGAGTAAGAAAAATCTTTAAGCTAACTCAACAGAAAGAAAACATAGTGCACGCAACTCATTAGTTACTCATTAGATCTGGTTAATAGGTTATGAAAAACTGTGAATTCCTACCCTAAAATACTCCCTTAAAAATCTGGTACACTTTTTGAATACGCTGAAGCCAATTAAACTGCACCTGTATTAGCATTTTTCAGGAACCTTCCAAGTGCCATTACTCCCTAAATGGTGACATAACTATTTTTAATAATTTTAATAATTAAAAGCCACATTTGTATTAAGCTTAGAACAAGATGCAGTTTTTTTGGGGGAAAAAAAAAGGAAAGAATGCCAAAGCTTTTGTAAAATCTACTTCTCATGTAAATAAATATTTACAGGTATATTGCAAAGTCCAATAAAACCCATTAGCGATAAGCTCTGTAAACTACATCTTAATGGTGATTTTTGTAAAAAAATTATACACTAGAGTGTAGGATGTGAACAGTAACAGAAAAAACCCAAGAAAAATACATTTTACTTCTCTAAAAAAATGCCTTTACTTAGATGCTTATGCGTGAAATAAATATTTGCATTAACTATTCCTCATTCAATAGTTTTCCTTTAAGCAACCTGATCTACTAGCATACTTAAAATCTGTTACAAAAGAAGCAGGATCTAGTACCTAGTAATAGTGGCCATTTAATACCTTGATCTTTGTGTCTCTAGAATTTTAACAAGTCCATTTATTGACCTAAAATAAAATAGAAAAATAGAAGTTAGATGAAAAAGCAAATGTAATATATTGCGTGAACAAGTTAACAGTATGAAAGGAGTATGAGAAATAGCACTACAACAATAACCCCAATTCTGTTATCAACTTTTCAAACAAATCAACACACATCCCAACAGACTTCATTTTTGTGACTTTTTCATCTCCTAAGTAAGGGCTGGGGAACTTTACAGGTTCCGACAAGATACTCCCAGTGAGAAGTGCGTTTTTCTATCTACAACCCTTCGTGATACACTTCTGGGTCTAAGTGTTTTTACTTTTAGAATTCAAACCACTAATAAAGCTGTAAAATACTTCAAAAATTTCATGTTTCATTTTGATTATCATGGTATCGACAGAAAAAGATGGGGCATGTCTTTAATCGCTAATTTGAATCCAACAACTGGTTCTGCACCCATGACAATTATTTGGGACCTCTTCCATATATCTTTGCATTTACTAGTGAACTCTGGCAGATTATTGTATTTTTTTGCTGGATGCTAATTCTGAAAAATGGGAACATCTGCCCAGAAATCTACGAGCATGGACACTTGAGACAAAGGCCTGTCCTTACTAAGTAACATCAAATCTTACACCTAGACAGGCAAACTGCTAAGACTGTGTAAGCACATAAAAGCATTGAAATGCCTTTAGAAAGAGCCAGTGTCTTCTCCCTTCTGAGCTAACGATTTGTGTCAATGTAATCATGAGATCTAATTTCTGTATTAACAAGAAGAAAGTAACTACATTTAAATAAATATATTTGAACCAGTACAGTGTTAGTTATGCCAAACATTTCATACCTGATGGATGTTCTGACTTTATTCAATTCTTCCCCTGAAACCAAATCTGTTTTATTGATGATTATAAGATCAGCCAATGCAACCTGCCTATGCATTAAGGACCAAAAAAAAAAAAAAAAAAAAAAAAAGACAACATGAACAAACAAATACCTTTTCTGTAAGGCCAAAACACTACCTCTTCCACAGCACCAAAACAATAGTATAAGCATTGTTAGTAAAGAAAGGCAAGCATTAATGGAACCAGAATACCACAAGTATGTCTATATGTCTAAAGTACTACCAGCTTCTCCTTGAGGTTCTCTTCTGTGCCACAAGAGAAGCCTACCAAACTATAGTCCTGCTAGGTTTTGGGTTTGTTTTTTTTTGTTTTTAAAAAGTCACTTAATGCAAAGTGCTCGGTGATTTATGAACTTCACAAGCCCCTACTTCTCCTGCACGCAGTCTTCAAAGTCATTTTTGCTTTATGAAGACTTCCATTGTTACAATTACCCTATATCATTATGGATCCACATCTAGCAAAAAATATTCCTCTACCTCCAGTTCTACTTCAAGCAGCTGATCGATCCTAGCATGAAATTCTTTCTACCTCTTAACACTGATGGTTCCCCTTCACTTAGGTAAAATCCCATCCGTCTTAAAATATGTATTAGAAGAGTCAGATCTTGGCAGAAAGGCCAAACAGAGCATGAAGTCACTTTTCTATTTTCTAACTCATTACATCAATCTACCTTGGTCTAAAAGCAAAGCAGAAAAAAGGCTCATAAAAGAAAAAGAAGTAATTTCTAATGACCTTCTACACAGCGCAGTTTCCAAATATATATATATATTTGTATATTTATTTTTTATGTATATATATATTAAAAAAAATTAATAATTTATACACCCATACCGAGATGCTTCATTGACAAGGCCTTCTGGTTTTTCTTCTGTCAAGTGCTAGACAAAAATTAAAACAATCGGATTATCATATTCAAATGACAGACAGATTCATTTGCAATTAAAGGAAGTCAAACCCAATTCAGCTGAAGTATGTTTTTCACCAAGGTATTGTGAAAGATGGCATCTAAAATTTTTCTGCAAAATTATGGTGAAAAAGTAAATTTATACATTCACCATTACAGAAGCTTATAATTTTTATAAAAGCTCTTCCCTTTTAATGAATTTCCTTATTAGAATGCTAAAGAGTTAGAAAACTTTTATATTTTAATCACTTTTCAGATTTACAAAGAAGTCAAAAAGTGACCATGATATAAAGTAACCATAGAAAAACATAACTGAAAAAATGAAAGTACAGTAATTTTACTAAGAAGTGTGATTTCAGCTGTTAAAGACAGATTAGGCTTGCAGTACAGGATTCATACATGTAATTGCATATTGCTTTTCTCTGAAAGATTTGACCAATTCTACTTCTACAGTAAAAACTGTAAAAATTGCTAACTTCTTCTGGGTTTGTACAAATAAACCATTACTCCTTGGCAAGTCTGCCCAAGATCAGTGTTTGTGGCCTATTCAGGCTTCAGTGGGCAGAAGAGTCAGTTAACACTGACAAAAGCAGAAGCTTCTGGTCACACTGCAAGAGTTGTGTCATCTGCAACTTTGCGCTCCACCTGCCTGCCCAAGCTAACATCCTCACAGAAAAACTAGTGAAAGAGAAAAAAATGCCTGCATCTGAAGCAGCAGCGTGGAGTTTAGCAACATAAAGTCTTACTTATGACTTTAGTCAGACAGAGTAACTGAGGCAGCAAAGGTTCAGTTACAAGTTATTTTCTGCCCATTCTCCTATGGAGGCAGCAATCACCAGGACAGAAGCATCACAGACACCTGGAGGCAGTAAACCTTTAAAATGATGCTGTAATACTAGTAAAAGCTCACCACTTATGCTTTACATCTCTGGGAAGATCAGAGAGTCCTGTGCATTCCTTCTAAATGCTCTAAATGTACCAGGAATATTATTTTAAAATTTGATTTTAAAGACACAGGAATACTAAATGGGAAATTAGTAAATTAAAAACCCCTAGAAAACTATCTTTTCTTCAAGTAGAATTATCAGGCTTCTAACATTATTTGACCTGAAAAACAAAAATATATTGCATAATGTCAGTCTGTCACCTTAAAAAAAAGAAAAGGGGGGGGGGGGGGGGCGGGGAGAGGAAAACCCAAAATTATTTCCTGATTGTGTACAACCTAAGCAGGGCAAAACAACATGATGACTTGATGACTTGGAGGGAACCTTTTCATTGACCCTTCCTTTGTAAACCTGTGTGTATTGATTCTATTGAATTAAATGTTGTCAGATTTGTTGCCCTGAAAAGAACAATGTCAGTAGTCCATCTGCCAAGTCCTGAAAATAGAGAACTGTCACTTCAAGCTAACCAACTATTTGCCCTTGATTAACAAAAAAAAAATGACTATTTCACATTGCTGGGTGACAAATCCATTAGAGTTACAACTCATGATATCAACTACCACTTCAGTTTCAATTTGCCTGACTGGTCACAGAGTACTGTTTTTCAGCTTGTGATGGGTTGGTTCTTTGAAGAAGAACTGCTGTCTATTACCTCAATGTCATTACCTGTATGGCTTTCAAAATTCTTTGAATCACAAGCAGCTGTTGAGGTCAAGCTTTGCAACCAGAGGAATTGCACAAGTTAGCAAGTCCTCTATATAAAGCAAAAATAGTTTACTTGCACATAAATGAGGAAGATTGACGTTTCTTATTATTCTAAGTGGGTGTCAGTGTTGTACAGGCTTACTGATTAAATAATGTAAGAGTTTTCAGTAAGCTGTCAAAGATAATAACAGATAGAAAAGCTGAATGTTTCAAAATGTTTTTGTGTTGTTTCTGACATACTACATGAAAGTTTAAATATTAAAAATATATTTTTTAAACAACAATCTAGTGCTGCTGTGTGCAACACTACTGGATTAAATCCAATAAATCAGTGCTGCATGAAGCAACAGATAAACAGAAAAATATTTTTGCAAATAATAAAACGCATCTGAATTAGTATGAGGGCACTCAGCTGAAAAGGGGGCTGACTTAAGACATGCTGTGGTTCCTTGTGATAGCTGTGCTGATTTAAAGTCAGCTCCTGCTTAAAAGGGCAAATGGGCTCTCAGTCCCTTCCCCTGGTTCTTCTACCAACTCCTCTGGAAAACTCCTTGCAAAACATGATGGCCTAACTCTCCAAACTGGCTTGCTATGAGAATGGATCAGTTCTGTCCTGGAGCAACACAAACTGATGGGAGGACAGGACTGTCCCCTTCCAGTAAATCAGCTATTAGTACAGCTCAACTGAAATGAGAAACCCAAATAGTCCAAACAAAATCTTATAAAGAAGCAGTCACTTCCTTATTTTTTAACTACTATTCCCCAGTTCTCTCAGCTTTTTGCAGCCATTGTAAAATACAGAACTAATAAAAACACTTCCACAGCATGATGGGATATTCATACCATCCTTTCTTAAGGTCACTTTTATTTTGAATCCTGCAAAATCAGTATCTAACCAAAGTAGTCACTTCCTAAATTACTAAATTGCAAATAATTATACTTATGACTAGCTATTACAAAAAAAGTTCAACTATTTGATTTAGTTGCAATTTCTGCTGTTACCAAAACTCATTGTTCTATAGGTCTGTTATTACATTACGCTTCATATAGATTATCATGCTCTTAATATACCTGCTCTTTTTGTCTGCTTCCATATAATGAAGTAATCTCTTAATCTGAAATGCTACTTGGCTCTCTCATCATTCCTCACCATACCTGCCATCACATTAGCACCCTTCCCAATTTGAGCCCTAACTCACTTGTTATCACACTGCTATCAGAGGTCTGTTTTTACTCCTCCCAAGTAACATGGACCAATGACACTCTGCAAGACAAATTTCTCCACTGTTTTTACAGTAATCTAAATGGATCTGGAATCTAAATCTATCTGGAATACAGCCAAGATTCCTGAGCGAAATGATAGAGTCTATTTCAAAACTAGGAGTCAAGTATCTAGCAACCTGACAACTCAGCAGACATACTGCTGTGTTGGTAAGAAACTCAACTGCTATGGACATCAGTACTTCCCTGTTCCCGTTCAAAATACAGTATTCATGTACCACAGCAACTGAAATACATCCTCATCTGCTGTAAGAATTAAAGCTATTATAAAAATGTAATTAATCCACATGAGCATTATTGCAACAGCTGTTCTAATGCTGCAGTTTTAAACCAAGTAACAAATCCAGTAACCTACCTGCAAGCCATGCTTTGCATCAACAACAGATACAATACCTAGAAGATAATAAAATAGTATAGAAATCTGCTGAAAGCAACAATTTAACAACTTGTTACTTTTATACTTGTACAGAAGTTTACAATATCATCAATTTACAACTGATTATAATACTTTCAATGTGTCTGAATGTTAGACTTATCACCTAATTATTTTGTTACCCCTATCCATGGTAAAAAAATGTCTACCAAACCCGATGAGAGAAATTCTCACAAGGTAGATGCCTCTCCTCCTTCTTCCAGTACAGCATATGGCAGAGGTATGCTTTTACAGGTTACTGAAACAAATTAGGGGGGCTGAGGTATGCAGTTATTCTGATTGCAAGTGACCAGGAATCTGCAAATCTCTGCCAGAAACTTATGAAGCTATTTCCTATTCAACGGAATGTATCCTTGTTAAGATGAGTATTTCATAGACTGACCAAAGTATTAGGACTTTATTAAAAAAAAAAAAAATAATCAACATTCAACGTGCTCTTTAACTACATACACACAGTGATGTTTTGTATCACAGTAAACGCCGATTTTTCTTGGAACACAGCAAATACCAGAGCTAACATGAGTACAGTAGGCAAAGAAGGCAAAAAACCAAAAAACAAAAGGCAGAGAAGTCCAGACGTTGACAAATTATGAGTTCAGGAATAACGACACCATTTAAGAAACACTACAGGGCAGGCGACACAACGGACACACGACGACCTGTACTATTACTCCTAAATAATCTTTTGTAACATCTAATTAATGAGGTTTTTCTCCCCCTTACACCACAATCAAGATCTCTCCATATCTGATCCCTTAGCAAAGCATTACACAACTTTTGTTGGATTCAGCAAACTGAAACAGCTCACCAAATATATCAACAAGCATCAGAATAAGCACATGGATCTCCCATCGGCAAATGTGGGGATGTGAAAACCAAGATCATGCATTTCAAACATCTTTTGAAACCTTGCCTTAAATGATAACAATATGTTACACTAAATCCAGACACAGAATGCCAACACATTAGAAAACAAGCTTGCACTTCTTACCGTCAAGATAGATGTCACTTCCCAGCTCAGAATCAACCCAGAACATGGAGGCCACAGCTCCTAAGGAGTGCAGTACATTTAGTTGCAAAACTGATAGTTTCCAGTAATTATCTAGTAAATTATTTCCAGTAGATTATTCCCAGTAAGCTATCAATATTCAGACATTTCATAGAAGTCTATTTGTAGTGCTGTACTTGAAACTCCTCTCTTCCAAACTCAGAAAGCATCACAGATGTCAAATACCCAACCACATAGATGACTTAACAACAGCTATCAAAGCATTATACTTGTGTGCACGTCCACAGCTATAACTACAAAAAGCTTTAAAATCCTCACAATTCCAGATGCATGTTAAGACGTCTAAATTACCTTTACTCAGTAATATCAACTATCTGTCATTACTATACTCCAAGGCTCCCTCATTTCTAAAAAATTCTGTACTCTTTACAGCCACTGTTTCCAGATCAGGACACAGAGAGATAAAAGAAGGAGATAAAATAGTTAAAGAAAAATGGAATTGGGACATTTGAGAGAAAGCAGGTCTCTAGGAGGGACCTTTTCTTCACTGGCTTCTATAAACTCTCATATGCAGTTTCTTACATCATAAAGCAAGAGAATAAAGAAAGTCAAAAGTAACTGGATCTAGAAGAGAATGTTTCCCTTAATTATCTCAGGTGTGGTACAGGAAAGCTTCTGGGTTTAGATAATTTTAAGATATATTGAGTTAAGAAGTATCTAAAGCAGCTTCAATTTGTAGATACAGTACTGGAAAGAAAGTTTACAAGGGTAAACCATGCCTGATCAATCTGGGAAGGCCATACCCAGCTTCTTGTGGAAAAAAAATTATTGTATTTGTGGACATGGGGAGAGCACTGTATACTGTTTACATCACCTCTAGTATTTTTTCTCCAACACTGGCTACAAAGATATTCTAGCAACCGAGCTCGGACATTACCAGTCTGAATGAAAAGACAACTTGGTAAAACTGGTTTCACAGTCAAGCTCTAAAGGCTGCAGTTAATGGGTCATACCCTGTCTGGAAGCCAGCAGTATGTACAGGACTACAGTGGTTTACTCTGGGACCTGTCGTGTTCAATGTCTCCACCAGGAAACCAGGAGGGGATGGAAGACATGACTGTCAAGTTTGCAGAGAATATCAGAAAGGAACAGTTAATATATCTAAGGGCAGAGCTATCTTTCAGAGGGATCTGGACAGATGAGGAATGGCCAAGCAGAACCTAATGAAATTCAGCAGGGAAGAATGCTGAGTAATACACTTAAGAACAAAGAGCCTCTGGCAATGACACTGGCTGGGGAGCAGGTCTACGGAGATGGCCCTGGGGGTCTGGTAGGCAGCAAGCTGAGGGAGGTTATTTTCCTCTATTTAGCATCTTCAAGCCCACACCTGGCTAGCACTTCCAGCATGGGGATCCTCCATACAGGAAAGACATCAGCACAGGACACCAAGACAGTTGAGTCTGAAGCACAGGCCCTATAATGAGAAATGTGGGAGAACCGCATTTGTTCAGCTTGGAGAAGGGACAGTTTCTGTGGAACCTAACAACAGCCTCTCTGCTACCTACAGGTGAGTCACTGAGAAGATGGAGCCAGGCTGTGGCAGAAGGATGGGAGACGACTGTAGTATGATGAAGTAAGAAAGGTTCAGACCACATGTATCAGAAAAATTACTTATCACCATGAAAAGGTAAGCACAGAACATGTTACCTGGACAGGTGTGTCATGTTTATCCTAAGAGGATGGAGATATATAACTGGATATCCCAAAGACCCTGGTCCTGTGTTATAGCTGACCCTGCTTTGGGCAGGAGTTTGGACTAAAGACCTCTTAACACCCCTTCCAAACTGAATTATTCTATGATTATATGATTCTAGTATTTTTTAAATGCTAGGTCTCCTTATCCACTGAATTTCCATCCAGATTAGGTGCTTCTGAAATAATGAAACATGTAGTACTCTCTCTTCTTTGTGTAGTCATTTGTATTTCCTCAGGATGTAAAATGGAACATACTAAACTGATGAGTCGAGCAAAAAAAAAATCAGCAAGTATTTGGACAACTGACACCACATTCTATCAGGGACTTGGAATCTGTGACCTGACACCTGTGTACTACACATAGCCTAGGAGCATGCTACTACCATCTTCTGCTAGAACAGCCCTGTAAAACAGATTCTAGCAACTGCAGGATGTGCTGTATAAAAAAAATAAATCAGTAACTAAACTCACTTTTAACCCCTAAAACTGTCCACCTGAAGTGACAAGATGCAGTCCTCCAAACATCACTCTGTATCAAAACCAAATACCACCAAAAAAAAAAAAATTTCAGTTGTTACATCCTACATGAGTAAGCACTGTGAACAAGGACCACAACATCTAATGGTTTTCTGGCATCTATTGATTTTTTTTCCAAAAAGCTTAATAGTTTTCCAATTTGACTCACACAGAATTTGTGTGTAACAGAGGCCAAATCAATGTCCTATGAAAACTTAGCTTTGAGCTGGAAACCATCAGTCTCCTAAATGGGAAACTACTAAAGCTTCTGGTAAGAATTTCCTTTACTTTCAATCAACAACACATTTTTCATTGACATGGTTCAAAGAAAAATGTTTTAGATAGCTATTACCAACATGAGCTCAAGTTTAAACATCTTTTTATAAAAAATATCACTGAAGAGCACAGAAGGATTTTGTGAGATCTATCACTGTTCCGTGCTTACCAGAAGAATGTATTAGTCTTTCTCACAGTGTATTTCATGACCTCAGAAAATATAAGGTCTACCACAACCCATGTAACAATACACCAGATGCTAATAATTTATACTTTGGAAGGAGCAAAGTAGAACCGCAAAAGCCTACTGAAAACTCCTAATTTCAGATTATGCTTCTCTTCTCCAAGCCAAGCGTCTTCTCTTGACAGGAATGTATTTTAACTGGATTTCTGTTAAGCTTTAGAATCCATCTAGAGCAAGTTCAAAAAATAAAAATACCCAATCAAACCATCCCACCCACAACCCTGCTTCTGCACCTTACCCAATTCAGTTTTAGTCTATAGAGTGATCAAAGCAGGTGCATGACAACTCACCACTTTATATTATGGTTTGCACCATGAACTGACTGGTGAGCAAATAAGCACTTCATAAAAACAGAATAATTATCATGGTTATGAAAAGCATGATGTGAACTACCTGGATCTGCCAAACCAGTTGTTTCTAACAATATGTAGTCAAATTTTCCTCTCTTCTGCATCAGGTTCTCAATAGCCTTCACACCATTGTCCCTGTAAGAAGAAACAAACCTGAGAACAGGGAAAACTAGCTAAAATATGCATCTTCTGATGCAAAACACAATATCAGTACCATCAAAGCCCAAGTCTGGACTCACAGTCTACAAAGAAAATTCAGTCATCAAGCTGCTCCTCTAATATTAAGCAAATTGTAGTCTTCTGTTTCATTTTAGTCTGAAAATAGTATTCACCTACTCCCGACAGGGATGGTAAAGGTGATTTAAATTAAGATTTGTTTTCTAACAATAAAAACCCTGTAAAGGACAGTAGGGCTGTGTAAATATGTAACTATTTAGTTTGGCAGTTCAGATTACAAAAAGAAAGGAGGAGTGTGGAGGGGTGTGGGAGAACTGAACTGTGTTCTCCTGCCTTTCCACCTCACCTACAGCAAAATTACAAGTCATTTACTGAAAACTGAGCTGATGAAGTCGGCCTGAAGCAGAAATGTATGACATATTATAAGAAACCAATGTATACAAAACATAGCAGCTATGTCAGCATTCCTTACATCCCAGTTCAACATAATGCAACAGGGTCTTATGTTTTCCACTGACTATCCAAATTTAAGGCATAGGACCTATTCTTCCAAATTTTCAGGACAAACAAGCCATCATCTTCACTACAAAACTAGCACAAACAATCCACCATTCAAACAAACAGAATAAAAACATGTCAAAGAACAAAATACATTCCTGCTTTTTAATGCAATCATCAGCTTACAATTTTGAATATTGTGTTTCACTGCGTCACCAAAAGGTTGTCCCTCCATCCTTTCTGAGGTATACAATATTCAATATCAACCAACATATAGAAAAAGAAACACAGACTAAGTATTTAAGGTGGAAATTAGGAAACCTGAGTCCTAGTTCCAGCCTCCCTGAATCTTTAGCTCTCTCTATAAAAGCATGGAATACTAACAGAAGGAGGAGAGCTACCTACCCTACGATACCCTGATGGTGTACAAATTGGTATTTAGATTATTTTTATGAAAGGCACCAAGTCCAATTCCTGCAAAGCAGCAAAAGGAAATAAACTTCTACTTCCAAAATTTCAATTCTTGTTTTATCTGACAAAAAAATAAAAGTCTCAATCAATAATACTACCATTCAGTTTTAGGAATCAAACCCTGGATGTCATCTGTCCTCTATTTCCCCAAAACCCACTGTAAGAACCTATTCAGTAGTCTCCTTCCTTACTTTACTGAACAGCACAGGCAGCCATTTCTGAGCTCCAGCCATTCTTCATAGAGTTCTCCCCCTTGACTGATTGCCAGGGATTTCTCCAAGGCACTTCCTGGAAATATAAGTAGTACTGTAATTTTAATCTATGAATTCGTACAACAATGCCTGCAAAAGAGATATGAAATTCAAGTTGGTCTCAGAAGAAAAAAAAAATATCCAGGAGTAAAAATGTATACCATGTTTCTGACGTTCTTCAGAAATTAGTATTTTCGATTTTATGAGAAATTTAAAAGCCGAAGTCAAGTTGGTCCAACAAAGACCAAAAACCAGACGACAGAAATACTGCATAAGTGCCACTACTTTTCTAAAGGAAAGGGAAGGCAGCCTCTACCTCTATATCAAATAAAGGCTCTGTCTATACATTTTATTTCAGGCTCCATGACCAGAAAAATGGTCATCTTTTCTGATGAAAACAAACAAAATACCACCACCACCACAGTGCAAACTATAAACAACACTGACTATGGTACAGATATGAAGTTATAGCCATAAAGTTAAAAATCCTGAGAAGGAAAGCAAAGAGTTCAAAGAACTACAGACACCAAGCAGACATCTCCCCACTTTCTCAGTCTAGGATAATTTGTGATCTGTAAGTGGCTGAGAGGAAAGGAAAGAAAAGAAAATATTATCTACCAACACATCATTTTAATTTCCACTTGCTTGAAACTGAGTAGGACAACTGGAGGTACAGCATTTCCAACAGGGTGATATGTTCATTGACTCTGAGGGACCGAATTTATGTACAAAACAGATTAATGCATAGCATTATTTTATGAACACCAGCCAAAAGACTTTCTGCCCCTCTGAAGACTGAGGTACATCCATAATTTCAGTAATTGATTTAAAACTACTATGCTTTTGATTTCCAGAAATTTTATATATTTTGTCATTGTACAGCTAAAAAAAAAAGTTTATGCGGGTTTACATACCTTCTCCAAACTCATTCAGAATAACTGCTATTCTTTTATCATGCTGTTCTGTCAGTATGTAATTTAAAAGAGTTGTTTTCCCAGCTCCTAGAACACAGACCACATTTCTATTAAAATGTTTTTAAAAAGCTTGAATTTTCAAATAAAAAGGAAATACTGTCACACACAGGCATGCTTTGAACAAATCTGATCTCTTTTGACATACAAGTTTTCATTCCTGTATCCTGGTGTTCTACTGTAACACCGTAAAAATTAATTTGTAGAGACACTTGACCCCACGGAACTATCAGCACTTTAAGTCTCAGCTTTACAAGACCCTAGTTTTCCATCCACTAAGTGTCGGTGCTTGATAAACTTTCAAGTCCCCTACTAGCTGGGCTGTCTTTTCCTAGAAAACGCATTTTTGTTTCTCTTAATAAAAGGTGCACTTATTCTTCTCCCTCCCACTGTTTTTTCTGACCAGCCCTTTTGTCATCAATAATCACTGATGTACTATTAACTTCATTAGACAAGGCACTGTTAAGCAAGGCATTTGAAAAACCTCTAATACCACACTACTAACATGCACAAAATCACAGCCAAGTGAAGTCGGTACGCAACCTTCCTTCCCTGCCTTTAGGGTTTTCTGAGAGTACAATGCACTACAACTGTTACAACTTGACAATGCAAAATGTAACCTCCTCTTCACCATACCTAACTATACCTGAAGCTCCCAATAACTGCGCAGGTTTAAGAGAGGAAGCTAAGAGCTAAGCCTCACATTCGTAAGATTGCAACTCAGTCTGCACTTAATCGAGACAAATACACTGCACTATTCTGACGTGAAAAGGCAAAAAGCGTTTTGTCAAACGTGACTGGAACAAATCGGACCCTGTGAACAGGCTGATAAAACCAGCAACAGGAGCTTGTGCAGCTGTTCAAAGCTGGTCTGCAAACCTAACCGGAACCGTGCTTACCAGGCGCGGCGTGAGGTCCCTGCGCGGAGAACGCGGTGCAGCGCTGAACGAGCGGCGCTCCCGCCCGCCCTGCCGCCAGGGCCTCGCGCAGCCACCCGGCCGCGGGCACGGCGGCTGCCGCCCGCCCTGCCGGGGCACCTCCCCGCCCGCCCCGCCGCCCAGCTCTCACTCGGGGGCCTCCCGACGCCCACGAACCGAAGCCCGCAGGCCCGCCGCACAGCACCGGCAGCCGCCGGCAGGGAAGCGGGGCGGGCCGCTCCTCACCCAAGTATCCCGTGATGATCGTCACGGGGATCTTCTCGCTGAGGCCGGACTCGGTCTCCTCCGCGCTGCCGGCGTCTATCGGGACCAGGTCGGGGCAGTCTTCGTCCTCCATGAGGGAGCGGGCCCCTGCCGCTCGGCGCAGCCTAGCCAGCCCCGGCTGGGGAGGAGGGAGAGGCGCAGGGCGGGCTATACGGCGATGCCACCCGGGGCAAGGCGCCGCTCGCCCCTCAGCCGCGTTCCCACCGCCACAGCCACCGTCCCCTTCCCACAGCCCCGCCGCGACCCGCCACTCACCTGCGCCCCCCTGACGCCGCCTGGCGCCACGCAGCCCACGTCACGCACGCGACGGGTCACGGACCGGCGTCGCCCCTCGGCGCGTGCGCCCTGGCCCTCAGGGCGGCCTCGGCCCGCGCGCTGCCGCGCAGGCGCAGCAGGAGGGAATGAGGGGAGGGAAGGGGCGGGGCGGGGCGGGGAGGGGAGGGCGCTGCGTCGGCTAGCGGCCGGCGGCGGGGCAGGCTGAGGGGGGCGGTGGTGGGGTGCCGCCCGTCAGCCGCCGCTCCAGGAGGCTGGGTCCTTCCGCTGCCTATCCGCCTTAGCCCCGTCTGAGGAAAATAAATGTCGGTTCTGACCCAAGGGGAACGCTAAAGACGTCCCGGTTTGGTCAGCAAACCTTGGGTGGGGGGACGTGCTCTCTTTTATTTATAATCAAATAAATTTAAGCTACAAATTGAATGGCGGCTTTGTCTGTTTTCCACTAGATACATTAAGGAGGCATTTACGTGTGTAAGACCTATCTGCAGTTAATTTCAGCAGGGTTGTAAACTCGCCAGCTTTTTGTGGACCGTAGCTTTAGAAAAGCAGTAATACACCTTCCATTTCTTATGTCAAAAAGTGTAAATGTAATAGTAGTGGAGGAGGCATGGAGAAGAGATTTGCCTGATGCACGCTCCCCAGACCCCAGGTGTGGTTCTTTGCTCTCAGATAAGGTCCAGTAACACCAGTTTGAGGTCAGACTGATGAAGTATGTCGGGCTTTATCTTCTTTGTATGCTTGCTGGCTTGTATGGCAATAAATATACTTAGTATTAATCCCTGAATCATCCTATGTAGGTTAAAACATTTATTTAATACTGAAGATATTCCACTCTAAATACTTTGCCTTTACTTGAGTCATTCTGGTTAAAAGCATGTAAAACTGTGGTCTAAAGAGTGGTCAAGTAACTTACTTAAGCCATTAATTCATCTTGGCCTTGGAGACACAACTTACTTTATTCCAATAGAAATACCTGCGGCTACATGATTGTTCAGATAGTAAATTTGTGAAAGAAATGCTGTAGTTTCCTTTCATTGTAGTTAAAATAACTCATGCTGTTCTACACTATAAATCTTCAGCCAGCTCTGTGGAGTGTCAGCAGCAGTACAAGCATAAAACTTTAGAGTTTAGCAAGGTCTTAGGCCTAGGTAACTTCAGTAAATAAGGGTAGCTGAACACAAACCAGTTGTGGAGTTTCTTTTGTTGTGGAAGGCAGTAAATCTCATCCATTCATTATAAGGTGTAAGTATAGTCTGTTGATCTGTAAGTTTCAGGACCGATATGTGATAAAATGCATCTTTTTGCATCCTTGTTTCAGCCACTTGGGTCATCCCCTTGAATGACACACCCTGTTTTATAGGAAAAACCTGAGCAATTTTTTCAAAGCTCTATCTGGCAGAGCTCTGAACAATGGTTTATGGTTTTTCTGTCCTGAGGCTGCTCAACATTATTTAGTTCTGTTATTAGGGATTAGCTAAGAAATCTTAACAATTTCACTACAAGAAAGCTGTGGGGTAAAGGAAGAAAAAAATCAGAAAGGTGTTGGGAACTATCAGCTTACCATCACACAGTGTATAAAAGCCTGTAAAAGTCATCTTTCAAAAATTAGACTATTTGTAATTCTGAAATTTCATTTACATGACAGTGAGACATCTGGTGCTGGGGAAGAAAAAGGTGATGAAACTAGTGTCCTGGTTCTTTAAGCTCTTCTGCTTTTTATCAGGTCACATGACACTGCTCATTATTTTTCTTTTGAACAAAATTACCTAAAATAAATCCTGTGGTTTCTGCGTTTCCTTTTGGTTTCTTTAAAGATTATATTCAAACATTAGAATTTTGCTCTGAGTATTAACTGTCTTTGTGTTTCTGCTGAACTGCATAAGAAAACCTACTTTGTAAAGGTAAATGCAAAACCTGCATATTCTTTTGTGGCAGCTACAATGAGCAGAGCAAACCTAAATCTGGGTGACACAGCTGGAGTGTTTTATTTTAAGATACTTGTAGACCAAACATACAACATCAGAAAACAGTGAAGTGTTGACGGATACCAGGAAGTCTTGTTACTTCAGGTGGCTGCAACTGAAATAAGCCTTCACACATACTGAAGGTCTCGTTGCAAACAAAGCTGTTTGCTTCAGGCTGAGTTGGATGATGAACAAAAATGGAGGAGAGTTGGGGAAGATGATTGTAAGAGCCATGAAAATAGGGAAAAGGATGCACTGAAGAGCATTACAACTTACTGCTTCCTGATGCAGTAGGAAGTAGAGCATGATCTGATTGAAACAACAGGAAAAAAAAATCATTGGTCTTTCAATATTCTGTGGAATATGACAGTCTTAAAGGATCATGACTGCTGGAGAAGGAGGTTCCTTTACGGTACTACCAGTCTGTATAGTACAATGTAGTTCAAGCATCACAGAGAAAGGGGTTGTTGCAAAATCATACAGTGGTGCCAGATTTTTTGAATTATAATTAACCTGCAAAACAATGCGGAAACAGAAATTAAGTTCACTTCTGATATCAGCTCAGTAGCTGCTGAGCAGGCCCATGTATGTCTCAAAATGTAAGCCAGCAAGCAGAAACATAACTTTAGTATGATTTGCATACTCCCCTGGGTACATTTACTTCTTTCTTGCCTGTTATCTGTGTTTATTTTTATATTAAACTATCTCTATTTTCTTATCTGTACTCGGATTGACAGCTTCTCCTGACAACTGGACTTTACTTTTCTTTGAAGAATGCAGATTATTCACGCTGTGCAAGAGAAGGAAGAGCTTAATTCAGTCAGCGCACCTGCTTTTTAACACTGTTTTATGACATGTGCTCAATATGCTGTTATGATATGAAACCTGGTGAAACTAAGACAATTAGATTAAAGGTATGGATTATAGTTGGGGTTTAAATATCAACACACATCATAGAATCATAGAATCATTTAGGTTGGAAAAGTCCACCCATTAACCCAGGACTGGCAAGTCCATCACTAAACCATGTCCCTAAGCACCACATCTACATGTCTTTTAAGCACCTCTGGGGATGGTGATTCCACCACCTCCCTTGGCAGCCTGTTCCAATGCTTGACCACCCTTTCAGTGAAGAAATTTTTGCTAATATCCAGCCTAAACCTCCCCTGGTGTAACTTGAGGCCTCTTGTCCTGTCACTAGTTATCTGAGAGGAGGCCTACCCCCACCTGCCTATAACCTCCTTTCTGGTAGATGTAGAGAGCAGGAAGATTCCCTGGCCCCAGCCCTGGCCCCGAGTCTCCTCCAGACTAAAAGCCCCAGTTCCCTCGGCTGCTCCTTGTAAGACCTGTGCTCCAGACCCTTCCCCAGCCCCATTGCCCTTCTCTGGACACGCTCCAGCACCTCAATGTCTTTCTTGTAGTGAGGTGCACAAAACTGAACACAGGATTTGTGGGGCAGCCTCACCAGTGCTGGGGGACAATCCCTTCCCTTGCCCTGTGGCCACACTGTTTCTGCTACAAGCCAGGGTGCTGCTGGCCTCCTTGGCCACCTGGGCACCCTGCTGGCTCATGCCCAGCCGGCTGCCGACCAGCACCCCCAGGCCCTTTCCCACCAGGCAAAGAGTAAGGGCAACAGGCAACTCAGTCCTTCATACAATTCATTGCTCATCATCCAGCAAGTTGCCTAATGATATGTAAGCAGATGGTGACAGTAAGGGAAAATTCTATATATGTTGTCTCTGCTTAAGTTCTATTTACTGCTAAGGTGGGCAAAGAAATGTTTCTCTTTGAGAAACTCTCTGTTGAGGATCTGGCCAGTAACATTTTTTATTTCTGCAGAAGAATTTGCACAGACAAATGGAAAAAAAAGCTATGCTTTCACATAGCCTTTTCTTTTTTTTTTAGTCAACTGTTTTATGAAAAAACAGAAGGCTGCAAAGTGATCTAAGTTCCCTTTCTCCTGTTTCACCAATAGAGAAATGAAACTTAAACCTAGGAGTGACTTTTTAAATTATTTTTTTTAAGGAAGGTTCAGTATTTCGTTGCCAATCTGTTTAATACATCAGCAGGAATAATGAAAATTACACTCATTTTTCTGAGACGTAGCCTACTAAACTTCATATAACATCTTTTGTTTAAAACAATCTTGATTAAACCACTTAGATTTTATCAGCTACAATCAAGGTCTGTGCCCGTGAAAGCACTGAACTTGATGGCATGTCAGCATTCTTTAAGTGTCTAGTAGTTCCACTAGCTATTGTACTTTTCTAGCTAGTGGTGTTGTAGGAAGGTGGAATATGAGCAAACATTGACAGGCATTGTGTGTTGCTGGCAGGTACTGAGATCACCACAGTTGTCCTGTTGGTGTGAACCTCCAGATATTCTTAGAAGTTATGCATTACTGAAGTTACACACCACTGGTGTATTTTGCCATGAATGCAAACTTCCATTATAAATGATGCTGAGAAAACTCCCATGGATGTAACTCAGTTGCTAGTTGAGCATCAAAGGTACATTCCTTACAAATAAGCAGGTGACACCTAAAGCTTCAGCAAGGTTTTGTCATCCATGACTGTGCTGGGATACAAAGTTGAATTTAATGATGGGTGTGATGCTGTAATACAACAGCATTCTTTGCAGGGATACCACAGCTAGTGAAGAAGTGACTGCTAATTTACTTTTTGAAGAAAAAAGATGTTTGGAAATGTGTGTCTTAACAGAAAAAAAATCCCCTGGTAGGTGATGTGTAGAATGTTCATTACTGTCTCTTCCAGCATGTCCTTAACCCTACCTTGCAAACTCCTTCAAAACAATATGCAGCAGTAGCCATTCTGCCCAGATGCTCATATCCAGCCTGTGCTGTGGTTACCACCACTCAGCTGCTCTTTGTGGCTGGGCCTGCATCTCCTCAGCGTGCCCAGCTACAGCAACCAACCAGCTGTGCATCCACCGCCCCCACGTCAGGTTGCAGGAGGAAGACCGAAGTGTGGTGAGACCATTTGAAGCTCAAGAGGGATTAGAGGGAAGTGCAGCTTTATGACTGATCCTAGGGCCAAAGTGATGCAGTGATGATTAGGACCACTGTTTGGGATGCATGTGTGTGCAACAGGAGGATGGGGAGGAGAAAATGGTGAATATAAGCATGCTTTCTACTGTATTGTGTACAAGACCCACCAACAGCTGCTGCCATCCAAGCAAGCTAGACTTTGAATACCATGGCCTGTTCTGAGTTGCATTGTTTTCTTCACTTTTGATTTTGTGCTGCCTTCACTGGCACCTGGTTTGGTAGCATTTTTTTTATCTCCTGACTGGAAAGATCTTGTTCTGCTTCTTGTTCTGAAGGCATGGGTAGACTTCATGACCTTCTATATAGTAGGTTTGTTTGCTGAAGGAATTCGAACAATAATGTTTAAAAATAAGCTGGAGCATTACTATTGACTATAATTAATTGGATAATATAGCTTAAAAAATTGATTTGTCTCATCTGGAGGTACACCAATGAATTAAAATCCTGTAAACTTTGTAACAAAATTACTTCTTTTTCTTTTTTTTTTTTTTTTTTTTTTTTTTGCTCCCCCTGCCCAGGCAATGGAATTGCTGACATAATCAATGAAAAGGAATATTTGATGAGTTTTGCTGCTCATATGCTGAAGTAGGCTGCTGATAATTTAGTTCATCCAAAGAGATGAAAACATTATTTAAGTGTTTAGTCTGTACTTGCTGAATATACTAGCAGTTTTGGAAACCTTAACTTTTGTGTGTCTCCTCAGGCATTTTTTCCTGCATGTGACAAAATATTTTCAGTAATACTTTTGTCCATGCTTACAAAAAATGTATGCAACTACAAAATTAATAGTTGTATCATTCATAAATGTGTATATTTGTGCAGACTGGGATGTTATCTGCATTGCTGCTAGCTCAATTTGTGTGGCCAGATTTGGCAATCAAGGAAGGTTCATATGAGCTGTTAAGATGAAGCCTGGACTCTTTTTAATACCTTCAATAAAACATTAGGTAGTGTTTTCTTGTTGAGTGGTTAGCAGTTCTGGAGATACAACTAGAAGAATTATCTTCCTCTCTTAAACAAACAAACAGAAAGCAACATCCCAAACCCAATTAACCACAGATGTCAGCAAAAGAACATCCAGTTCCTTTTGTGGGACCTGCTGTGAACAGAAGGACAAATGTGAAATCTATCTAATACCAAATCTGTTGTCTTATTGTCTCTACAACCAGACAATGTACAGAATAGAGCTACCTGGGGTTTTTTTTGATTGTTTACATTTTCCCTCTTTATCTTGTGAGTTAGAAACAGAGGCACAACACTTCATGGAAGCTTTTGCAATTAAACAAGGAGAAGGATGGATATGGTTTTCAAAGGCAGTATTTTGAGAAACAGAAAAGATCTGACTTCCTACTGTGGATGAGCAGCCCTCCTAGGGACAGTTAAACATAATGCACCATTAAGCCAAGAGAAAGTGATTTCATGTGATAGCAAGGACCTACTGTGCTAGTGGAGAGCTGCCTAACATTTTTTTCCTCTGATTTTCCTTCTTATATACAGGAGATAGAACAAGGTGGAACTGAAAGAGCCCATCTCAACATGCACAGAGAGTACATAAGTGTTTCTTGTCTGTCTGGCAGTGGTCTAGACAGCCAACAAAAATTGACAAAGTGATGTTTATTTCATGGTTATTTCATGGCATCTTAAAGAGCATGGGTTATATAAAAACTCTAAGATAAAATCCTGAAAAGCAAATAGAAGAGAAGCTCCTCTGACCACCAATTTCCTGTAAGAGCAAAGAGAGTAAGTATACTAGAAAGGCCAAGATGTTATAATAAATACTTAAGCTGCATTTTGGTTGTGTAGCTTTGAACAGTGCTGAGGCCATCAACTCCAAGTAGCCTAGGAATGCACACCACTGTTCCATGAAAAAGTTAAACTTTGGGTGTCTCAAATTAGGCTCTCAAAAATGGATGTGTCCATTTAAATGAAATGGGTCTATTAACATTTTACAAAGGTCGTATTTTTCTTGCTTCTTTCCACTGTTGACCCAATGTGATTGCAGCTGCCTGTCAGAAGGCAGGCTGCACACCTTCGGTTTCTTGTAGAGCAGTAACACATCTACTGAAACCACAGCAAGTTCATGCACCAAAGAGAGTCGTGAAGGCAGTGATCATCCTTCAACAAACGTGTGCAAGTGCAGACGAGAAGAAAGGTGGTATGAAGCAGTGTCTTGCCACAGGCAGTATCTCTGACATCAAGCACTCTTGTCACCAGCACGCATGCCAGATCACAGCTATGTATCAGTGATTTGTAACTAAGTAATATTTAAGTTCAACTTTCACCTAGGTAAGTGGCCTTAGCTTTATATTGGTGATGTAAAGAAAGGATGGGTGTGGTGTTTAAGTTCTGTGCAATGAAGTGTCTAATTTATTCTTCTGTTTTTTAGTTAATGCAGTTCCATTAATGGTAGATTTTAATACTTTCTTTCCAAAGTTTTTAGACTTACATAGATGTCATTCTGCTGTAGATTCTTGTGGTTTTTTCCCCTCAAAATATACCCATACTTATTTCCATTTTCAACTCTTTTTATTTACTTCTGGGTTTTGTTAAATCTTTCACCTCTTCAGTCTTTCTGTACTTCCTTAAGGGCACATAGGCAGTGCTGTTCAAAGACCATAGGTTTTAACATTTGTATTTGAGACTACCCATACTTAATGGTGCTCTAAAAAATTGTGAAACCTGCAGAGTAAAAGGTAAATTGTTAGTAGCACAATTTTAGGCCTTCACGGTGTGACAATCTTCCATTCCTTGCCTTACATCACACCGTTTTCCTCTAGACACCGTCCAGCTCACTGGGAATGGAGAGATAAGCTGTGACTGCTTTTTGATGGATGAATCCCGACGTTGTTGCCACCAAGGCATGGACTTAATAAAAACAGGACAACCTAAACCCAAATTGCCTCTGCTGCCCCAGAATTCATGTGTAGAAACCATGTTTGGCTTCTGTTTCCCTTTCAAATTAAGTCAGAGTTCTGCTTCTCTGCAGAAGCAGTGAAGCCTACACCAAGGCTGAGAGAAAAATACCAGTCAGGAAACACTTTGTAACAACCACACACTTAATAAAAATGACCTTTTTAAAAAATTGAGCTGTAAGTGCAGGTGAAGAGAACAGCAGTGGGACCTGCTTTGTGCCAAGCTGGGCTGGTATCTGGTGTTGGTACATGTGAGTTTTCCTTACACACTCAAGTAGTTCAGAGATATATGCTGGGTGCTTGTGTGTAGTGGCAAACTATTGTCCCAGGTGAAGGGCTGACATCTATTTACTGTCTCCACCTGCCTGAGCAGCTCCATCCATGTGCCGGCGGGGCCGAGGAAAGGACCCTGGCTACCTCCTCTGCGCGGAGGGCACCGGTCTGCCCTGCCCCGAGCAGCCCTGCCCCGGCCTGCCCTGCCTTGCCCGGCGGCCGGGCTTGCTCCGCCGGGGGACGGGCTGGGGCAGCCAGCGGCGCCTGGGGCCGCTATGGCGCGCAGCCGTGCCCGGCGGCGCCCAGCGGTGCGCGCCGCTTCCTCGCCCGACGCCGGAGACCAGCGTTCGACCCCCGGGCGGGGGTGTCCGATCTCCGCTACGCGGTTTCCAAGCGAAAAAGAACTGGGGGGACGCGCAAAGATTCCCGCAGCTGGGAGCGTTCGCAGGTACAAGGCGCCTTCCCTCCCCCGGCTCTTGCTGCGCCTGCTTAAACGCTTGCCTTCCCTGCCGCTTCCCTCCGGCGTATCCACGGGCGGTTCGGGGTGCCCTGCGTCGAACTGGGAGGCGAAACTCCTGCCGCCCCCGGTGCGCGGGCGCGGTGCCGCCGCGGCGGGGGCCCCCGGGAGCCATCGGCGAGCGGCGCAGCACGCCCGCGGGGCCGGGCCGGGGCCGGGCGCTGCCGGCCGGCGGGCCAGCGGCGGGGGTGCGATGCCAGCGGTGCACAGGGGCAGATCCCTCCCACTCTGGCCGATTTCGGTGAGGAAGGTGAAATGCGGAAGTTGCCGCCCAGAACTGTCAGAGGACCGTCGGGTTTTTAGCTCGGAGCATGTAATTAAGAAAACTAAATAAATGAAATAAATCCGCCCGTCGTGCGTACAGCCGGCGTCGCTCCTCGCCGGCACCCGCGGCTGCTCTCCCGCATGGCGACCTTACCCGCCGCAGACAGGAGGGCGTTCGCCCTGAAAATCAACAGGTAAGGAGCTTTCCTCGTAGCTCGCAGTTACTCCTCGCCAGTGCTACACCGAGACCCGGCCGAAGCAGGCGATAGGGCTGCGGGAGCGGGGCCGCGACGGCACCTTCCCGGGAGACCCCCGAGGCGTGGAGCCATCTGCCCGCTCCAGATAACCGGGCTGGCCCCGCCGCGCCCGCTGCCGGCAGCTCCGGGCGGCCCCCCCGGCCCCCGCCGGCCCTGCCCCGGCCCCGGGGAGGTGCGGCCCCGGGGCGCGCTGCTGCAGGGCAGTGCGCTTGGTGCTCCGGCGGGGCGTACGTGGCGAAGCCGGCTGCGGGTGCGTGTCCTCGGGCAGGAGACGACCAGCCGCACCCCAGGCGGCGGGGCAAGGCTCGGAGTTCCTCCTCCGCACCGACGGGGAGAGTCACCTGGTGCCTGAACTGGCGCTGCTGGGAAGTGAGAGGTTTATGTTGGGCATCAATATTGCAATGACATACATCCCTGGGATTTTTTTTTTCTTTTTGCCCTTTCATCTATGAAAAGAAAAAATCCTCCTGATGACTGAAAATAAGTCTATGCTCCTGCTTCCCCCCCTAAACCAAATAAATGAGAGTTCACCTGTTGGAACACTGTACTCTTGCATCTAAGCTTGCTGCCTGCTAGACTTTCGTGTCTTTTACCAGGAAAGTGCTGACTCTCAGCAGGTCTGGCATAAGAAACAAGACAATTATTTTTGTATCTTTAGGTTGAAGGAACACACAGGCCTCCTTTTCAAGAGTCTTGTTATCAGAGACAAAAACTGTGTTTCCAGGGTGTTGATATAAATACAAGGTAACTGAGTTTGCTGACACATAAAAGAAAAACAGCATAATGGTAGTATAAACTGAGGGTAAGTCTCTGTGCCAGAGAGAAAAGTATGCAGAGAAACTCCACCTCCTCAGCAATTTATTAGAACACATGGGGTTTGCAGTTGCAGAGGATAAAATTAGCTCTGCTGTGATGTGCCTTTCCCATGGCAGAATATGCATCGGTGTACCTTTCTGTATCCTTTGGGAATTAATTTTAAATTTATGGTGGAATATTCACAAGGGTGAGACATCACATTGAGAAGCCATCATGATGAGCAGTTCACTACAGGATCCCGCCATGATTCCTGATCATTTGGAGACTTGCTTAAATAAAGAGCATAACTGGCTGATATTTAGAGGGTTTGAGTTATTTTCTTTCTTCCTATTTTTAGAGTCAGCCTTCTGGCAGCTCTTCCCAGCTGTGGTGATGGTCACTGTTCATCTGTATGACTGAAGCCTTACAGAGTAGTGGAATCATAACAATTAATCAGGCTTCATGTCACAAAGGCTCACAACAGTTATGCTAGTAAGAACTGTAGTGAAATTAAACTATTGGGGTTTTTATTTCTTTCTTTGATTCAACAGTGAAATATTAAGTAATTTTTGTACCAAATTAAATGTTCAAATATGTTTATTCATTGTGTTCTGAATGTGATTCCAATTTAATAATCTACATGTTTATTTCCCAAGTAAGACTATTCTCTTTGACACAGTATGGTAGAAATCACATATTTGCTAGCAGAACATCATGTTTCCCTTTCTTCAAAAAGAACAGGTAATTGGTAATTTTTACATGACTCAAGTGCAGTTTGTTCTACTGGCAGTAGAGTGATATATCTTCACAAGAAGTGTTTTTATTGTGGTGGTTTGGGGTTTTTTTTAAGGAACTTTCAAAATAAGAGGAATAATATGTTATTGTGTTAGCTTTCTTGCCTGTACAGAAAAGGCTAATTTACAGCTATCAAATTTTGTTCCTCTTTCTTCAGAGTTCCTGAGTTTACTTCCTCAAAATGCAACTCTTAGTGAAAGTTGGATGTTACTGGCAAGGCATCATTTACAACAATTATTACATTGCCTGTATAATTACTCTCCATTTACTACAGATTTGCATGCAAGCTCTTCCCTGTCTCTTCCTTGTGCCAGTGACTTGACTAATTGATATTCTGTTTTTATGAGGACCAGCAGAATTTTAGGCTCTGTATTAGTTCCTCAGTACAATGTGTGCCCTTGTAGCTGAGAAGCCCAGTGGGATCCTGGGGTTCATGAGGAAGACCATGGCCAGCAGGTCAAGGGAGGTTATCCTTGCCCTCTACTCTGCCATGGTGGGGCTATGTGTGGAGAGCTGTGTCCGGCTCTGGGCTCCCCAGTTCATGAGAGACAGGGAACTACTGCAGAGGGTGCAGTGAAGGGCTACAAAGATGATACGGGGACTGGAGCATCCCCCTTATGAGGAAAGGCGGAGAGAGCTGGGGCTCTTTGGCCTGGAGCAGAGAAGACTGAGAGGGGACCTTATCAATGTCTACAAATGTCTTAAAGGCAAGTGTTAAGAGGATGGGGCCAGATTCTTTTCAGTGGTGCCAAGTGACAGGACAAGGGGCAACAGGCACAATCTGAAACAGAAAAAGTTCCTTCTGAATACGAGGAATAACTTTTTTACTTTGAGGGTGACACAGCACTGGAATAGGCTGCCCAGAGAGGTTATGGAGTCTCCTTTTCTGGAGACATTCAAAACCCACCTGGACATGATCCTGTGCAACCTGCTGTAGGTGAACCTGCTTTAGCAGGCGGTTGGACTAGGTGGTCTCCAAAGGCCCCTTTCAAAACTGACCATTCTGTGATTCTGTGACATTAGCCACCTCCCTGCTAGTTACATAAAGTGTACTCTGATGTTTTCAGTGAAGCATGATGAATACCTGACCACCTTATGATCTATGCTAAACACTGTTCTGTAAAATTCAGCAATGATATGATCTGAAATCTTGTTAGTAGCCTCATCAACAACACTAGTTAGTGTGAGTTATCACTGATGAATACTGGAGCTGCAGATGCTTCAGGAACAGCTGTTACATTACAAGCATCACATTCATTTACAACAAGGTCAAACTTTAAAATCAGGCCTTCAGATGCCTTCAAACTTGTAAGTTGCATATGCAACCTGCCCACATAGCCATGTCTTCCTGTCACTTTATTCTTCCTTCCACCCATCTGGTCTCTGTTGCCCCAACCTGTTGCTTCCTGCCTTTTTTGATCTTGCAAAGACTTGCATGCACGTATATTTTTAATGCTTGTATGTGAGTAGTTCCTTCTGTTTTAATGGGTAACTTTTACATATAATGATGTTCATCTCATAAGTAGAAGTGAAGGAGTAAGTCACTAGTGTCCCTCATGTTAGACAGCATTCCTACTACTTACCTGTGTATTACCCAGAGCTAAGTTGATGAAAACTGAGAAGAACCTCAGAAAACATCCTCTTCAAATAACATTTTTTCTATTACATGAGAAATTAAATTCCAGTCCAACTTGATATGTTCTTCAACATGCAGCTTAAAGTATCACTCAAAAGTAAGTTGTGACTGTCTTTCTAAATAGCCTTCTGCATCAGGCAAAGGAAGGGGAAGAACCACTCATTAATGTGCAATAGTAAGAGACCTTTGTGGTGCTCTCAGAGGGTATTGGGTGTCTGTGGTCGTTTGAAGCGAGCATGGGACATGAAAAAGCAGATCATCCTTATTGAGTCCAAGATAATAATTAAAAGTTACCTTGATGGCATCCTGTAAATGTGTCTCCTTTCCAATTACAGTATTTGTATTCAGAAACCAAGAAAGTTGAAAAATAATTTTGTGAACTGCTGAGAAAAAACAACTAACCTTTGCTAAAAGCATGGGTTCTAACATACCAGCTGAGCACTGTACATTTGAGAGACCACAAAAACTGAATTTTAGTAAGTTTGCCTTAGCAGTGTCTTACGATAATCACAGCATTCACAGAAGAGTTTTTCTATTTTTATTACTTTTATTTAGGTAGTGCAGTTTGCTATTTCATCTTTCACATAGACCTTGCAGTAATAGCTATTTTTTTTGACTTCAAGTGAGGAAAACAGTGCTTTAGGCACCTACCTGGGGCCCTTGCCAGCAATGCTATAGATTCAAAACATTTCAATACATAAATTACAAAACAAAACTATCAAGAGCAGCAATACAGCTCCCTAATGTAGCACAACTTTCAGTCATGTGCTTCATGCAATTAAAAACCCTCCCAATAGACATACTCCTCAATTGTCTTTACAGACAGCTAATGTCTGCATTTTGCAGGTGTTATAAAACACATTTTTAGCATTTAATTCTATCATTTCATTTCCCTCTCCCTGAAAATGTCCACTTGCCAAACAAAATTTTCTTTTCCTGTTCTGGTTTTAAGAAGTGTACTTAAGGTTTACATGTATAGAGTTATATTAAAAAAAACCCAAAACCCATACTATCAATATTAACACTGAAGCTTTCAAACTTTAAAAAGCCTACAATAAAAGTCAACCCCCTACGTAATTCTCAAATTGTATTTTACATTGGTAAATTTATACACTAAATTCTACTTTACATTAATGATGACATTTACATTATTTCTACCTGAAATGAAAATGTCAGTTTAAATCTTATATTGTACAAAGTCTTGGTTCTGAGTTCACAAGAAACTTCCCTCAATGGCAACAAAGGCTGTGGCAGAGAAGTCAGGTACAGTGCAAAATGGTTTCAGTGGCAGAGCAGGCCATTTCCTATGTACACTGATATAGCAGATATCTGTTCAATGTAACCCCTTTATGGGGCTGAGGCCAGCATCTATTGATTGAATTTCAATAAACCCCCTAGAATATGGATATAATGAATTGCTAATTACTTAAAAGCATTGTCCAGACTCCATTGTCTAGGCCAAGCTATTTCTTCTGATCAATTTTTATTTTTAAACTTTAAATATATTAAATAAGCTGCAGGGAGAACTTCAGTCCTTTGTACGTACAATAGGTTGATGTACTAAGTATAAAGATCTAGTGCATTTTAAAAAAATGTGGTAAATTCTCATAGTCGATTTCTTACATAAAGTAATACATTACAAAAACCTTAATAAAATTACCAGTCTGCTAATAGCAAAGGCATTTTCCATGTGTTTGCTGCATACCTAGAACACAATGATACTTACAAAGTTTTAAAAGCTGCTTGTAGATAGATCCTTCTTATCAAGTATGACCATTGAGCCATAGCCTTATTATATGTAATGTCAGGACAGTGGTAGTATTAAAAATCCTGTGTTGGTTTTTACTGAGTCAACCTAATTCAAAAACAAGAGTCATAAAGGACAGCACACTTGATGAAGCAGTGGAATCCTGCTTTAATGAGTTGCACCTTGGGAACTGAAGTGAGGATAACAAGTTAATAAGCCTTTGCAGATTTATATTCAAGACAATTTTTTCAAGCAATCAAATAATAACACATTTGATTTAATCTAAAACCCATACCTTAAATATACAGTGCACTATGGCTTTTAAGAGAGGTTAAAAAATTCCAATTTGTAATGCTATGGGAAAAGGCTACTTCTTACATACCGCATGTGTGAAAAAGTCATGGTTTTGTATTTCATACAGAGGATATTAAACACTAATAACAGAGTAAAGATAAAAAAAGTAGGATGTCTATGCGGTTTGTATGTTACGTATAACAATCTGTTAGTAACGGTTTATGGCCAGTTTTCTTAAGACTTCCGTAAAAATAAATGAGAAGCTGATTTTTAAAATCCTCTGGGGGAAATTACTTGGAGTTGCATATGCAGGGAGTATAAAGATCAGATTTGCTTCTTAGAACTGTAGAAAGGTTTGAGTTGGAAGGGATCTTCAAAGATCTCGTAGTGCAACCCGCCCCCTACCACAGGCAGGGACATCTTTCACTAGATCAGGTTGCTCAGAGCCCAGTCCAACTTGACCTTGAACGTTTCTGGTGATGGGGCATCTACAAGATTTTTGGCAACTGGTCCAGTGTTTCACCAACCTCACCATAAAAAATTTCTTCCTTTTATCTAGTCTGAGTCTACCCTCTTTTAGTTTAAAAACATTACCCTTTGTCCTATCACTGCAGACCCTGCTAAAAAGTCTCCCTCCATCTTTCTTATAATGGCCCTTTTAAGTATTGAAAGGCCACAAGAAGTCTCCCCAGAGCCTTCTCTTTTCCAGGCTGAACAACCCCACCTCTCACAGCTTTTCTTCACAGAAGAGTTGTTCCATCCTTCTGATCATTTTTGTGGCCCTCCTCTGGACCTGCTCTAACAGGTCCACATCTTTCTTGTACTGGAGGCCCCAGAGCTGGATGCTGTACTCCAGGTGGACTCTCAGGAGGGCAGAGTAGAGGGAGGAGAACCACTTCCATTGACCTGCTGGCCACACTTCTTTCTATGCAGCCCAGGATACAATGCAAGTGTACATTGCTGGCTCATGTCCAATTTTTCATCCACCAATATCCCTAAGTCCTTCCCTGGTGGGCTGCTCTCCACCTGTTCATGCTCCAGTCTGTACTGATCTTGGGAGTTGCCCTGACCCAGGTGCAGGACCTTGCGCTTCGCCTTGTTGAACTTCAGGAGGTTCACATGGGTCCACCCATCAAGCCTGTCAAGAGTCCCTCTGGATGGCATCGCTTCCCTCAAGTGAATCAACTACAGCACTCAGCTTGACACAAACTAGCTGAGGGTGCACCAAGTCCCACTATTGATGTAATTAATAAATACATTAAATAGTACCCGTCCCTGTATTTACCCTTGAGTAACACCACTTCTTAATAGTTTCCATTTGCATATTGAACCATTCACCGCAACTCCTTAGATGCGGCAATCCAGCTAGTTCCTTATCCAACTAACAGTCTGTCCATCAAATCCATGTCTCTCCAAGTTAGAGGTAAGAGAGTAGTGGGGAACCGTACAGAAGTCCAGTTACTTGGCATCAGTTGCTCTTCCCTTGTGCACTGATGCAGTCACTCCATTGTAGAAGGCCACTAGATCAGTCAGGCACGATTTGCCCTAGGTGAAGCCATGTTGGCTATCTTTAATCACCTCCCTGTATTCCATATGCTTCAACATATCTTCTAGGAGAATTCTGTTCCATGATCTTACCAGGCACTGAGGTAAGGCTAACTAGTCTTGTTTCTGCCTACTGGTTTTGTTTGAAAACCTTTTAATTTGGCTATAGGAAATACTGGGACATTTCATTAACTTTTATATTCTATTTTTTCCCCAGTTTTTCAGTGGAGTTCAACATGTTTTTTCCCAGTTGCCAAAGCATGTATCTCCTATTTCTGGTTTACAGGGATAGATTATGAACTGACCGAAGTATCTGCTCATTTATTTCACAGAATCACAGAATGGCTGAGATCAACTTGTCCATCTTGACTCTGGAGGTCAGTTTGTCCAACCCCTCTGCTCAAGCAGGGCCACCTAGAGCTGGCTGTCCAGGACCATGTCCAGATGGCTTTTGACAGCCTCCATGGAGGCAGACTTTACAGCCTCTCTAGGACACTTGTGCCGGGGCTAAGTCACCCTCAGTAAAAAAGTGTTTAGGTGGAACCTCCAGTGTTTCAGGTTGTTCCCATTGCCTCTGGTCCTGTCACTGTGCACGACTGAAAAGAGTAGCTCTGTTTTCTTTATGCTCTCCCTTCAGATATTTATATGCATTGATAAGATCCACCCTGAGTCTTCCCTTCCCTGGGCTGAACAGTCCCAGCTCTCTCTACCTTTCCTCACAGGATTCTCCAGCCCTTTCCTCACCTTTGTGGCCCTTGGCTTGTCTCTCTGCAATATGTCCATGTCTCTTTTGTACTGGGGAGCCCAGGCTTGGACACAAAACCCAGGCCATGTGTCGCTAGCACTGAAAAGAGCAGAAGGATCATCTCCTTCAACCTGCTGGCAATACTCTGCCTAGTGCACCCCAGGATGACATTAGCCTTCTTTGCCAGCAGGTCACATTGCTGGCTTATGTCCAACTTGGCTGAAATCATGGTCTCCTAGGACTAATATGTTTATGGTCCTTTAGGACCTCTGGGTCCTTCCCTGCAAAGCTGCTGTCCAGCTGGGTGGCCCCCAGCATATATTGGTGCATGGGGCTGTTCCAGGTGTGGGACTTTGCACTTCCTCTTGTTGAACTTCGTGAGGTTCCTGCCAGCCCATTTGTCCAGCCTGTTGAGGTCCCTCTTGAAGGGCAGTGTGACTCTCTGGTTCATCAGTTAGTCCTCTGAGTTCTGTGTCATCAGCAAACTTGCCCAATCACCCAGATCACTAATGGAGATGTTATACAAGATTGGACCCAATATTGACGCCAGGGGTGTACTGCTAGTTAATGGCCTCCAACTAGACTTCATGCCACTGATCACCACCCTCTGGGCCTGGCTTTCAGTCCCACTTGCCTGCTCATGCAGCTCGTACTTCACCAGATTTAGACGTACATTTCCTTTAGACATAGGAAGAACCCAATCTCCTAAGTGTTACTTCTTTCAGAAAAGTCACTTCTGTCTTCGTGACAGTGCAAGTTGATTTCTCCTAGATTTTTATGGCATCATTGTCAAGGTGTCTTCTGGATTTGTATTCAGCATAAGGAATAGATTGTACGTGGCTCTAGAACAGGGGCAGAGGAGGGAGAGAAGACTGGGAGCTCTCCTCCTTCATACACTACTCATAAAGGTCAGTCCCCACTGCAGCTTCCACATGTGGATGCTTTACCTCCCATCCACCACTGTTTGGACTCAAGGCAATCTGAGTGAGCAGACAGATAAGGAGGAGTTGAGAGCATGGTTTCAGCCCTGTTGTATCAGTTATGAGTGCTCACTGCGTGCGAACAAGTAAACAGCCATTAAATGCCTCAGATGGCTGTTTCCTTAGGTGTATTAACCTGTCTGTCTTCTTTTGGGACATTTTTACAGGTACTCCTCCACTCCAAGGGAGAGATGTAACCTGCAGGAATAATTCCCTCTTAAATCTACCACAGTCAAGAATATTGAAGCAGGCTAGGGATGGATCCCATCTATTGTAAATAGCTCTAAAGATAATAAAAACTTCCTAATGACTGTGAGGTCATCTTTTTATCAGCCCTGGAGATAATTCATTGGCCTTTGCTAGGATGTTTCCAGTGAGCAGTCCAATGAGACTAAATCTATGTTAGTGCAGTGCTTCTAAACATGTTTTACAACCACACTTGAGCAAATGACAGATTTAAGCAGTATACAGTTTGGCTGGTCAGTATGTATAATTCAGGCCAATATCATAGCAGCTGATTTGTATCTCACATTCTGGCACTGATGATTGTTGCATTCAAGCTTAGCTGTATGTAAGCCTGCCTGCATCCACACAGCCTGTTGTATGATACCTGAGAGTAATTTGTGTTGTAGACCACATGAGCTAGAACATAGTTGGAGGCCGTAAGAGAGACAACTGCATGAAAGGAAGAACACTGCTATATTTGTTATGAACTAGGCTTTGATTTCAAGCTGTTTTATGTTTTACACAAGCACAAGATTAATAAAAAGAAAACCAAACAATGTGCAAAGTCATGTTTGTCTGTGCAGAACTGTGTGTCATCAAGATATGTCTATTCTGATGGGAATTGTGTGAACATTGCTTTGTCATCTAGCACAGGTAGATTTTAAATCAGTTACAGGACTAAGTTGAGGAAGAAAGCAGTATCTGCTTTATATCAGGATCTGCCATAGGTTATTAAATCACAGTGTTAATATAGATTCCTGTATGTGCTCGTTTTTCAAAGATAGGATTGTTCAGGATGCTCTTACTAGATGTGACATCATCTTGTGCACCACAAAGACTAAATGCATAGACCTTTCCTCTGGTACACTGTGCAAAAATTCACATTTCTTGCCTAAAATACATCTAACTTTCAGGAAGTAGAAATGAAGGAGTAAGAAAATGCTCTCTTAACTACTTTTCAGAGGATAGTAATGCCTTTGGTTATTCACAGTGATTTACTTTTGGTTTGTATTGTTTACCCCAAACATTATGATTACCTTTTCTGGGGTGGTCTGCCTTCTGTACAACCATGGTGATAGTAGTCATTTAAGTAGGGGGTTGATGACAAACACAGGCCCATCCAGCCAAATCTCTGTGAAAAATTGTAAGTGCAACAATGATAGGCTCCATAACACAAATGTACTCTTCATCAGCAAGTAGGCAGCTGTAGAAACAAGGCCTTTAGGGAACAGCTGGTCATGGAAGCAGAATACTGTTGTTACTGTTGAGACAGATTTATTAACAGCTGTTGTTAGCAGGAAGCTAATCTTTTCATCTGACTGCATACTCAAATTGTCTTTAAAATATAATCATCTATTTTCTATTGCAGTTGTAATTACTTAAATGAAGACTGATACTATGCAGTACTTACATATAGTGCCATCACTGGAATCAAATGTAATAACCCTTGCTACGTGATTAAAGTTTTTGCTTTGACTCTGGAAGATGGCTGGTGAGCAGGAAATGGACTTTAGGTTCTGAGCAGAAAAGCTGCATTTTAAAATCCTGTTTTAAGATCTTATGTCCCTCCTAGACTTCAGACATCTATATGCATTGTGAAATCTAGGCTGCAGTTTATGATGAGGTTCTTTTTTTGTAGTACAGGAAATCCTAAGCTTACCCAAGAAAAATATAGTTGCAGATGAGAAACATCTTTATGTCCACCAGGTCCTGCGAACATTCCTTATTTATCTTTCCAAACAGTTTTTCATTTTTAGACATAAAGTGAAAACCAGCAGGAAAGAAATACTTAATACTGTATTTTATACCATCTACCACTCTTAGGTTTTGTGGTCATTAAAAATTACAGTTCATGAGCATAGTTCAACGTCGTCGTCCTTTTTTCTATTCTGACTTGATTTATTTCTTTAAATTTGATTTGAAAAGCACACCAGACTAGCACACCAGACTATACTGTTGTCTGTAAGAAAAAGGATAACCTGTGTAAAGTGCTTACTTGATAACGTGCTCACACTACATGCTTGCTATCATGAATGCAGTTACAGAAGAATAGGCCCAGGCCTAGATCAGGTTTTTGGGCCAAGTTCATATAAAAAGTCCACGATATTTTCCCTCGCAACCTTTGCAGAATGATGAATCACAGTTTCCTGAGCCTCAGTAATAATGACCTGGAGACTTTTTTAAAGTGGTCAGCACACCTGGACTTTAGTATTTTTCCCTAAAGTTAAGCAAACTGGATTAGGTAAGAGTACATTTTATTTCAGTTGTCATGTGATCCGAGCTTTACAATCATTATAATAACAAAACCTCATGTTCAGAACATTGCTATAGCAAAATTTATCCTTTCTCCAAGCCTGACATTTTCCAGATGAATTGCAAAGTGAAATTAAGTTTGTAACTTACAATATAAAATGTTTTGCATCATCAAATGTGTTTGTAAGGGTGTGTAATATAATTTTTATAGAATTTGTACCTGTAGTGCTAGCCAGCAGATACAAAAATATATTCTTTTTAATGATGTAGTTGTTACCATGTGCCAAATTCTGTGGACGTTCTAATGTTTAAAAACTGTGAGTGGAAGATCCAGCTTTCAAGTGTATCTTAGTTACTGCTCTGGCTCCCACTGAATTTGAACCAAAATTCCCTGTTCTAAAAATGACAGTACCTCATGTATTTGAAATTTGGCCAATTTTTTTCAGATATATTGCCCTAATAAAAGATCCTATTTTTTCTAGTTAAACTTACAGCTCTAAAGAAAAAATATTCTAAGAAGTAACTGGAAAAAACCCAGCTCATGTTTTTTTTCTGTCACAGAAAGGTCACACTGAAGCTCCACAGATCTGTGTTCTTAGGAAATGAGGGGACAAAATATTAACATAAACTATTTTTCTGGTTCTATGCTATTTGCATCTGGCTTTTGAAGTGCTCACAGTAGTAAAGACCCACCTGTGAATATATTGTGAATTTCTTTGAAGTTGTCAGTCATGAAAGACATGAAATATGCTTTTTTTTTTTCTTGGAGATAAAAATAACAACCATGACCTTGATAAATTTAAAAACAACCCTGTAGGGGCAGAAAAAAAAGTTCCTTAGAATAATATTTACATGGTGTTTATTGTTATTATTAATGTCTGACTTTTTCCCCCACTTACTATTAATGATTGTTTATTAGGAAGAAAGTGAAAATAAAGCACATAAACCATGAAACTTGGTATGGGTTTTACAAAATCATCAGCATTACATTAACATTTTCTAGGTGGAGTCCTTGTGAAGCTCAGATAATACATGTAAGCTGGAAGATAAATCATTGCATTTACTTCATAATCACCCTGTTGTGAATTGGTGCAGCTAAACCAAATATCTAAAAGCACAAACCGCTATTATACATTTCAAGTCACAGAATAAAAGGAAGGTGGCATGTGTGATCACTAATGCTTTTGAAATTGTCCTTGTTATTGTAGAGGATCTAAGATTTTGGAAAACCTGTAAACAGTTTAGTAAGTAACAAACCAGGGAAAAAACACCAAAACAAACCACCAAACAGGTAGGGCCTCACTACAGAGCTTTGCCCTGGAATATAGATCTGTAGAGTCTTCTAGAGACTTCTGGGGCACATTTGTTAGAAAGCTTTTCTTCAGCCATCTCAGTTGAAATGAACATTTAATGTGGCACCAATGTGAGCTTTAGTACTTCATGCAGAGAATGCTCCAAGCCAACCATGGAAAATTATCCTTAGATAAAATGAGGTTAATCCCTTCAATATGAAAGATACATGTGGCTGTACACAGATCAATTGTAAGCTAATGGAGACAAAAGAATATTTGTTGTTGTCATGCAAATTTATCTTCTTTAGCATCATGTGAAATACTCATTGGAAACTTTGTATTGCATATACATGTCATGATCAGTTTCAGTCTATAATAGGATGACAGGCAAGAATCATACACACTCTGCTTCCCAGGAGGTACCATTAACTATCATATGAAACATTACACCTAAAGCCACCTTCATTGCACAAGCCAACCAGTCAACAATGCACACACGATGTCTTCTCAAATGTTATATCATAGCTTTTCCATATTATCCATAGAACACAGTAATTTAAAAGTGCATAAAAGCATGGTTCATCAGGACCAGATCCTAAGTCTTCAGTTTCTTTGAATGGCATGAAAGTATGGTTGTTTTGTGTCCTCCACTGCCAGGCTTAGAAAATGAATTTTTATGTGTGCTTATGTCTCTTCCTGAGGAAGAAACAGCAAAACTGAGTGGCAGTGAAAAATCTTCACTGAATGAATGGCACACATGACCTGGAACAGAAGTAAAAATTGACCTCTTTCCCAGTTTGCTTTGTAACAAGCTGCCAGCATAATGAAGGTGACAATTTCCTCTCCTAGATTTCATTCTTAGTTCCTGTACCATCTCCTTTAAGAACATTGTGGTTAAATTTCAACCTTCTTGAATAGGTTCTTTATTGCCTTAGCTGATACAGAGTCTTAATGTGGTAGATCCCAAAGCAGGGGTGTGCCAGAGGGCAGACAGTCTCCTGAGCCATCAAGGAAATAGCAGCTAGTTCCTATCGACCACTGCTGTAAACAGTGACTAACAAAGCAGAGCTCTGATGCTTTAAGGAGTAATTACAAACTTAGAAGAACTGGCAGTTCCATTGGCAGTAAGCAAAGGACTTCTAAGCAAGATTCTTGTATTTGCTAGTTAAAGATCTGGACTGTTGTCCAAAACTTTGTGTTTGTGTATGGCAGTGAAGGAGAGAGGAAGGTAACTATTAACTGTTTTCTCTCCCAGAGTTTTTTGTTGCTTGTTTTTAGTTGTCACTAGAGAAATTCCGTGTTAGGCTCTGAAAAAAGACCAAAAGCTAGTTGAGAATTTTCTATGTCAGCATCAGATGAAAGGGATTACTCCTCAGGGTAGCCAAGACTAAATTTTTTACCTGTTAAGCAAAAGTTTTTGCTATTTTACTTTATGATTCCACCATCAGTATACATTTAAATGTGAATGTTTCTCTGTCTTTGGGGATAGTTCTCATGGTCTCTTATTTCATTTTTTTCATCTTTCCTTGCTGTCTAATTGTGTATGCAACTCTTGCAAAAGACAACACACTGTTCCTCAGAGTCTGCTGGAAGGGATTGTAAGGGTGTGAAGGATTACTATTCCTACCTCCTTCTAGTAGGTGACTTCTAATAGTAAGTAACTTTGGATAACTTGATCCAGTAGGTGTGAAGCATACTTCAGTTTTTTTCTTTTAAACTACATATTTCAAAGAACTATATTGTTGAGCAGAATTTGCAGTGAAACTACAGAACCATCTTTTTGTGCGATGAGTGTTCATATAATTTTAATTATAGAGCCCAGCAGTGTTCAGCAACGGATCTAAAACATGTTAGAAAAAAATAAATGGCTGTTTTCCCTTCCTTTCCTGATACCTCATCTAGGGCCAACCAATAACCCAAATCTCCAAGATCCCAATCCTGCAGTGAGCTATGCCCTGAGAAATGTCTCAGAATTTGACCTACAAGTCAAATTTAAGACCCTCCATGTGTAGTCTGTTTACTTCAGTTACACTGTTGTTTTAATATATAATGCAGACTGTACACTTAGCATTGGAGAGTATTTGTGAAATACAGACTATGTCTCAACTGCTTGTTAGCAATTCTGATTATCTGGAGGATTGCATCTACCAGTGGGACTGGCACTGGTGAAATTCTGATAAAGCAGCACCAGTTTTTTGTGGGCTTGTTGGGGTTTTTTTGGCTACCCTCCAGTCCCATCTGGGTGGATCAGGAAGTCCAATGAGTTCCAGGTTTTTCAAGATTTATGCCAGAGGAGTACAGCAGCATCGTTCAGGTAGGGCCAAGGCAACACAGAATGGAACAATGAATTCCAATTGATGTTATTTCGCTCCAGCACCATGGAGCAGCCAAGAATGTAAGAAGTCCAGAAGAGCCTTAGGCTGCCACCATCTCCCATCTTTCCACAGGTTTACACTGTCTTGCGATGTACCATATGAATCCTGACTAACTGTGAATTCAGCAATGACCTGTGGGAAAAAAAAACTTCCCCAAATCTGTGCCTTCTTCTTTTCAGCTACTGGTGTGGAAAAAAACTCCCACCAAATCTACACCTTTTTCTTTTCAGCTAGTGCCTCTTCTTTATCCTAAACAAAGGGACAGGTACCAACATGAGAGGTCTGAAAGGCTTGCAGTTGCCCAGATGCTGTTCTCCAGGTAGTTCAGAGACATGATCTACATCACCAGTGTGCTCGTGTCACTGTGGCATCACCAGATGACCACTTCCAGTGTCCTGCTGCCATTGCAGTGGGAACGTATTTCCTAATAGCTTATTAAATCTTTCTGGCCTCAATTTAAGCAATTACTTCTTCTTCCCTTTATGGACTTGAATTGCTCACTGTTTTCTTTAGAGATTGCTATTTTTTACATAGTCAGGGACAACTGCTGTCTCCTCTCAGTCATCTCTTTTGTAACACATCTATTTTTTTCAGTCTTCATGGCTCATCCTTTCCAAAATTTCTAGCATTCTGACTTCTTTCTTTTGAAGACTTACAAATTTGCTTGCATCTTACTCTGTGATGTTCTAAATGTGTACATCAGCCTAAGCACTGCCTCATGGCTTAAATAAACAGAAAAAAACTTACCTTTTTGCTCACTTACTATACTTTGTTAGTAAGTGTCCCATCATACTCTCTCAGAGCTTCTTCTGTGGCGTGGCTATTTCTTTAGACAGTTCATTTCCCATTTTGTATCTCTGCATTTAATTACGTTTCTTCCTGACTTTAGGGGTTTACGTTTAATTTTATTGAATCTAACTGTGCTGATTTCAGACTGTTTCTAAAACATGAGATCACTTTGAGTCTTGCCTTTCACAGCACTCACAACTGCTTCCAGCCTAATGTGACCCACAAATTGTATTACTATGTTAGCTGTGACATCATGAGTGTTGTAAAATAAAATATGGACTGGAAATAAACTGAGGAAAGATTAATTTGCTTCTCACAGTAGTACCTTGTTCAAAAACTCTTCACAATCTTCTTTCAAACTATTGATGACTACACCTTGAATATGTTCTTTAACTAGTATTAGAATAAGCTGTGATGATTCCATCTAGCTACTATCTCTTTACTTTGCTTATGGGAATATCATGAGGGACACCACCAAGAGCCTTACTGAAGCCAGTTAAACTGTCATAGAAAAATATTAGATTGGTTTTACATTACTTCCCTTTGATATATTCATATTGGCTGTTCATCATTACCTAATAATTGCCAATAATATACCAATAATTGCCAAACTTTTTGGACCATAGCTTACTACAATACACAGTTTCTAGTTGCCCGCCATATGCTCCATCATCATGCTATTAATAAACACGCATTACTAAGGTGAAGACATTTTAATGTTAAGTATGATTTCATGTCCCCTTGCATCAAGTGGAGACCACAGTTTGGGACCTGATGTTCCAGCTACTTGTAAACTGATTGTCCAGTAAGTTGCTGTACTACCTTTTTGAGTGTCAGAGACCAGCTGACTGATCCATGATTATTTGAGTCCTCCTTTCTGGAGGTTTCTGAGCCTTTTTTGCTCAGAATTTTCAGTTACTGCTTTGCATTTAGCCTTAATCACTTGCCATGTTTCCTTATTGTTTTTTAGGATATAGCTAGACTGTCCTTGCTGCTAAGGGTGACTGTAAGTCTCTTCTGGGAATCAGACAGGGCTGCTGTACAGGCAGGTAGGGTAAAAGCATGGCCATAGCATAGAGGAACTGCAACCTCCATAAAACCAGGGACACCACATGTGCTAGGTTAATGTGGACTATCATTTTCCTGCAGGTACCCAGACAGTGTCTGAGGTAGCTGTTTGGTGAGGTGTCTCACAGACCACAGCCATTCTGGCATTATTGATGAGCCATCTAGAAGGACCTCTGTTTCCTTCTTGGTTCTCAGGTTTTCAAAACTTTCTGTGCTGATCTCTGACTGTAGCGCCCACCTTTCCTCCATGTTGGTTTAGCTGACTCGTGCTTTTGGTTTAGTGTCTTGTAGCAGTTGTGTCTTTCCTTCACCTGTCCCTAGTCAATCCTGCCAATCATTTCTGAGTTGGTTCAAACCAACTTTGCTGTCTTCTGTTATTTTACTGTATTTCTTCTCCCTTTCTTCCTTCAGTGATAGAAAAACATGAATTCAATCAATTGAACTATTCTTAAACTATTTGAAATTCACCTTTATTGATTACAGGATTCTTCTTCCATAGGACTAATTTATTTTGCCGGTTCAGTCTTTAAATATTGAGGAGACTCTGGAGCTAATGTCAGTGCTTGAGTAATGTATTTCCTCTCAGTTAGCTGGGCTTGCACAGGTTTTTACCAGACAGCAAAGTTGGCCCTTCATCCACATGCATGCTTCCTCTTTTGTAGATGAAAATTCATACCATTTCCTCTTTGAAGAGTCTGATGATCCCATGTCTGGTGTAATTGAGAGATGTGTTATATCACTGTTTACAGCAGCAATTTCTGCAATACACTGTAACTTTTTTTTTTATGTACATTTTTTTTAATGTATGTAAGCTTTTTAAATACATTAAATCAACATCTGCTGCTACATCTATTATCTAGACCAGCAGCAAGATACTTCTGCACAGGGTAGAAACCAACTGTTTAAAGGAAAAAAAAATTGAATAATCTGAGTTTTGTGTTATACTTTGCCACACACATTCATGATTAGTGATTTGCAGTGGGAAGATGAGTAACAATAACCTTGATATGTAAGCAGTTTTTCTTTTTAAAATAAGGCAACAATGACCTAAGGAACACACAGACTTCCTCACTTCCCCTACGTGGCACCTTGCTTATTGAATAACCTTTAAAAAAATCCCATTCCATCCTGCCTGATTTTTGGAATACCACTGACAAGTAGGGATTTCTCTTCCAAATGGTTCTCTATAACTCTGGCTTTGCTCTGTCTGCAAGTGGTGCTGCCTGCATATTGGAGCAATGTCCCTCTCACACCTGGTGTGGGCTTTTGACCTATAAGCAACTACTCTTATTTATGCATATTTTATTTTAGAACTCAGGCTTAATACCTATAATACCTTTAATACATTCTGTGAGATGCTTGTCTCTTAACATGAGCAGAATTGCACTGAGAAGAGTTTAGGTTTTCGTCATGCTTGTTAAGAAAAGCAGTGGTAAGAGATTAGGTGTCACAGAATTGGTATAGCAGTCATAGAAAGCAAGAGGTCACAGAACAGAGAAGGTGCAGACCAAACAGGCAAACTGTCTTGTGGCATCTGGTAATTCTAAGATGCCTATTAGTTCTTGCTGGAGGTGGATAAGAATCTCATAATGAAGGGACAGTCTTCTTAATTCTGTATTTTCCTGCCTCCCTGTTGGCTGCCCTGGTGGACTGCAGGGTATTTTTTTACTTGGAATCTGCTTAAGTGCATCTGTTCTTTCAAAAATTTTGTCCTGAACATTCATGGTGAAATATATTGTAGATCTTTTGTTACCATTTCATGGCTGATTATTCTTAAATCATGTTACCTATTAATTGATTTGTTCCTATGAAAAATGATCAAGCTACTCCGATTACTGAATTTTCAGATTGGGTATATGCAACTGTACTATCACTCTGGGATTTCTGAAGAATTCAGTACTAGCCTCTTTCTGCTCCCTTGAAATCAATTAATTAGCAGTTAAGAAGTCTTTTCCTCAAATGTTCAGCTGATACAGTATAGGCGGATTTTTAAATTCATGCTTTGGTTTGTCTTTTCATAGCAAACTGCATTATTAAGATAAGTCTGTCCTTACGCTGTTCAGTGAGAGGTCCTATCTTGTTTTTACCCGTCAGTCAGTTACTTGTTTATTAAAATATTTGCCTCTGTGATGTTAATTTTTCTTTCTCTGCTCTATTATCCTGTATCTTAGCTTTGCAGAAATGACTCTGCAAGTATTGCTGTACAGGTTGCAGGCACGCTTCACTTAAGGGCAAGATTATTATTTCTTGCATAGCCTTTCCCAGTTGCAAGGACTGCAGTATAACGATAGAAATATGTTGGAAGAGTGTCAGAATCGTAATTATATTGGCCTGCAAGTCTTTTTTGAGGATTACACCAACTACAAAACAAGAGAAGTCTAGAACATCATCAAAATACATTTCTAAACACTGGGACAAGAGGCTAAATTGGATAAAGTATTTGGAATTTCTACGGGGATGATTGTAATTATAAGGGGTTTTCTCTTCTTAATTGAAGGCACTCCTCTGCAGAAATAAGAAAGCAATTTACCCTCCAGCCAGGCTTTGCACAGTTCTGTCAACGAAGCTTGAGTACTCCTGGCTTTTCTACTCTTCATCTGGTAAGTTCTGGGTTTACCTTCTTTACACAGGTTTGGCATCTGCATTGCTTAATGTTTTTAGGGTAAATTGAGTGATATTTTTAAGCTGCCTTGCTTTCCACTAGCTTCTGTGTGAAGCTGTTAAAAATATTCCCTGGTGAGCTGAGGAAATATGCCTTTGAAAAAACCAAGGATGGTCCTTGGAGCCTGAAATAGACTGTCTTTCTGCATACAGCTATAAATGAAAGTTAATTAGTGAGTGTTGGAGTATGTTACATCCTTTTCTTGCCAGAAACATTCAGCTCCATCAAGTAAATGCATTGTGTGGTGATCGCAGAAGATTTGCAAAAGCAAGTCAGTGAATAAAGAGAAAAAAAGCAAGGCAGAGGCTCAGTTACCTTGGCTTAATATGCAGTTTCAAGAGCTAGCAGCAGAGACAGCACACTGACCTGTTTTTCAGTGCTGTAGAGCAAGCATGTTAAGGGAGAAATGCCCGAGTATGCCCTGATTGGCATAGATGCAATTGAGTCAACTCTTATGTGTCTCCTAATCATCTTCAGCCTTCCATGTGTAATCCCCCTGTAAAGAAGTCAGACCATATGACACTGCCCTTATGACAAGGGGGAAAATGCCAGATCTTTTTAACTGCCTCTCAGGAAGATGGGTATTTTGCAAATATACTATGCCATAAATAAAACTGACTAAGATTTTAATATTCTCTTTCTTCCTATGCTTTTAAATTTTTCTTATTTTTGGGAGGCCAGGTAAGTAGAAGCAGGAGAAGTCTTTGTGCACCAGTGATTGTGAAAACGGTAAAGCACTAGATGTAAGCGGTTACTTCCTGTGTGTCAGGGCCTCCCGCCAGTACTCACTTCCTTAATCTGAAATGCTCTGGTGTTTTAACTTGTTCCTTGTGGTTATGCAGCCTGGGGAGGTTGGGTCCCTTCCTCTACATGCAGACAACTGCTTTTGCTCTTGAGAAACTTGGTAACGTTTCATTTACTGAGTATTACGCCGTAGCTGCCATTTTGTGTGCTGTCACAATCTACATGCCTGTAAACCATCATCCTTAAAAAGGTATGTTTGCAGTAATGATCCGTGGCATTTTCTGTAGAGTAATTGTTTTGCACACTTGTATGATGTGTGAAAAGGAGTGTTGGCTTCTCAGTTGAAACAGTACCTCTGTTTCCTTTAGTAATTTTCCACCAATTGTTAGAGAAACCATTACCTTCCATATGCATTTACCTTTTCCGCCATCTTTTTAAAATTTGTGTCTGCTATATGATAGTCAAAAGCACACATTTCTAGAGAGTAAAGATTATTATTAACACTTCAACTAGAAAAATTAGAAGACATAATGAAATGCATTGGATTGTCAGAATGCAAAAGTATGATTTCTGAAGGGAAGTGCAATGCTTAATCAAAAATGAGATTGTATTAAGCAAAAATATTTTGTATGCAAAACATGACATCTTCAGCAACTGAAAAGATGTAATATAGTTCTGTATACTTTGAGCTGTGGTTCGCTTTAATTTTTTGTGAATTATTTTTTTTTAGTAGATTTTCATAGAGATATATATATACTACCGTGTAATTTTTTACCCACTGGCAGTATGGTAAGTCAAATTCAAGCCTATGCTGAAAATTAAAAAATCAATAGCTAATAAAGGTCACTATTTACTCATAACCATTGATCCAGTATGTTCGGCACTACTGTAGACACAAACTGTAGAGAGTATGTAACCTAAAAATTTATTAACAGCACAGTGTACCTCTTCAGCTGCCTGCCTTATGATTTGCTGGAATTACTATCAGTTTTAGGTTTTCCCTTTGGATAAAAAGAGCAAAGAAAGAGAGAGATTTTTCCAAAGGCGTTTTCAGAGAATTTGGTCGATCCCATAAATGCACAGGCAGAGGGGTGAGCTCAGAGTCTTTATTTATGCAGAGACCAATACAGTTTCCCTATAAAAGAGGAACCTGGTGCAGGGGGTAGTGGCTGATTGTGTTCAAAGGTCTCTACTACATCATTTGCAGGAGTATTTACTACATCTATTTTTTCCAACAGTTTGATTTGGTTTGCTTCTTCTAGATGTTTTAGTACATTTCTTCTAAATATGCTTCTTTCTGCAAGATGTTTCTGAATTTTTACTAGCTGAATAACTTCCTTAGTTATATTTCCAGAACACTAAAAAGGCTCCAAAACTCGTATTTGCCACTAATCACCTTTAACTCATCTTTCTATTTACAGTGACTGACATTACATATTATGTGGAAGCCATTTTAGTTCAGAGCTATCCAGAGCTTTGCCATGTTACGAACCTTTGCATGTTTCATAAATTGTGGAATTCCTTATTGTCCTATTGAGCTAAAATTCCTGATGTTGTGGGTGTAACACTATTATGTGCAGAGGTCATTTCATGCTTAGTTAAAAATCCTGCCAACTTCCATGAGAGCTTGCGTCAGTAGGATTCAGTGATAATGAGAGAAGATTTCTTGATTTTAGCCCACAGATGTTATTTCCAAAGAAGAACACTGGAGTATAGCTCCAGAACGTGTGTTGGATGAGACAGTAGCCACAGTAACATTGAATATAAAGGCAGTGTTGATAGGGACATTGGGTGCCTTATTTTCCCCACATCCCATCAACAGCACTGTAGAGATAGATTATATGATCTATGTTCAGACTATTTATTGTTGGCAGCTTCAGAAGGCAGTCTTGGGAAAGGTGTTTGGGCTAATCAGTGCAGTGCTTGCTCTTTACAGACAAGGATGATTTGATAGCTATTTTTTGCTGGAATTCTTCCTCCTAATGACTAAGTTCTTCCAGTGCTATTATCCTAATGCTCTAATTATTTTTCTGTGCTTTTACTGTGCTGGGATGTTCTCATACTTTCTGGAACTCACAGAACATAAACTATAGTTTAAAAGTTTATAGTAAAAGCTGTAGCTTTTAGATCTATTTGTTACTTGACAAGAAAATTCACGGTATGAGATGCTGGTCTCTGTAGTCAACTGGGCAGATGTTTATTTTCTAGACATATACAGGCTATTTTTGTTGGCTATATAGCCAGTAAAGTAATTTTCAGTTTTATCTATATGTAGAATAACATGTACTTTTAAGATATGAAGTCACATTTATGTGTACGTGGAACATTTCTAGCTACCATATCAAGATTTTCTGCCTCTGTTTTTGAGACTAAGCAGATAAAAAAAGTCAGACAGCTTTGTAGCGTGTATAACTGGCGGAGCTTGTACTTGTTTAACTTTGTTCTGATCAGCTGTTCTTGTAAGTATGGCTGATTAAATGTAATCAGATACAACTGCTCTCTGTCAAGATGCAGTGCCATGTGCTGTAGAAATGGTGGATATCAAAGGTTTGCAACAATGACTTTAGTAGTTCTATGTAATCTTTTGTGTAGTAACTGTACTAACCCTTGAAAAAGCTAATACAATTAAAACTCTAATAATACGCAAACCAGTAATATTCAGAGATGGAAATTAATAATTTCTTATGATTTTGGGTATATCTTGCTCTCAGCTTTGTTAGGGTCAAAAGCACACAGCATTTCATATAGTCAGTATCTTTCAGGCACAGCACCTCAAATGAGTGGCATCTTTACAATGGCAGCCATGGTGCTTATAAGTTGGTCCTTAGCTCAGCATAGCTTCCGTGACTTACTGCCTTGGCCTCGTTATTGCTAGTGCCTTTCATCACATGTGCTGTAGAGTCCACTGGCAGCTCCCTGCCAGCTGGTGCTGCCTGTCACTATCATTTTGGTCACCTGCCCTTATCCTCTATTGTTCCTACTCACTGCTGCCTTTTTCATAACTCTATTTAATACCATGGATTGGACAAGGGGGACTGAGTGCACTTCATGGGCATCCAGCTGAACTCATCTGAGGGCATCCAGGGTGTACCTGAGTCAGCCCTCCTTCTACCAGCATCTAGGAAAGCTCAACAGGGAAAATAGGTGCAAAATTGTATTTAGTATCTTCCATTTCTTCTTTGTGTTTTAAAACTTTTCTCTTTGTTCCCCTTCTTTTTTTCAGCTGAATCTTTCATTAGCAACTTTTCCCTGTGTTAAATGTGGGTGGCATTGTACATAAAGTTAGAAGTCTTGTTTCTGATATTTAATAAATAATGGGGAAATGACAAGAATTACGTAAATAAGCCTAAATTACATTACTAAGAAAAAAATAAACACCTCTGTTTCTTCCGTTAGCCTTCTTTTTATGACCCAGTAGACCCAGTAGATTTTGAAGGCTTCCTAATGTCACGGCTGAACAACTTGGACTCAGAACTAGCACAAGAACTTGGTGACTTCCCTGAAGATGACTTGGACGTTGTCTTTACACCCAAAGAATGTAGGACTTTGCAACCTGCTATGCCAGAAGATGGGTAAGGAGACTCTCTCTCCCTCAGAAATGCTGCAAGTTTAAAAATAGTTTTGAAGATGTTGATCCAGACACCTCAGTCTGCCATCCATCCATTCATTATGCACTTGCAGAACTTCAGACATCTGAACTTTGCCATCGATGATGTTAGGCCTGTTTGCACGCTTAAAATAATGCAAGTGGTTACATGACTTCCTGAGCTAGCTGGTATAGCAGAAATGAGGTAGGCATAGACAGGGAAGAGAACTAAAGGAGGGCAGGAGGGTAGTACAAAAAATAATTTTATAGCTGTCATCCCAGAGATGAAAGTCAATTCTAATCATGTAGTAAGCATAGGATTGAGGTTTGAGCTTTATTTTCTTTTTTTTTTTGTGGGGATTTGTTTCAGAGGGGTTTGCCAGCTACGTGTTACATGGCATTGATCAGATCGCTTAAGCATCTATTTCTCAGTACCTTTCTTGCTTAAATGGGGGGAAATAGTTCATACTAAACAAGGTTTGGGGAAAAAAAAAAACTTTAAATTTCTACTTTTGGTTTCAGGCTCACATTGAAGATACAACTCTGCTGTTTCCAACAGCTTTTAAATTAAAATAGGTAGCATGTGTTGATATTGGTGCTCAGCCATTCTGGAAGTATTTAAGCTGATTTGATAAACAAGCAAACTATGGACAACAGAATTTTTCCGAATGAGAGGAAGATGTATTGAAGGGTTTTCTGATGTAGTTTGGGAGAGTCCTATGCACTGTATACAAAATACTCTTCAAGGACTGTTTTGCTGTAAATGGTACCTTCAAGCAGAACCACAAAGGCCTACAGAGTTTTGCAAGCAGTAACAGCTAGATCAACATGAAGTCAGCATTAGTTTAGCCCCGAACTGCTATGTCTGCGAAGACAGCTAACCATGCAAGGTGTTTGGGGTGGGGGGCTGGCTCCTTTCAGTACGTTCAGGAAATGAACAGCACAGTCTATATTCTCGGCTGTGCTGAACCCGAACACTGAAGGAACAAACAGCCTTAGCTTGTGGCGTCCTGGCTCACAGGTTAGACCTGCATCCCCCTCCATTCCTGCAAGAGTTCTTACAGCCAGCGTATAAACTAGAGCCCTATATAACAGCACTATTTGTTCAGCATTTTATGCCCAGCATACCAAATGTAATGAGGCTAAGCAGGAACCACAGTTTATATGATTTTTGCCAGCTGTGGACTAGCTGAGAACCCCTCCCTCTGAGCAAGGTCTCAGCCTGCAAGTTCCTTCTTGGCGCAATGCGTGCCTCAGGAAGTTCAGGAAAGCAAAAGCAGTAGAGACCAGATGCCATGCTAGGTCACCTGAGAACAATTTGAATCACACAGCTCCCAGAGGATTTTGTAGCATTTGCACAAAGGGTGATTTTCACTTGAAGTTACTCACACAAAATGTTCCAATCTTTATCATTAATTCGTGTTTCCCTATGGATGAGGGAGAGAAAATGAATGTGGGAGACAGAATATTTTGCTGCTTGAAGTTCCCATTTCTTTAAATGATGAACAAAAATAGTAAAAAACTCTCTAAATTTGAAATGAGATTTAAAAAATAAGATGACCATTTCTTCCTTATTTCCAAGGTGACTTCCTAGCATGCTTGCTGTTTAAACCAGCACTTATCTATTTGTTTTTCCAGTAGGAGAACGTGTAAAGTCATGCTGTGCAATCAGTTTTAGGCCTGATTTGTACCACACAGTGACATTAACGGTTTTGTAAGGAGTCTGTGGCAAAGTTCAAATAATCAATACCAACAAATACGCTTGCAGCAGATTTTTTTACAGCAGCTTCTCATTTAACTGTTCACGCTGCCATCATTGATATTAGTGCTTTCACAGAAAATCCTGGTCAGGGATGTTCAGGTGTGTTAGGGAAGATGAGAGCACAGGAGGAGCATGCACCAAAGATTTGCCTGCAGGTGATGCAGTCTGTGGTGTCTTTGTGTACCCAGAGCAGGAAAGAGATATCACTAACCAAACTGGGTTAATGTCCTGCCTGCTTGGAAACATACATCCCGCCTGAAACTAGATGCAGGAAGTGACCATGAGCTATGTCAGTCCACCAGTGGCAGGGACAGACAGCAGTCTGTTATCGACCAAGGCTTGATCCTGCAGTGCATGCATGAACCCAAATCAGTTGCTACTTGGTCGTGGTAATCGGTTGCAAATCTGTTAAGAGTTCTGGGTGGAAAGTGCTAAAAAGTATCATAACTTTCACCCATTCTTGCATTCCACATGTATCCTACTCTTTTACTCCTTGGACTGGACGACATAACAAGTGATTCTGGCACAGGTCACTAAAATTTTTTAGAATAGGCATAGGGGAGTTATGCTACAACATTATGAAGCAAATTCACAGTCATCAACTTTAGCTTATAATATTTCAGTTCCAACCAGTAGCCAGTCTATCAGGCAACACTAACAACCCCCTACATTAACTGAGACTTGATTGAAAGTCATAAAATTAAATTAGAACATATTCTTAGGTCTTAAAGTTATATTATGCTATCTGATTAAAAGCTTAGGGCCCCTTTCTGGAATTTTCTTGATTTCTATGAGAAAGAAAAAAATAACACCAAAACCATACAAGAGACTATGTATTTGTAAGAGTCCAGGAGCTGATGACTATGGAAAAATAACTCTATATGCTGAGACTTGTAATCAGGTTTTGAAAATCACAAAGATGAGTACCTGGTATAATTTCTTTTATTTTGCTGTATTTTATAGCAACATCGTTCGTATATTAATGAAATGCATAGTATGACAAACTGTTACCTCTGTTAAATGTATGTTTCTTAATTTATAAACAGTAACAAAAACTTGCATCAGGGAATTAATGCAGTACACAAAATTCTTTAAGCCTCAAATAGTAGTTTAGCAGTAAAATAAATATACAGGAGAGGGCTAATAGAGAGGCCTTTATCCAAATAGCATGTTTCGATAACTTTCTTTGTCCTTAAGGTATGATAGTATATAAAAAAGTATATTTACAATATGTTGCTTTTTCCCCAGGGTTGAACTGGACTCACATGTCAGAGACTGCGTTCAGACATATATCCGGGAGTGGCTCATTGTAAATCGAAAGTAAGCTACATATAAGTAAACAAAATAGAAAATACCTTGCATCTTATTTGTCAGAGAAGAGATGCATGGTGTTATAATTAATCCTAAAGAATAATTATTTGAATCAGTGACTGAAGGCAAGAACTAACTTTTCAGGAGTATGTATCAAACTATTGTTTTGTTTGAGCTGGTGGGCCATAGCTAAGTACTGTTACATCTGCTTTTTAATTATCAGGCTCTCTGGGAAATAATTGGGAAGAAAATCACATCACTTGTCTGTAATGATGATTTTTCTGAATCAGGAATGCTACTATTATTTGATCACACGAAAAAGAAATGTAACAGGGATAAAGATTACATCTGTATGTGCTTCATTTTCCCCTCCATGTCCTGAAAATTCAACATGAACTGATTTCTAATGGTGTCTGAAAACAAAAGAGTGCTAGCAGCAAAACCCTAAAGATTATGGGCTTTTCCAGTAGTGATTGACTGTATTCATGGAATTTTTAATGTAAAATCCAACTTTACTGTTTTACATCAGTAAACGATTTCTGTATTTGGGGCCAGTGTAATTCAACACACAGAACTGGACCCGCAGTCATTACAACTGATTTAATTTCCTTTATTTTATTTTAATTTAATTTAATGGTTTCATTTCATTCCATTTCATGTATTAAAAGTGAAGGGAATTCTCAGTCAGTGCTTTCTTGCGGGGGTTGTGTGTGTGTCTGTCGCCAGACTCTCGCTGTGCTAGTGGAGCTCACCTCCCTCCCCATCAACCCGTCCTGTTCTTCAGAAAAATGTTTTCAGAGCTCTGCTTTTTTGCACTGCTTCCTGTTCATACCCTCCTGCGCTCATGCCATGTTTTTGAGAAGCAGCAGTAGCAGCCAATGGTAGAGCACTGGCCTATTTGCTGCCATTTCATCGTGCCCCTTCGCCCACCCTTGCTACTCTCTGTTTTTCTGACCTGATGTACATCAGTGGTCAGTGCATTATGGGTTGATTTGCATGATTGTAAAGGAATTGCACTGTTTAGTTGTGCAGGGACGGAGCAGCCGCTGAGAGTTATTAAAGGACTTCCTCCAAGGGTGCTGATGAAATTTATTTTCTCAGAACTGTTGCACAGTGAGTTACCAAAAATAAGCTAGTGGGTTTTGCAGGCTCTCCACCTGCACCACTCGAGCACAGGCACTACCTCTTTTACTCAGTGTTCTTCTGAGCATGCTGCAAAAAAACAGCAGGGAGCTTTGTCTGTGCATACAAGTAGGGAGTGAGCAGTAAAGTAGGTGAGGTGAAAAATAGAACATAGCTATTTTTGCACTTAGGTGTGCTTGAAGAAATGTGAATGGAGCCACAGAAATACACATGTGTGGAAAGGTTTGTCATGTATTTTAATGTATTTAATTCATTCAGGTAAGGCAAACTTGCATTCAAAAACTTTATTGAGCTGTTGAGTCTGTGGTAAACAAGATTAAGGGCTCTGCCAGAGAGCTGAGCTTTGACTGCTGTGGCTAAAAAAGCAAGGAAGTTATTAAAAATTGCAAAGTGTAAAAGATGCTGCAGTGTCACATAAACCCCTGATAGATTGTTATTGGGAGTCTCATGTTATGCTTGGACACTATTCTCAAAACAGATATGAGAGGAAGAAAAGACATCAAGAGAGAAGTGAGAAAAAGTAGTTGTAGAAAGCTTTCCTTTGTTTTGAGAAGGACTGGAAAATCTGTAGTTGCCTGCTTGGGAGACAAAGTTTCATAGGGCAGGTTGCTGAACATATGGTCTGGTGAGCTATAAATTAAAGGAGTGTGTAAGTGACTTTCATGCATTCGTGGATGTGAAGGTTCAGAACAGGAGACTGAAGAATCCTCACTGGGTGGCATGAGCAGAGGAGGTCCTTGTGCCCCAGGGCAGAGAGGTATGTGGCAGAGGGGCTGGACACAGCTGAGGGGTCCCTGTGTTTTTGCCAGAGGCTGAATGTGAGGCTTGTTCCTGTGCCTGTCAATTTCTCCTTTCAGTGGTCCTTTCCTCCTTTTCCTTCCCATTTTCTTAATTCAGTGTGTGGCCATTAAACTGACATGCACTAAAAGCAGGGTTTTGCTCTTGGTGGGTTTTAACTGCTACTATGATTTTCAAAATAAATAAAAAATATAAATAAATTTTCAAAGAATTCTTTAGGGGAAAGGCATTTCTAGCATAGCTTTTACACTATAGGGAAAATGTCATCTCAGGTACATAAATCTCTCCATTAATCATTTGTTTGCCACCAGAGATAGTGAAAAAATAATCAACAAAACCTCTTCTGGATGCTGAAATATCTTAAAGTAAACTCATGCAGAATTTCTGTCTTTCATTCTGGGTGATTAAAGCAGTTCCAAAGCAAGGTCACATCCAAGGAAAGCTGGGATTGTCTCTTTTATTACTTCAGTTTTCATTTGCAGTGAACTGGTAAATGATTAAAATGCAGTTAAAATAAAAACATATTGGAGCATATAATTAAGTTAGTCCCAAAATGTAGTAAAAAGAGGTCTCCCTGATCAGTAATTGCTTATCATGGCATCCTCATGAAAGTACTCTGATGTGTAGGCATTGCTTTGGGAGTGTTACAAGGAAAATGGATGAATCAGGATACTGTAACTAAGGAGGCTGATTGCAAAAAGGCCATCAAAGGATATAGAAAGTCCCATATTAAGGTAGAATAAATAGAGCTCTGCATGTATCTGTTACCTTTTTTCATGGTACCTGCTGGGTTTTTTGATCGGCCACAAAAATCTAACTTGAAATTGGCACCTTCCTGCAAAACTTTGGGAATTTGCCAGCAGAGAGCTTTATGTTTAGCCATAGAAATATCCCTCTTCAAAAGGAGGCATCGTTTGAAAGGTGCACGTTGTGTTTGTGATTAACTTGGGATACCAGCTAGGTCCAGGACAAGAGCAGTAAGCTTCTTGATGTACAATTGCAGGAGCAAAGAGCCAGCCACAAGAAAAGTGATCCTGATCCATGATTTTAAGGTCACTGAAATCATCACTGTGTCTTTTGAGGAGCCCAGAGCTGGATTTGTACCTACGTCAGGTTTTGCTGCTGTCTCAGGCTCACAGTCTATGCAAAAGTGACCTGAATTAATTTTCTTCCTTTTAAAACCATTCTTAATGTACATGATGGAATTGTAGTGGTGTGATAAAACAATTAAATGTTGTGAAATGTCACATTTTTGCATAAAAACTTGTGTTATGCTGCTTTTTTGCACAACAATGTTCCCAGTTGCTTAGTATTTTTTTTTTTTTTTTGTCTTTTCTGTTTTATTTTCCTTTAACTCCTCCTCATGCTGACTTGCTTGGGCTTCTCTGTGAAAGGAACCAAGGGAATTCAGATACTTGCAGGCTGAAAAACAAGGGATCCCGAAAAAATTTTCACAAGACGCTTCAAAAACAAACATTTGAATCAGAAACATTGGATTCCAGCAATACAAACTTTCAGGTACATTTTCTCTACTTTGGGAAAAGAGATCAGATACAGCAGCTTTCCCCAAAGGAAGGATCCTGGGATCTCTGTAATGGCATGGAGCAGAGAGCCATGCTTCGTGTTAGGCCTCGTGGCAGAGGTCACGTTCACGCCAGCTCTGCCGGACAAGCGTGAGGTGTTTGCTGGCACCCTGGTGCCCAAGCCACAGATCAGTGTTTTGTGGTTTTCCCGCAGGTGGGGCCCCAACATGTCCACACACTCCCTGAGGAGGCCTCGAGGACGACCCTCGCCACCTCCGACTTTGACCTGCGCAGCCTGCAGCCGGACCCCCGCCTGGAAAACCTGCTGCGGCACGTCAGCGCCGAGGAGTTTGAGAGGCAGAATGAGGAGGCACGGCGCACCAACAGGCACGCCGAGCTCCTCGCTCTCTACCCTTCCATGGATGAGGTGAGCGCGGAGGCTAACTGGCCCACAGGGTTCCCTGAGCTGGCTGTCCCAGCACATTTAATGTTAAAGCTGCACCACGGTTGAAAACCAGGGTCAGTGGCCTGGATACAAACCTACCTTGGATAATAACGTGGTGAAGGCATGGCACCATGGGCTCCTGTCAGCCACCTTGAATATGCATTCAGGGGGTTGTACACAGATCTGAGGCTTTGTTATACCCCTCCCAAGCCTCCTCGTGCTGGTGATAGCATTGTGTCAGGGTGTTACCCTTCCCTGTAACACTTGCTTGGGGGGGCAGAAATGTAAATATTCAGTATAAATGGCAGATGTAAATATTCAGAAATAAAAACCAATTTTCTTTCGTCTCTGAAGAGATGAAATGCCTGCTGAATGGGGAAAGATGCTGGTCTGTAGCAGTGGCCCATTTAATGTCACATAAAGTCTTTATGTAAGTATGTAAATTTACAGTTGTTTTAATTCAGTATGACTAGAATAACTGTTTAATGATAGGAGGATGCAGTGGAGATACGGCCAGTGCCTGATCGCCCAAGGGAACATCTGGGCAACAGGATTTTGGTGAAGCTGCAGACTCTGAAGTAAGTATCCGTCACGGGCCTCACTTGCTGTTTCTCAGTTCAAACCCAGGCACTGCTGCTGACCCCGTTACACCACTGCAGCTGTCCTGTTCAGCAAGCGTTTACATGCCTGCTTATTCTTTTTTAGTGTAGCAGAGGACTACTTCTATCCATCGTTAAAGGAGTCTTTAACTTGTCAAGGTGAAAAGGAGTTGGGAATGAGCCCAAATTACATTTTTCTAACAAACTGAGTTGGTCTCTGTACATGCTACTGGACTTGATAAACAGAAGTAAAAAATCAAGTTATGATTGTTTTTAATTGATGTCTGAGACCAACTTTCTGACAAATTTAGGAAATACATTGCATGTGATTTAATTCCCTTCCTTTCCTCTTGAAATCATCTAATAAAATGCACTAATGAAAAAATCCTTCACACTTTGAAAGAGCTAGAGACTGGAAGGAAATATTTCTCCTTGTTTTCTAATGGAAGTGCCAGTTTAAACGTAGCCCTTTCAGTTCTTATTGTACACAGGCATAAGGGTGCAGTATTTATCAGTGTCCCATGTGTCTTTCCTTAACAGGTTTGATATAGAGATCGAACCTTTGTTTGCATGCATAGCTCTCTATGATATAAAAGAAAGAAAAAAGGTAAGTGTGCACACAATATTTTTGTTCAGTTGGCTTGGTTTTTATCTCTGGAGTAGTAACTTAGGAAAACTTAGAAAAAAACATGCAGCATTTTCACACGTGCTGACTGATCCAGCATTCTCTTTATTCAGGTAAAGTGACACACTTGCAATTGTTTATTTTGTAATTCTAGTTACTATTGACTTATCTGAAAACAAAATTTAATGCATTTTTGCTTTGCAATGCATTTTAATTCTTTTTCTTTTCAAGATCTCAGAAAATTTTCATTGTGACCTCAATCCTGATTCATTAAGAGGATTTTTGCGTTCTCATACACCCTCCATTGACTTGTCTACTCAGGCAAGATCAGCAGTATTTTCTGTCACTTACCCCTCGTCAGATATATACCTAGTAATAAAGGTATGTTACAGTGCCATTTCAACACTATTCTTCCTGTTCCTGGCTGTGCCTGTTGTCTGAGTTCCTGGAGCTGACAAATTTGAGTTTCCTGTAACTGAGATGAATTCTGATATATTTTAACAGTACAGGTGTCCACTGGTATATCTCACTCCCAGTCTAAGAAGTTATATTGATACCCTGTGTTCTACTAGTTCTACTAAGTATCTAGAATTACCTGTCTCTGCCTAAGGGAAATTTAAAGTTAAGTGAAATAAGACTTTTTTTTTTATTATTTTAATTACGTTCTGCGGAAGGTTTTTTGGCTTTGGTTTAGAACATTTTGTGTCATTTTATTTAGCTAGGAAACTGAGTTAGCTTGAACTTTTTCATTTGGAATGTGTTAATTTTCCTAATTCAATGAAAACACAGCAGTTCCTGATTGACAGTGTTGTCACATATGTATTTTCTGTTTTCTAACAAATCAGATAGAAAACTAGGAGGAAGTTTTGTATCAGTTTCTCCATAAAGACAGTTTTTAGAATTCTTTATTGCACATTTAGGCAGGCTTTTTCATACTGCTAGAGAAGCAACATGTTACTGTTTGTGTGATATTTTTCCATTGTTAGCATCTTATTTTACTGCTTTTTGTAGATAGAAAAAGTGCTTCAGCAAGGAGAAATTGGAGACTGTGCAGAACCCTACATGGTTCTTAAAGAAAGTGAGGCTGGCAAGGTAAGTAAATAACTATAAAGAGTGTTTAGATAAAAAAATGCATGCATAGGAAAAAAACAGAGAAAGATCAGACTATTTTGGAATAGGACAGAATACAAGAACATTGGTAAGGAAGCCAGCTGATGCCTCCATGTTGCAAGCAGTCTTGTGTCTGTGAGCAACAGCAAGAAGTCATGAGAAAGCAAGGTGCACTTCCGTTACTGACCCCTTTGGAAGTTAACACTGGTGAAGTCTTGAGTCATGAAGCAAGTAGGAGTGAGCAATGGAGATGACAGTGCAATGTGGCATTAGCAGAAATATTTGTACCTCAGAGACATGTTATTGATTTGGATTGGCAAACAACCTGTGTATGTGGCCAGTTCAGTGCTGTTATCCATAAATTACATGAACTTTATCCAAGAAATTCCTAGTCATTTACCTCCCTGGAACAGACTGACAATGTTTGCTGGACTTCCACACATCTCTCAGCTTTAGAATATTACTTTCAGCAGAATATTGTTTCTCTAATTGATGAAAGAATTAGAACCTGCTAAAGTTTTAATGTGACTGTTCATGGTGGGCTTGCGGGTCACTGCAAAAAGATCTGTATTCTCTTTTTCTATAATGACAATGAACTCATTTAAAAGAAATGAGAAGTGAATGTACAAATCAAAACAACTATGATCATAATAGTGATGTAGCAAAGAAAACACAAGAGATAAGAATACAAATTATTTATTGAACTGTAACTATGTAATTTCCATTGTTTATCTATAGTAGCATTAAAATAACAGATTGCTTTTTAAACAGTTGTTATGTTCTTTGTCTTAGACAAAAGAAAAAATTGAAAAACTGAAATCCCAAGCTGAATCCTTTTGTCAGCGGTTGGGGAAATACAGAATGCCATTCGCCTGGATTCCCATAAGCCTAACTAATTACTTCAACCTTTCCACACTTGAACGAGATATACCTGAAGCTGAAAGTTTAAACGGTAGTTGTCTAACTTTCCGAACTAATGCAAAGTGACTCTTTGGTAGGACTGTGCATAGGAAAAAACGTCATTCACTCTGGCATCAAGAGTGAACAATAAGTTCAAAGTCGTTATCTTCTCAGCCTTTCTTTTCAGTGGTACAAATACAACTTAATATGCTTATTGTTTCATCTCTGCATATTTTTTTTTATGTATGCTAAATATTCTTCCATGGTTTAGGCCTGAATTTTTTTGAAGACTGGCTTGTAGAAGTAAAACTCTCTTTGCTATATAGAGTTTGTTTGCAATACAGGGCAAGCAAAATACATATCACCTTAGCTTCTAGAGTATATAGGACCATTGATCAACAGCATTGACCAAAGTGCTTTATACCCATGAACTAAAAATTTGAATAAGCTTGTGCTCTGCAACAGAAATAATGTCACTTCACTAGGTGTGTCCTAGCATTCCACTATTTCACATAGGCTGAAATAAAAATAGTGGAATGTTTGATGTTTTAGGTACTCTGTCCTCTGATGTTGCTGGGAAGTTGTGGATTTCTGTGTATTCTGATGGTCTTTGTACTAAAGCAACACAAAGCATGTTGATGTTTAATTTCCCTTTGAAGGGAAAGGATCCACTAGTGACAAGAGGGCAACACTTCTACAGGCAAGACGACTTTCTGAGAGGAGTCTTAGTGCAGAGGACAGCTATCCAGCATCAAACTTCAAAACAATCTCTCTGACCCTCAGCACCTTCTTTAAACAGGTACTGGAGAATCATTATTTCTGATTGCCTAAGACATTTTTCATCTATGTAACGTGAACTGTGTTGGGAAAAGTTACCAGTGATGCTTGTGTGAGGACAGAGGATAACTGCTGTCAAGTAGGCAGTAACCCACTTGCTTTGCATGCCTCAAGGATATGGTTCACTGACAAGCTTTTCCAAGTGTTCTGGAGTATTGTTATAAAGGTACTGATTTTTGTCTTTCTCCTTTGTAGGAAGGAGACAGGCTCAGTGATGAAGATCTGTTCAAATTTTTAGCTGATTTTAAAAGATCATCTTCCTTGCAGAGAAGAATTAAGACTTTACCAGGTACACAATTAATTTTGGAAAATTCATTTGGGAAAGGATATATGTACTTTTCTCCCCTAAATTGTTCTGTAATTTCCAACCCCAAAATGTAATTAACTTGGGTTTTAAGTCTATAGTATGTGCTATTATGGAACTTCTTCGGTTCCCAGTGTCTACCTAAGCACAGATGTTTTTGAGGTTTTTTTCTGTATGAGTGAGTATGGAGATTTATATTTAGCTGGATATTATAAAATGATTTGCTTTCCTCCCTAATTTACAGTGTATCTACTGGATCTCTTTTGTTATTATTCAAACTGTTCGAAGACAGTGCTTTAAAATAAATTTCTGAGATCCTTACTATTTCCCTGCAACATTTTAAAACGGGTCATAATTTACAGAGGGAGACTAAAATGTGTACATATTTCATCTCATTTGGGTATCTGGGTCAGTGATAGTTAACAAAGTAGAGAAGCAGAGACAGTGTTTGGCTGTTGGCAAAAAACCTGACCAGCTTATTTTTCCATTTTACATGGATTACAGCTCAAGGTCCTCCAGGTTGTAGAGTGACCTTAAAGAAAATGAACAGAGTGCAAAGGTTTTTTGCCTTTTTAGCTGGTTGCCAGAAATGACAAGTCTGAGTTCCTCAAATGGTTTTCACCTATCACAACACAGAATTTAAAGTCTAATTATACTTGGGTAAATGTTATCTGTATTAACTGTTCAACTGCTCACCACAGGAAGCCTGGCTTTCTTGGTGGGTGGTGTCTATTTTGACAGAGATTAATCAGAGCAGAACTTGAGCTGGGGGAATGAAAGACAACTGTATTAGACAGCAGCCCTTTTATCTTTATTTGTCTCCCAGACAAATTTTGAATTATTTGTGTATGAAAGATACTAGAACATCAACCTAGCATATAGTATCCCTTCTTTCTTCCCTGTTTCTTTGAAATCGTACAGGGTAGACATAAAGAGCTATATTTTGGCCTGATGTGTAGGGATGTGTGTATGTTACTTCCTGTGTATCTTTCTACACCTATACTTTCAGACTCATCCAGCCTTCAAGCTGAAGATCCAGTTCGCATTCCTGCACTTTTGCTATGTAACCTCACATATTATTTTCTTTTTTGTTTTATTACACATTGATTACTTTTAATATTTTTGCTGAGATTTTGTGATATTTTTTTTAAGGAACACTTAAACTGGAAATTTCTCCAGCTCCAGAAAGCCTTGGTTATTGTCTGACACCAGAATTACTACCAGTGAAGCCATTTCCAGAAAACCGTAGTCGTCCTCACAAAGAGATTTTGGAATTCCCAATTAGAGAAGTTTATGTTCCCCATACCATTTATAGGTAAGAGAAGGCATATATATTTTTTATTTCTTAAGATCCATTTTCAAAAATCATTGTGATTTAGATTTTTTCCCCAGAAATAGAAACTAAGAATATTTTTTAAAATGTTAAAGATTATGCTTTAGGCTGATCATTAAATCTTACTAACCATTACAAGATAAAATGCCTGCAGGATGTTCTATAGTATATTTACTAATCTAATTATGTTGCCCTTTGGAAATGTTTCTAAAATGTCCAAAAAAACCCTAACAGCTCTCATTGATTTCACAAATTTGAGAGAGAGAGAAATCCCTTTCCTCTTCTGTGTTTTTTTCTCAGTAAATCTTATTATCATTTTTAACAGTTTTGACAGATGTTTGCGGTGGGTGGTTTCTACTCTTGAGTCATCTGAGCATCCGAGAAGTCATGTGTTGCTCTGTGTACTTTTCACCATGAGCTATGTTGTTTCTTTTCTGAAGTTTGCTCTATGCTGGTTTCAAGGAGGCCACAGTGTTCAGTAGCACAGCTGAGCAATTCTCATAATCTCTTAGTGGTCTGGCACGTCCGAGTCTCCAAGAAGAATGAATATCAAAAGCATGTACTTCAATATGTTTGTGCAGCGTAGTAGTGCTAGCGAGCAGTGATACCGGTAACAGCCAACTCGCAATAATTCAGAACAGGTGTATTTCAGTATTATAGATGCAGAAATACTACTTACATGCGACCATTGTGTTAGTGAAGGCATGGAAGTAAAGCGGAATACTTCTTATGACAGTAGTTGATGCTATTCTAAGGGACTTTTCTGATCCCTTGAACAGTGGCTAGGTACTGAACAGCATTAGTGGCAACAATGTGACTATCAATAAGGGATCACAGAATGAGGATGCTGAATAAAGGGATCTAAAAGCTTATTCACTTCTTGAGCAGAGGTCAGCGAAAAGCCACCTCTCCCACCCACTCATCTGACTCCACCCAGGAGGGCAGAAGAGAAGGGCAAGACTTGTGGTTCAGTACAGATAAGAACTGCAAGACTGCAGACTAACTTATCCTGAGGAGATGCTCCCCACCTTCATGGAACTGGAGAGCCAGCAGCACTGTTGGTGACACCTGGATTTGGGTCTCAGCTTTTAAGAAAAGCATGAGGAGGAAGTGGCGTCTTATTTTAAGATAACAACTTGCAGTGTGATGTCAGCCCTGAAATGGGTAAGCCTCATTAGAAGTTTTGGAGGAGTTAGCTCTGGGCTGTGCCATGAATCTGCAGTATTCAAACTCCTGAGGGCAGTTTATTTGTGCTCTCTGCACCAGAATACTAAAACGCAGAGTATTATAGTACTTCTGTCTTCTCTGTGTGTCAGAGAGAAGAGAATGTCACCTTCCCACCTCCACCCCCGCCCCCTCGCCCTTCAGATTTTAGGGGTTTTATGCAGACATTTATATAGGGGAAGTAATTTTTTATACAATTGAAAGAGCAAATGTAATTGAGCTTGAGTAATTATGCCTTTTCTTTTTTAATTAAAAAATAAGATAGAGTTTTAACTTTCTAGTAATTTTCTGGCCACAGTAAGGAGTAGTACATGTCAGCTTCAGTGTGCAGCCTCATAGTGTCTCAAGGTCAGTTTTTGAAAATTAAAAGCATTGGCAACCCCTGTGTTGCTGAGCTAGAAAGTTGAGTCTGCACAGAATATTCTCTCTTTAGTTCTCACCAAGGTAAACTTCCACAGCCAGACATCATGAATATCAAAGCCCCCACGCTGAAAATTAATTTGTGCTTCTCCTGAAGCAAGTTTGGGTGTCTCCACAATATCCTTCAGTTCCTAGGGTGTCTGTATTGAACACACACACACAGACACACACACACACAGACACACACACACACACACACACACACACACATTGGAAGAAATACTTGCTATAGCTCAACAGTTGCACTGTGAGCAGGAGTTCACACCCAGTATGCTTAAATTTTTCAGGCTTTTGGGGCTCTATTTTGGTTTTCATCCTATGTAAAAGTTGTGGTAACAAAATGAAGTAGGATCTGTCCAGGCTAACTTGTAATAATATAGAGAATATCTGTAAAGAGTAATTGTCTTCATTAATCTTTACCTTAATTAATGAATCAATGGTGATGACACAACTGACATGCCATAAGTAGTGTTATGCTGTGAACTAGAAACTCAGTAAGTTAATACCAAATAAAACACTGAAGACAGTTAGATAGATACACTGGGGAAATGGTGAAAACATACAGAAATGCTAAGTCATGTTTTGGCTGCCTTGTGACAATAAACATATTTGGAGCAAGAAAAGGGAGTTGCCAACTGAAACTGTTAATGCATTCCAGCAACAGTTCCCCAGAAAATCAGTCAAGGCAGCTCTGCAAACATTATGAAACAGCAGAGTCTGGAACTTGGTGGAATCCAGGAAGTAACACTTTGTGCGGTGCCATTGAAAGCATCTCCTTTTCCCACAAGCTAGAATCAGCTAGCCATATGTGTGACATTTTTGCCACACAATCATGCCAGTGCTTTGTTTGGTGAGCAAAAGCATAGTTAGGGAATGTAGGCCAATGTGTTTAGAATCATAGAATTATTGAGGTTGGAAAAGACTTTTAAGATCATCACCTCCAGCTGTAAACCTAACACTGCCAAGTCCACCACTAAACCACATCCCTAAGTGCCACATTTACATGTTTTTAAAATACCTTCAGGGATGGTGGCTCAGGTGTGTGTGGTGGTGGGAGGCGGGTTGGTAGGTAGAGGAGAGCGTGTGTGTGGTGGGGGGAGGGGTGTTGGTGTCCCAGTGCTTGACAACCCTTTCAGTGAAGAAACTTGTCCTAATATCCCATCTAAACCTCCTCTAGCAAAACTCCAGGCCATTTCCTCTTGTCCTATCACTTGTTACCTGGGAAAAGAGACTGACACCCACCTGCCTACAACCTCATTTCAGGTAGTTGTAGAGAGTGATAAGGTTCCCCCTGAGCCTTCTTTACTCCAGGCTAAACAACCCTGGTTTCCTCATCTGCTCCTCAGAAGACTTGTGCTCCAGACCCTTCACCAGCTTCATTGCCTTTGAGCGTGGAGAACCTCTAGCTCCCTCCTGCAGTGAGGGTCCCAAAACTGAACACAGTATTCATGGTGCAGCTTCACCAGTGCCAGGTACAGGGGGACAGTCCCTTCCCTTGTCCTGCTGGCCACACTGTTGGCGTCATGGCCACCTGGGCACCCTGCTGGCTCATGCCCAGCCGGCTGCCGACCAGCACCCCCAGGCCCTTTCCCACCAGGCCCTTTCCAGCCGCTCTGCCCCAGCCTGTAGCGCTGTGTGGGGCTGGTGTGACCCAGCTGCAGGACCCGGCACGGAGCCTTCTTGAACCTCATCCAGCTGGCCTCGGCCCATCGGTCTGGCATGTCCAGATCCCTCTGCAGAGCCTCCCTGTCCTTTGCTTAATTTGTCACACGATTCTCCTTGCTTAGTTCTCTGCATGGTGAATACTGTTTTGAGCCTAAGATTGAACTAACCTATGCAAAGTAACTGAATTTGAATAGAGCCAGACATTGTTTCATGTTATTTTATTCCCTTTCCTCTAGTTTGAAGAGTAGAACCATCCTGTCTTAAACAAATTGCTAGCATTTAGTCATAACTGAGTGTCATAGCCTGCTAGTGTGTTACATGTGATTTGATGTTCCCTAATTTTTGATTGTAAGTCTGCAAACCATCATTTTTTCTCACCAGTGCTATAGATTTAGAAATTAAAAGAATGAAAATGGATAAAATAATTACCTGTTTTCTATTAATGTTACCATGAATGTAGGAGAGGGTTACGTATGTAAATGTGCTTGAATAACAAATAAATGAAAACTTTTAAAAATACAGGCTGGTAAGACCTTACTGGCATAGTAATACTTCTATACAAGTCCAGACAAATACTAATGAAACATCTAGTTTCAGATTATCCCCTAAATATTTAAAAGATATCCAAAAATTTTCTTTATTTGAGGTTTGGTTTTGAGTGGGTTTTTTTTGCCAATGTAAGATATTTCAGACAAAAAGAAGTCTTTTTTCCCCCTCTAACAATAGCTTTTTCCTTTGTGATAGGAGAAGCAGAATCCTCTGTTATAGTCTTTGAACTTGGCTCTTGCCAGTTTTTATACTGGTGTAATGTCATTATTTTAAATAATGCTATTTCTGATTTATGCCAGAGAGATCAGCCAGCCCACTTTCTTTGTGCACTGTGAAATTGAGCACTTCTTTTTGTTGTGTGCCTACATTTCTTTAATAAAAATAGTTCCCTGAAAATGTCAAAACATTCCAAGATCTATTTCTTTCAATACCCTTCTCTTTTTAATGGGAAAAATCATAAAATTTAAAGTTTGTTTATCATTTTATTTTCTCATTAAATAGAAATGAAAATTATGCTGCTTACTGCCACTATGAAATGTTGGTACTGAGAAAGAGGGATTTGTCTCATCGATTCAGCAGTAACTCAGCTTAACCAGGCACAGGAAGTCCTGTCTTTGATAGGGAAAGTACCTAACATAGGGGATTTTTGGAAGTGGGGTGGGGGGACACAAACCTTTCCTTTGCTGTTTTGTTTCATTTAATTGCAAACCACTGGGCACTGTGCTCATACTTGCTGTAGTCTGCAGTGTGAACTGGAGGCTTTCTGCTTTAGTGGTAATCATTCTGCTGCATCCTTGACTAGTTTTGAGCAAAAAAAAGCTATTGTTGTACAATGGTCTGTTATTCCTGGTACTGCCATCACAGCATTATCTACTCCTTTCTGCCTCTTGCCACAGGATCTGGAGAGAGCACAGTAGCCCTGTGCATCTTCTACAGGGCCAATGCTCTAGTTTCATGCATAGTCATTGACGCTAGCACTTCTAATTTATTTTTCAAAGTAAACAAAATGGAGATTAGTATTGCACTGTCATGCGCGGGTGAAGGAAGCAGCTTAAGCGAGCTACTACAGTTTCAGACAGAGATGTGTGTATCCTGATTTATTCTGCTCCTAAGTACACATGATTTTATCCCAACACAAACAACTGCCTGCTCTTTTCCAAGCTCTATAACATTTCCTGGCCATCTACTATACTAGCTCAGCAGTAGGAAGTTTCATAGAATATTTCGTAGTTTTTCTTTACTTTTTACTCAGACAAAAATGACTGTCAAATACTGCATAACAAAACAGAAACCATGAAAACGAAAACTTCACAAATAGGATTCTGGGAGTGCATACCCTGTCCCATAGGCAGCTTGTTTATCGCAGTGCTATCAGATGAGGTGTTACACCTGACTGCTCATAACAAACTTCATTAATTATGTAATACAGGCAGAAAGGAAAACATGTCACTGTGGCATGATGATCTCTGTGTAGTCACTAAGCAGACACTGAATAAAATGCAGACTTGTCTAAACTTCCAGACAAAAGCAAAGACTTTAATGAAATCTGTAATTATTCTTTAAAAAAATAATAAAATGCAAGTGGTTTAACTGGGTGGGGGTGGGGGTTGGGTTCTTCAAAATATTTGGGTTATTAGTGATTTGTCAGCATAAATTAGATTGTTGAAAACTATTTTCAGCAGACTTTTAAGCAAGTGCAATTCAAAATGCAACAACAGCATTTGAAAAAAGTCTTGACAAATTGGTGTCTTTAATAGCTGCTAGCTCTCTGTACAGAAGTCATTAGTACAATATCTGCTTTCACATTTTGCTGAGCACTTTAATACTATTTAAAATATGTCATATACTGATAAATATTTTGGTTTGCCTTCCAAACAAATCTAATTTTGTATTTTTGATGCCATTGTTCTTCGGCTTCGGTACTAACTTGTTCTTTGGTCTACAAAAACAAAACAAAAGAGCACTATCAGCAAGAAAATCTTGTTAAGGAAAACTTTTAAACAACAAAAATCAAATGCAAATAGTGTATAATGTATACCAAGTAAGCTAATGCTCTTTTCTCTCTCAAGAAGTAAACTGAGTCTTCCAGAGACCTGTAGGAATTAAAGATTAAAATTAACATGTAGGTAATTCAATTCAAGCAACTTTGTAAAGCGTAAGTAATGTAGGACTGAATGGCCGTTCTTAAATCCGGTTCCAGTTCTACCACTGACTTTCTGAAAAGTCTTGGCTTATTGATTGTATCTCATATTCTCCAACTGCACATTCACATCCACAGCAAGATACCTGCTATGCAGGAATGTGAGAAAGTTTAGTCATGTTTATACACTATGTTCAAACATTGCTGGACATTTTTGTTGTGGCTTAATTCCCCAAACTTCAGGCCATTTTTTCCCACTTCTTTTTCCCTGTCTTGTATTAGGTATCACTATTGCTTGTCTTCTAGGATGTAGGGACGAAAGCACTTCGTTATCTAGCACAATGGCTTCCCAGAAAAACTGGACTGCTCATTAATTGTTATCATTAGCAGTCAGTGCAACACTGAATGCTCTTACCTTCCCCTCAAGAAAGAAGTTGTAACTGAGAACACAAAAGACATAAATAGTGTAAAGGGCCTACCTTTCCAGATGGTTTTGAATGAAATCATCTTCTTCACTAATTCGGTTTTGCTGCAGCCTCACTTCAGCAGGCAGTGGCTTATGCTTTCACCTTCCATTGACGTCTTAAGGAAAATGAAGATCCTCTGATCACTGATACTGCCCCTGTTTAGGTAGTAAGTTGCTGAGTATTGTCCTTTTGTAATGAGCTCCCAACCAGGACTCTTAGAACCAAAACGTTCCTTTCTAAGCCTGCAGATCTTTTGGCTAACTTCAGGACACTTTGTCTGCTTTTCACTGGAATGAAAGCACTCTAGTAACTTCATCCAAGAATTGTTAATAGTGCTGGATTACTGGAGGTAGTAGGTGGCTTAATTAAAGCAATTCAAGTTCCACCTGTTGACTTCTAGCTGCGTAGATCTTGCATGCTGCTGAATCCTGTATCATTCACTAAGATTTTTAAGCATTTTCAATGGAAATTTTAGAACTGCATAAAGTCCATGCCAACAAGATGCTGGTAAATATGAAGTGTTGCCTCCCATTATCTAACACATGTAACTTCAGGGGGACATGTTACCAGTATTTTGGGAAGATATGATATCCTACTGTATTTACTAGTACTCCTTCATTGTGTCATTTATTAGTTAAAAATACCAGGACAAAATTATCTCACCACAATTCTCAGCTGTATTGTCATATTTCAAATAGGTTCACTGTTATGTGTAAAATCCTGGTATGTCAGAAATTTCACTCTTTGATTATTGGGATTACCTCTATTTGTACAGCTGGAGGAATCACAGGTCCTGGGATGGCAAATGGATGTATAAAACACAGCTCTATAGTATAGTTACTATCTTCCTTTTTTCAGCTTCTCATACTTCATTTGAGCAACTGAGCAATCCCTTATGTGTGACCTAGCATCTTGTTATTACAGTGTCTTGACATTGCAATAGTTGACACCTGGTGGATATCCACTCATTTTATCCACTCTAATAACACTGCCACTCAGGATTTAATAATACTGGAAGCAGCAGGGGAAGCGAGAGTATCATCAGTGGAACAGTGGGTTTAGTTTGGTAGAGGACTGCAAAGCATCAAGAACAGAGACATCAGAAGGTTCTGCCAGACATGCCTAATATTCATCAGAAGTTTGAGATGTACTTGTTGACACCTCACACGTGTAATTTTGCAAGAAGGATTTTATTATGTCACACATATGCACAACCAATAATTACAAACAGAAATATTCAATGAGAAGGGTCACAGACTTGAAACTCTGCCTACATTTCATTTTAGCAGAAGATAGGTTTACATTGCTTTGGCCATAGAAAGTGATCACATCACCACTGCTAAATTCCATGACAGTGTAGGAAGGTCAGCAAACTTGAATGAGAATTGCTACATGCTGTCTTGTGTCAGGCTAGGCAAACCCTTAGTTTTCCCAGCAAGTAACTGATTCTGAAATAGCCTCTTATCTTACTGTCCCTCTTCTGGGTAAGCCTCAAACCCACAGAAGCTGTATGAATCTATGACTCATCCAGGACTCTGCTGTCCTGTGGGATTCTGATCTCAGTGAAATTGGGTGCTCTGCCATGGCTTCTATAGACCCATACTGACTCCTGAATAGCTCTTTTGCTTTTTGTGAGTATATCTGACTATACCTGGAGGTAGAGCCCTGCATTTTCTGGAAGGGGAGTGAGGGCAGAAGTTTCATCACACTGACCAAAAGTAATTGCTGTGGCATATTCTTTGTTTCTGCTCAGCACAGAGCCTCAAGGGAGGCACAATGCCTCCTGGAGCTCACCACATCCTTATGAGCATGCTAGCTGTCCAGTATGCGCTGCCCTGAAAGCCCTGATAACTGCCATATGGAAATGCTCCTTGTCTTTGTTTCCCTCTCAGGCTTTTGAATGGTATGGGTACTGATAGGCAGTAGCACTCACACAGTGGTCAGCAATGGATCTACAATTCATGCCTGTGTGAAGGAATGTCTTTAGATCATCTCTCCACCTTCCTGCTTTAAAAAATCAGTCAACACTTCCATCTCTGCAGGATATCCAGACGCAGCGTTTGCCTGTTCTTCCTCGATGCTGATGGGTTTAATACACATGTAAGCGAGATCCCTAAAACTGCTTGAGCATAAATGGCACAAGCTTCAGCTCTTTGGTATAGTACCTGTTGGAATAATGCTTCCTTGGTTGTGTAGTCAGCAGAGAGCTCTCTGTGATTTTACATATCTTTTCATCTCAAGTCACATCTAAATGTAAAATCCAGTGCTCAGGGACATTATATGGATTTGTGACATCTTCTGCTGGGCTTCAGATTAATGAAGCAATGACTGGATTATGCAGCCTCCCCTACATGTATTTCTTCACCTCTGGCAGATTTAATATTGATAATATCATTCATTTAATATGTCATTCCCCCAAGCATAATTCAGTGGAGGTTACCAATACATTTCTCTCTTTCACTTAGCTTTTCCTAATATCATCTTGGAGAGAATTTGGCAGAGCAGAAATTGCATTTAAGAAGGGTAGGAAGAAAGTGCATTAGTGTGGCAGGCAGGAGTACTGTTCTGAACACAGGAAAAGGCAAGTTACATGCTAGTTCATTTACTAAGGCACGGCATGGCCTATGTAGCATGTATTGGTTATCAAAGTAGCTTGGACTGTGTAGTTGAAGAGTATTGTCTTATTGTGACACCTGACAGGAGAATCTACCACAGCTTTCCAGGTCTTGGAGGATGGACTGTCTGACTTAATGACAACGTTCTCCAGAGCTGCTCCACATTTTCAGCTGACAATGGTGCTCAGGAGATATCTGTGATAAGGACAGCAACATTTTCTGTGTAGCTTCTGACTGTCACAGACCAAAAAAGGCATGGAAGCCCACGTGTAGTTCTTGTTGTTTCTCATTGGAAGCCAGCATGCTGCCGCCAACACTAGCCTTATACCTTACACTCAGAGGACAAGCAGTGAGAATCGTTTGTCATACCGGTAAAATGAGACATTAAATAGACATAGTTGTGATGCCAGAGCATGTGTGATTCAGGCCTAGGTGATATCTCAGACTTGCTATAGACTGGAGAAAAAGCTTTCTATTAATGTTTGACTATTCTACCAGAATTGTTGGGTTTTGAACTTAGAAGACCATCTATGAGGTTAAATTCCCCACAGAAATTAAAGTTGCTTTTTAAATGTAGTGATCTGTCCATGTACAGAAGCTAGTAAACAGCAAAGTATGCTGTATTTTAAAGCATTAATCATATTCATTACTAAAAAATGTCCATTTCTGGAATTACATTCAAAATTTCTTGTTTGTATTTATTCAGGTTCATTGATACTGCTTTTTGATTTGAATAATCTATAAATACATGCCATTTTGTTGCTATAAGCTAGGAATGTATGAACTTCAGTTGTTGGTTTTATTTGCTCGTTCACTTGTTTTTGTCACCTCTGAGTGATTCCTTACCCCTTTGAAAATCTGATTCTTCACAGCTGAGAAGGAAGCTGCTTTCCTGAGAGATTCCACCTTTTCATTACATCAAGCAAAGATATTAATTCATTTGTAACTGGGAACTGTGTATTTCCAAACACAAAACCAACAGAGCTAGGAAGTATGCCTTCTCAAAGATAGCTTACGGTCGAGAAGCCTTAAACATAAGATGTTCTATGTCTTGCAGCATAAACTTATCTTTTCCTTGTGAACTTTTGAAATGAAGTTTTGGCAAAGCTTTTACTACCCAGGTGGACTTGAAGGACAGAGAGACTAATCAGCAAAATGCTAGTTTGTGCACTTAATTTCATTTACCCGTTTCATTCATTCTTTTCTTTCTTCCAGAAATCTCCTCTATGTTTACCCTCAGAGGCTGAATTTTGCTAACCGACCAGCTTCTGCAAGAAACATTACCATCAAGATCCAGTTTATGTGTGGCGAAGACCCATCCTGTGCAATGCCAGTAATAAATTTTGAAATTTCTTAGCAGACTTTTGCTTATGTGCATTCCTGAGGGATCTCTGAAGAGATAACTCACTGTTTCCTTCTGATCACCACAGTTTCTAGTGGAGCCTTAGGAAGCCTAACATCAGAGAGCTGGTGAAGCCTGTCGTTCCCATCAGAAAGTAGGGCTGCAGTCCTTACTTACAACAGAAAATACTTGTCACTTGAGTGGAACAGAGCATATTACTATTATCTAAGTCTTCCTACCTTATTTTCAGAAGTGTGATGTTGTATTACATCAAGGCTGTATTAGAAACTCTAATGGTAAAATCCACAGAGTTTTAGAGACTTCTTAAGCATTATGTAGTCTGTCTTCCAGTGTAACTCTTCTGTATGCACTATGTTTACTCAAATACTTAGGTGTAACACTGGGAAGCAGAAGTTGGGATCTTCATTGCCTGAATCTGAACAGATGCACAATCATGCAGTGTAGGTAGTGTTCGTGTCTGAATTATGCGTGTTAGGGCATACATGTGCACTACTAGCAGAACAGGCAGCACTGCCCATGTTCAGGGTATTCAATATTTCTCATTGTAAGATCCTCTCTTCAGCTTTACCAAGCTTCAGGTGTTCAGTTTGAAGTGTTCTAAATCAGACAGCTGCTTCAGCCTGAATTTTTTGGGAAATTTTCAGACGGTGTAGTTGGCTATTTGACGATGACATTAGGATAAAATCTTGTGTGATTTTGTGGTTAAAAGCAGAAGAAATGAGTGGAAATATCACATTGAGGAACTTTAATCCAACAATATGTTTGAGCCAGGACTGACACCTGACCAGCTGTTACCAGCATGCTGATGCTGCACAGTGCATACTTTGCAGCCTTACTCCACATGACCTCTGGAATTGAAATCAAAGCATCAGCACAGTGTTTTCCCAAGCCACGCTTCTTCCAGAACTGGAGCTGTGCCTTGTGAATGTAACACCATCTTTTACACAATACTGCATTATTGGTTTCCTTAAACTCTGCCCATATTACAATCAGTTTTTGAGAAATGCTTAGGACAGGCACAGTTCATCTAGGATCCCTCTCCACTGTGGGAGCACTTCATCTCAATACATATGGACTTGTGCTGTACAGACATCCTTGCCTAAGCTCACCTCCCAGGGCTCCCTTTAAAGTTAGTGCATTCCAGAGCATTACCATGAGGCTCTGTCTGAAATGAGGGAAGCAAATCAAGCACCAAAAATGCCTGCATTGATTATAAAGGAACTTCGGACCTCTAAGGCAAGGTGAGATGGATCTCACCCTAAATGGGCAGGCTACAACTGAAAAACAAACTTCTAAAAATACTTTTACTTTTTTATCATTTAATTAAAGGCAATGTTCAATGTGTAAGAAGCTTACTGTAACTTTATTCCTGCAATCCCTAACTTCTTAGTGCATGGCTGAACAATGTGATGTGAGGTAGTCAGTGGCTCCAGAAATGACCTCTGCTCTGTTTTCCTGGTATTTTACGCTGGTGTGGGGGGAAGGTGCTTGGTAATAAGATACTTGTGTCAACGTGCTAAGATAAAATTCAAGAGTCATTTTCAGCCTTCAGATACTACCTTAAAATTAATACAAGATAACATTTAAATGCTTTAGACTTGACTGCTGGTTTTTTCTTTTGTTCTTAATGTAGGTAATTTTTGGGAAATCTTCAGGTCCAGAATTTGTGCAAGAAATATACACAGCTGTCACATATCATAATAAGTAAGTATTGCTACTATCTGTATGACTTGAGAAGTATTAGTCATTACCTCTTTATATATTTCTTAGCCTACATAGTTCATCAAGGAATGCTGGTACTAATCCATTTTAAACTTTTATATTTTATGTGGATTTGTCATATCCAATTTGGATTGCTACATGCATTTGCATAAGTGACCGTTGAGTGAGTGACCATTGCTTTTCTTGTTTGGAGCTTTTCAGAGGTTAGTTGAGCATATTCCTGACCTGAAGATTAAGAGGCAGGAGCAGGAAGCAGCACCACAACTTTGTAACAGCATTTACTTCACTGAATTGACAAATACAGAACAGCTGAAGGGACATTCTCATTCTCATGAATATGGACTCGGGATTTAGGATTTACACAATAAATATGCTGGAACCCAAAATTAAGATTGAATGTTTTTGAAAGTACAGAGATACGTGAAAGCTGAAATACTCCAGTTGACACCAAAGTTGACACCATCTATGCTTTTCCTATTCAAAGCTGTAGATGGTTCATAAATATAGCTGTATATATATGTACTTTCTTTAACTTAGCTCTAAGGCTTCAGGATTTACAGTTTTTATAACCATAGCATCTAAAAGCCTACTGACAAATCTGCCTTTTGCTCAGCCTCATCCTTAGATTGGAAATGTGCTTGACATTTTTTTAAACAGGTCTCCTGACTTTTATGAAGAAGTGAAAATTAAGCTGCCAGCAAAACTCACAGAGAAACACCATCTATTGTTCACATTCTATCACATCAGCTGCCAGCCAAAGCAAGGAGCATCTGTGGAAACCCTCCTTGGGTATTCAGTAAGTTCCATGTGATGTGTAATTGTGTGTGTGTATCTACATCCCATGCAAACATATGTCTTGCTTGTCAAGAATTTTGTCATATATTCCATTTCTGGTTATAGTAATACATCAAAACCAGTAGAAGGTTTTGTTAATGTTAATTCATAGAAACTAGATGCTATGTTACATCCTAATCCTATAATTTTACAGTTAAGTGTCTTTGAAGCTAATTCATCTGATGCAACTGAAATGAAAGTATGCACCTAAATACTTGCAACAGCAATGCTGTATAGCATATCGCTTAATTCTGATAGATTCTATTTATTGCAAAAAAAGCCCTAATACATATGCAATTATAACTATTTACTGTTATCTAACATGTACATACACGAGCTAACAACTAATATAATGTTTTCAATTAAGTTTTATATGGCATATAATTGATGTTTTAAAGTGTCTTTTACCCACATCAAAATTAAAAAACAAAGAATCTAGAAGGTAAAATGAAATTATCTTGCATTCATTATCTTCAAGTTGAGCCTAGCATGTTTTAGCTTAAGAAATACATACTGTAGTATAGCCTTTTTGATCTTTTTCTTTATAAATCAGTATTTTTAACTGGAGAAATTTTAAAATAAGAGGAAAGCATAGATGATGATAATACCGCAGATCTGAAAATGTCCTAGAGCTATGGTCAGCAATTGAGCTGTGGAGCCAGACAAGTGCTTTCCATGTGTTCCTGCTATGAAGTTTACATGTTGTTTTTATCTCAGTACTGAGAATCCTTTCAAATGGGCTTTCTTTCATAGACAGATACAGTCCCACCAATGTCAATTGAATCAGTAAGAAGTAAATTAGTTTGTACTTCAGGAGCAAAACTTGACATGGGTGAGGACTTAATTTTTAAGCTTCTGTTCATTTAAATACAAAACATTTCTGCTCTGTGATACTTAAATGCACAGCCTTTTTTAGATTTGGATAGGAGAAAATGTATGTGTGTCCAAATATCAGCACAGAGCTATGATGAGTCATTCTGGCCTTGATCTTCATGGTCACCACAACCAAGATGTTCAATTTATCCTTAGGAAACTTTAACTCTGTTGATTTGCTTCAAAGCCAAGGATCAGTCTGTTCAAGATACATGATTTTTTTAAATAAAACCATGAATTCTATTAAATCCTTCTGGTAGTGTTATTTGTTAGAAAAATATGACATACATGAAAAGCTCTGTGTTTGTTTACTTCAAATGGGATGGATTGTAAAACAGTTTTGTACATTTTTCTACAGTGGCTATCAGTGAATTTCAAATGCAAATAAATTAGTGTTGAATGGGTTAGAGCAGAGAAGCTGGGGTGAATATTTCATTTGTTGTTTCGTTGTGTACATTACAAACAAGATTAATAGCCCTCTTCATATGTAGTCATGAATATTGCTGTGTTTTCTGTTCATTTGTTTCAGTGGCTGCCAATTCTATTAAATGATCGTCTTCAAACTGGACATTATTGTCTTCCTGTTGCATTGGATAAGCTGCCTTTCCACTATTCAATCCACTCTCCTGAGGTAACAAAGAAAATTATGAAAAGATAGTATTTTCCTAACATAGAAAGCCAGCATAAGTGTTTTACAAACTAACGTTGCTGTCTGCTTGTAGACAATGCCTCTTTTTTGTACTTTAGAAGGGGAAAGCTCTAGAGAAAAAAGTTTTTATTGTTGTTGTTATTGTTGTCACTGGTGTTACTAGTATCTTTTATTGTTATATTGTGTGAGTTTAAAAGTTAGTTATCCAAGCACATCCTTGTAAATTGTCTAATCAGGGTTATATTTGTTTGGAGTGTGTCAAGCCAATAATTTGCTTTCTTCCATAGGATGATTTGCTCTTTTGTTTTGTTTTGTTTTTTTGTTTGTTTGGTTTGGGTTTTTTTGTGGTTGTGTGGGAGAAGGAGGAGAAATGGAATCAGGTGCATGCTGCTACTGGAGCAGAGACTGTGCCCTCTGCATAAATACAGCAAACAGGAAACTGTCAGGAGGGTTAAAACTGTGCCAGATCACCATGGATTGCCTTTGGCAGTGCTTCAACTGGGAACTTCTAACCTTAAAAATATCCTGTCAAAAAATGTATATTTGCACTGTCTGTGCTAGGCATCCAGCTGAGGTGCTCCACATTTCCCTGTTTTGATGCTTCAACTTCTCTTCATTTAGTCTATGAGAACAAGAAGATGCCTAGTTGTGTCCTTCGTATGGCACTGAATTTGGATATCTACAAAGAAGTGAATGGCATGAATACCCTATAGACCCATCTGTAAACACTTTCTGTTTTGTCATTAAAAGGAAGATAATGATTACCATATTTCTTTTCCATTACAGAAAGTTCCATCTCAGACACCACCTGTTAAGTGGGTTGAAGGACACAAGGGTGTTTTTAATGTTGAAGTGCAAGCTGTTTCATCTGTTCACACTCAGGTAATGCATCAGAAGCAATACACAGCTGTACTTTCATTTCAGAGAGAATGCAGATATCCAGGCTGACTTAGGAGGTTTATGAAATGGAAAATTCAAGTCCACAGAGGTTTAAAAACAGCTAACAGCTATGAAAATAACCTGATATCCTCAGTGAATGAACCTTTGGTGAAAGGAAATCTATTGGTACAAGTGAATAAATGAGCACTGTCTACAGCAAGCTGCATCAAGCAATAAGGAGCCTGCTGTCCTCTCCGTTCAGCAACGGTCTGCTTAGGCTGTGTTTGAAAGATACCGGCAGGGCAGAGTGCCAGTTTCTGCAGTCTGCAACTTCTGTAGAGGATGCTGTTCTGCAAGGCTAGTTCAGGCAACGCGTTGTCTGCAGAGACATAGCAAGTCCCTGCCTCTAGGGGCAGGATATTGTATTGCCAGAATGCTTTAGGCTGCTCGGCTGTCAACGCCGTGTGGTGTGGGGACACAAGCTTAGTGCTAAATGAGAACTCTGTGATTCTGAACATTAAAATGTGATAGGAAATCGGACCTGTGCCCATCTTATTGGAATACTGGTTTGAGGGAGAGCAGCTTTGTTTTGTTTCTGCTGATTTAAAGTGTCTCATACCCATCATCTCAGAGCAGCTTTATTTTGTTTCTGCTGATTTACAGTGTCTCATACCCATCATCTCGTTCTGGTTAAGCCTGGTAGCTATGTCCTAACAACTGGAGGCCCTGTGTCTGAAGCAGATTCATCACCCCATTGCAGCATTCTTTTTAAATACAAGTAGGGCATACTCATAAGGCACATATCTTACATGTAGCTGGAACTTAGGTGTGGGTGACAGAGGGACTATAGACCTATGACATGACAGCTTATCAGAGAAGGGAACAGCATTTTTATGAAATGAAGCAATCACTTTAGTGAGGGCTTTTACTTTTCTGCTGTAACTCTGATCGAACCAGATCTGAGTCTGAGCCAGGTGAAAAGGAGCAAACAAGAGATTGTGACAGCTGCTTTACGAATTGGTCTCTAGGGCTAACCACCATTGCAAGCCAGAAGGGTTAAAATGTTTTCTCTCATACCATCAGGTGGGACAATCAGGCTTTACTTAGCTAGCAGGAGACTGAACTACATCAACTTTATTACCTGTGAGTGCACTCTATTTGCAGGACAATCACCTGGAGAAGTTCTTCACTCTGTGCCATTCTCTAGAAAGTCAAGTGACATTCCCCATTCGACTGATGGACCAAAAAATTACAGAGGCTACACTGGAACATGAATTGAAACTCAGCATTATTTGTTTGAATTCTTCACGTCTTGAACCTCTTGTCTTGTTTTTACATTTGGTACTAGATAAACTGTTCCAGCTGGCTATACAGCCCATGGTCATAGCTGGCCAGACAGGTATTTACTGGTGCATAGCCTTGGAGTAGTAGTGCAAGCAACTTAGAAATGGGGAGGGGGCGGGGAGGGAAATGATTGCTCAGATTTAGTATTTGGGGTGGTCCACTTCAGAAAGCGTTGTGCTTCTCAAGACACAGTTTCATTGCACAATTTAATCAGGTTTAATTGAGTTCCTGCCTTCTCTCCTTTTCCCCCTATATATGAGACTCTCAGATCCTGTTTGAGAGGTGTATTTGATTGTAGTAGTTTACTTATCTGGAAACAATGGGCAGAAAGTGTGCTGTGGTTTACCTTTGTTTGGAATTCAGTTGTCTTGCAAGGACAACACGAGCAAAATCATTCATCCTACAGCTGACATTGCTGACTGCACTGCCCAAATATCTCCAGACAGGATGGAGTGAGCACAAAGACAGAGTGGGTACATTAATGCACACAGATTTTTCTGTTACTGAGGCTGCCCATCACGTATGTTAACTCTAGAGGGAAGGCACACTTGGAGACAGTGGTGTAGTTTATTTCCTGTATCATTTTGGCAATCAACACTTGTCATCTGCTATAATATTTGTGGAAAAGCCTGCTAACTTCTATTTGTCTGTCAGCTGGAGAATAATGAGTCTTAGTGTTCTTAGAGTAGGTATTTTATAGGAAATGCATGAGCCTGCTAGAAATGGTAATTAACAGTTATGGTCTGCTTTTTATGTAGCACAAAGTGATGGAGTAGCAGCGATTAGGTCGAAAGTCAGTGGGTCTACTGAGGAGTGGTAATTCATTTATGTCAACCTTGAGTCTCATCAGGTATAGCAATTGCTTTCTAGAGTTCTGCATTTGTTTCAGACTGAGTTAAAGCATGTAGGATTTGTTGTTGTTAGTACAAAGAATGCCCCTTCAGTGCTGAGGCTAATTCTTGCCTTTGTTTGACAGCCAACTTCTCACAGTTTGCCTTTGAATCTGTGGTTGCAATAGTGAACAGTCTCCACAACAGCAAAGACCTGAGCAAAGACCAGCATGGGAGGAACTGCCTTCTGGCATCTTATGTCTACTATGTGTTTCGTCTGCCAGACCCTCAAAGAGAAGTAGTTAAACCAGGTAATACTGGTGCAAGGGATGCAAAAGTATTCTTTTTTCTTGATACATGCTATTCAGCATGGTGCTTCTGAGAGGAGGGCATAGGGAACTGGCCTATAAAACAGCAAAAAAAACTTCTCAAGCCTGCATATAATTCACAGACTTAAAGCAAAAGTCGTGCGCGCAAGTAAAGCAAAGGAATTCACTCACCACTTCCCATGGGCAGGCAGGTGTTCAGCCATCCCCAGGAAAGCCGGGCTCCATCACACGTAACGGTTACTTGGGAAGACAAATGCCACCACTCCAAACGTCTCACCCTTCCTTCTTCTTTCCCCACCTTGACATACTGACCATGACATTCTGTGGTATGGAATATCCTTTTTTCTAGGTCAGGTCTGTTGTCCTGGCTGTCCTCCTTCCCAATTTCGTGTACCCCTCCAGCCTTCTTGCTGGCAGGACTTGAGAAACTGAAAAGTCCTTCATTTAGAATGATCACTACTTAGCAACAACTAAAATATCAGTGCATTATCAACATTATTCTTATACCAAATCTAAACACAGCACTGTACCGGCTACTGAGAAGAAAATTAACTCTATCCCAGATGAAACTAGGACAAATGCCAATGTAATTTGTTAATGAAGCAGTTGGCAAGATTGTCAGTAGCTTTATGCTATTCAAAACACTGATGCTATAACAGCACTGAGAAAAGCTAGGTTGAATCTCATGTTTGTCTCATGTATCTGTCCTTTAGTCTTAGTTTAAACATCTCCCTATGGGCAGGTGCAGGCAGCAGTGCCATTTTGACGGAGTCTCGTTATTACACATTTGGACGCACTTCTGCAATGTCTGTTGGGAGTAAACTCCTGCAAAGCCGAGTGATAAGCTGCAGCAATCCTGACATCACTGTTACACAAAATGCTGCTGATGAAGAGGTCAGAAATATGATGTCATCGAAGGTAAGAGAACAAAGCCAAACATCTGGAGAATTACATGGGCCAAAACCTAATAATCTAGATTTGTTCTTTAAAGGTTGGATTTGCATCTTTTAAATGCATTGTATGTGTCACCAGAAGCATTTGCTGTTTATCTGATTTGGCATAGGCACACATCAAATCCCATTGCTAAATTCTGATGTCTTTTATCAGTGAAGAGAGCAAGAGGTTAAGAACTGTCTCTTGCTTGGGGCTTAGGTACTCCACTGAGGGATTTGTTTTTTTGACATGCCTCACTCTCCTGTTCTTCCTGGCATTTAGCTTCTGTTCACGTCTGGTGATGTGGGCTGGTCCAGGTTGCACAGAGTCAGTGTGAGAAAAGACTACTATTGATTACAGTGGGAACAGATTCACTTTCTGAAAGGGGTGAAAGAGTAAGTACGCAGAAGGGAAATAGTTTTCCTAAAATGCAATGATAATTTATTCTTGCTTCTTTTAACTCTTTTTTTTCTTCTTTTCTTTGTTTTTATCACAGAGCCTGTATGGTGCTTAATAGTTTCCTGTTAAAAAAGTAGGCAATTCGTATAAATTGGCAGCAGCCCCATGATTTTATATTGTTTATAGTACAGGTGCCATGTACGTATTTTGTAACTGGGTCTTTCCAAATATTTAATTCAACCACAGAGTGGAACACAGACTTCCTCTGTCCTTCTCATCCACAACTACATATGCCATGAAAAGCTTGCAGGATAGAAAGGACGACAACAGCCCAGAAGCAGGGTTTCACTTCCCTGACCAGCAGCCGGTGCCTGCTGGTCTACAGCATCCCAGGATCATCTCAGAGCTTTATGAGGATGGCTGTGCTCAGCTGTCTGGGGAAACCAAAATCTAGGGTTCCCCATTCAGCAGGAGCTGGGAAGCTGTGCCTTCTGACAAAACCAGGCTATCTCCCCTGTGCAAGGAGCCTGCTCCTAGCTGCAGCCCTGGCAGAGCTCCACAGCAGCATGTCTGCTGAGCTCTGAACCATATCCCCCTTCCCTTCTCTTTGAGTGTTACATATGTAAAATTCTGCACCTCAAGCAGGTTATTTTCAGAAACATTTTGAGTCTTTTCTCCATTGAAGAGAACACGCCTCACCAGTTGAAGTGAATGGGTGCTTTTCTTCAACAAATTAAGCCGGAACTAGTCAGATGCACAGGCTTTGCCAATCTATTTGATTTTTTTAATGTGGGCATACATATTCATCAGTAGCAACTTTTAATTATGTAGATTTGCACTTAATAGCTTTAGGAATTTTACTGTAATGTACTGTGTCCTAAAAAAACATAGCTCAAGGCATATTTTTTTTCCAAATGAATACAAAATTAAAATGTTTGATATTACAGCTTCATCACATTGATAAATGTAACAATTTACAACTGGCTGCTGCCATTTCACTGCCTTTAAAATTGGCAGTACTTTTAATGGAAGGAAGACTCACGGATGCTAATTAATTTTGGATGTAGGGCCACCGGATAAACTTAAAGGGCAGTTACCTTGAAAGCGTTATGGGTAGCTCTTCCAAAATACAGCTGCAGTGCTGAAATTGGGCACGTGATGGCAGTGTTGGCATGTGCACGCTCGTGCGACTGATGGATTCTGGTGGCCTTTGGCCGCCACTGGGAAGGGCGATGGGGAGAAGGAAAGAGAAGAGCTGTTTAGGTGAACATCTGTGCACACCGTCCAAAAAAACCACTGCTGCTGATTTCTTCTGTGTTAATTAGCTTGAGTTATGTATTAACTTACTACTATGTATTTCTTCTGACTGTGCCCTCCAGCCTACAGATCACAGCTCCAGTCGGATGTCTTTCTACGTTGAAGGAACAAATGACACGCCAAGCATTTGTGCAAGCCCGAGACCATCCAATAAAAAGGTAGCCTATCACTAAGAGTGAGGGAGCACATTAACAGAGCCTGGAGCCTCCTGAGCCAGTGCTGGTAATTAATGCCTCTAAATGAGGAAAGGAGAGAAAGAACAAAATAACAGTTTTATTGAAGAAGGAGTTTGTGATGGATTATTGAATCAGTGGCTAAATATTGCCCACACTTTTCTGCTTCTGTTCCATAGTCTTTAGATTCTTTTTTCAGGGCATATTTAGACAAGTAGCAGCATGCGTGGATCCTCACTTTGCTCTCATTCTCAAGGTGTTAAGGCTTCTGTCTTTTTCCAGCACTGTTTATCCTTGGATATCTGCCTTTACATGTTACAGTAAACTCCATTCAGATGTTTGCCACCTCTTTCTTCTGTAAGAATGTTTTTCTTTTCCCCTTTTTGTAGAAACAGGAAATGCCTTCCTGTCTTGAGTATGTATTCCCAAATAGCTTTTTAACAACATAGAATATACCATATCACATAGATAATTTTTCCAGAGCTGTATCTTCTGTTTGGCATGGATCAGCAGCAATGCCTTTGGATGAAGAAGCAGGGGAAAAACCCTGCAATGAGTAGTTTAGAATCTGAGTTACAGTTAAGAAACTCTCTTACTTATGTTTCTTGGTTTGATTTCTACCAAAAAGCATAGAGGTTTATACCCTATCTAAATATTGGATGGATTAATATGCTATATTCAATGTAAATATGCTTAGTACAGATCTGAGTCTCCTAAAAGTTTAGGTCATTGAGACTGTGTGTCTTGTGGCCAGATCTCACTGCAAAGAGTATTGTCTCCAACTACAAACCTCTGTACAAGCTCTGCTTTGGTTATTGCTCTGCCTTTCTCTCCCACCGCACTGACACTCCCACCACAATCTTACTTCTACCTTCTCTCAAAAAACTTGGATGTACTACATGGAAACACTTAGCAGGGAATGGGGAATGTGCTTGCTCCCTGTGGTGCACACAGCCAATGACTGATGAAAAACCAGAGGAATTTCCCATTTTAGTTATCTGGGGTTCTGGATCCACAGAAAAATGGGTTCCAAAGCCAACATTCCCCATGTATCATTTTGGTCAAATCTGCTATCTGATCCCACAGGGATGTCCACACATCCCCATCTAGCTTCTGATTCTCCAGTATGGGGGAGTTTCCCACAGGGAAGAGGGGGGATGTTGAAACTGGAAGATAAGTTGATTGAAAAGCCATTTTCCAAGACTCTGTATTTATTTCCAGCATTTCCATGAGGAGCTGGCACTGCAGATGGTGGTCAGCACAGGTATGGTGAGAGAATCTGTCTTCAAGTATGCCTGGTTCTTCTTTGAGCTCCTGGTAAGATTTGACAGTGATATTTTATAGTAAGTTAATGGTGGAATGTAGCAGGTACCTCAGGCACAGATTTAGCTGGGTGGTGGTCTGTTCAGTTATTCAGCCCCAGTGTGAAAGGAAAGGGTCTCAAATAATGGAAGTACAAGAACTCTCCATGTTTACTCGCATTCCCCAGTGACAGCCTGTGATGGCAAAGTCCTGCATGAACTGTGTGCACAGTGGTCTGCATCTTGCGGAAGGCTGAAAGACAGACATAAAACTGAGCCCTTCCTTTTCTGTCAGTACCTGTTCCTTCCTTTTTCACTTTAACAACATGGAAGCAGTGACAAGGCTCCTCAAACTCACATATTTCTCAGGGCCCTGAGGTGATGCATGTCAGTGGAAAAAAACATGCTGATTTCCTCCCAAAGAATATAAGCAACCCAATATCAAGTCAAGAAATAAGAATTAATTCCACAATTGTCGCTCCCTGTCTGTCATCATGAAGGGCAAAAGTTGCAAACAGCAGCATTTCAGACCTGCAGATGCAAGGGACTGGGGAGGGACATTCTAATTTCAGGTGCTGAGAGTAGCCAGCTGCATGAATATGAACAGGAATCGGTGTCTGGGTTTGAGTCTTAGGCTGTCAATTGTCATTGTAGTACATGTAGGACTTATTACAGCAGCTCGGAGAAAATGAGAGTGATTGCATTCAGGGAAAAACAAGTAGGGAGTCTTATTTGTATGGACTAACGTAAAGCAGTAATTTTACCTCCAGTTTGGGCATTTGTTTAACGGGTTTTTTTTCTGCTTTGCAGATAAAGAGTATGGCTCAGTATGTTCACAACATAGAGAAGCAAGACAACCCACGAAGAAGCCGGTTCTCTGATCGCTTCAAAGATGATATTACCACTATAGTTAGTGTGGTTACTTCAGAGATTGCTGCACTTTTAGTCAAACCACAGAAGGTAAATGCATGATATAATAAGTACCATGGATCCTTACTAATCACCCTGTGTTACACTGAGCTGGAGCTGTCTTTAATCCCATTTCATCTTCAGCAGTGTCTCTAGAATTTGGCCAAAACTGAAGGAGTATTCTCACATGGACCTTAAGCAAGAGTTGTGGCTGTGCAAAGGGGGAGCCTTGTGCTCCCCTAGCAGACAGTTTGTTTTCATTCAGCTCAGTTCTCCAGCCTGCTTCTTGGTGTGGTTGCAGGGTGCAGGAAGGGAATTCCCTTTCCCATTGATAGGAAAAGTTGGCTACCCATTTTCAGTAGCAGTGGTGCTTTATGGAAGGTTAGCCAGGGCAGCAAACTGCTGCCCATGTAGGGCTTATTCCTTTTATCCCCCTTTCCTGTTACCCTCATTTCTACTGTGTAGTATTTTATTCCACATTTGGCTTCTCTGATGGCAGTGAGCTAGGCAATATAAAGGCAATATTCCTCCTGAGGGTGGCAAAATCCAGCCACAAGTGATCTAACCCCAGTTCTCTTTAAAGATAAGGCACTGGCCACATGAAAATTAAAGACAAGAAATAGGCCCTAAATCCCATAAAGTTGTTTCTCCTGAAGTATTTTAACCAGTTGCTCTGATAGAATGTATTATAAAGTTGAAAGGATCAGAAAATCTAGCATATTTTAACATTGATACTGTCAGCTTACATCTCTAGTGTCACTCTGCGCTGGCCAACAGACAAAGTTAAGGCCATAGACAGGCACTAGGTGACTGTTGTTTGTTCAGTGGTTGTAACTGAGGTGTTTTCATGCCCCAGAGCTGCCAAATGCACTGTGCTAGCCCAGCGGTGTGCTCTGCTAGAGGGCAAACCAGGCTGGAGAGCTGGCCTGCCAAGTCACTTTTCAGCCAGCTCAGTTTCCTGATCCATTTCTCCCTGTGTGCCCTGCTGTGCTGTTGAGGAGCAGAAAACGGGAAAGGGCCAAACCAGACAACTAAGGGCAGAGAATGGCAAAAGTGATTGTCACAGTCCACTAAAAAGATGTTTCTGAAGCTTTTACCCTTTGGTAAACTCGATCCTTTGGTGTGCTTCTCTAATAGCCACGTGCAGAGAAATGGTTTCCACAGAAATGTTTACTTAAGGTGTCAACGAGGTTTCTTTAAAATACCTTGTGTAATAAAAAATTGTTATATTAAAATTGTTTTAATGGAACTGCAGGTTTTGCCAAGATGTTAGTATTTTATAGCTTCCTCACAAGAATTACACAGGTTTTTATGGGCTGTTGATTCAATTTGATTTTAATAGAGTGAGTGTATAGAACCTGATTGTGTGTGAAAATCCCACTGCAGCGTGCAAATGCTAATTCTGCAAAGAATTAGGGCCATTAACCAATGTTGTACAGAGCAGAGGTAGGTAATGTGTGTCTGATTTTTAAATCCAAACAGTAATAATCAATGTTTCAGTGCATGGTTCAGCATGTCAGATTGCCCTGGGAATCCACAATGATATGTTTGACGTATTTTAGCCTACCCAGTAAGACAGTGGAAAACTAATTTTTTCTTCATAGTAGAAAAATGTTTTGCTGTGTAAATTCCAGACTGTGTAAATATATATACATATATGTGTGTGTGTGTATTCCTGAGAAGCAACAGAAAGGTTGAACACCAAAAAATTAAATTGTAAGCACCCTGCGGTGCTGCACGCCTGTTCTCACTAGTCAAAGAGTCCTGAGTAGGGGCAACATTTTTCTCAGTCATCTCTTCTGTCAATCTTAAGTGAACCCTCCTGAGGCTCTGAGTATTAAACGTGTGCAGATCCCTCAGACGCCTCCACAAATTCTTCTTGCTGAATACATATGCTACTGAGATTTTATGATTTAAATTGGTATGTTTGAAGAAACTGCAGCCTTATTGTAGAGGGCACATTAAGTTCTTTGTGATTTTTACTTGGAGGTTGCATGTCTCTGGTAATCAGGCCAATTCTGAGCATGCAGGACCTTGGCTGCTGAGTGTTAAAACCCACAGATTTACCTTAACAGAACTTTTTTACTGTCAGTTTTACACTTGAAATTTCTAACCAAAATACTTAACATTCCATCAGCAGATCCAGTACAGATTTTTATTAGTATTTTAAAACAGTATGTTACGTTTTAAGTACACAAACCAGCATTCTCTAATGTTAAAGGTTCAATTTTTTTAAAAAACCAGCATATGCAGGTTTGCAATCCATAGGGAATTCAGAATAGGTCTCAAATTCCATTTCATTGCTGTCAGCCCAAAGTTTTGCTTAGATAAACTTGTTCATTCACCCTGTGATATTCCTCTGTGAATGCTACAACAGTTGAAATAATTTACAGGAGTGATTCTGTATAATTTTAACAAGATCACATAAACTGGAGAACTGAAACAATCTTGTCCAGTTCCATGAGATAGTTCTGGGAGCTGTCCCCTACACTGTTTTTTAGTGATTATAAGAAGTCTTCCACCTTTATATAAGTTTTATATGTCATAACTACAATTCTGGTTTGTTTTGTTTTTGTTTTTTTTAAAGGAAAGTGAGCAAGCAGAAAAGATTAATATCAGCCTGGCATTTTTCTTGTATGATCTTCTTTCTTTAATGGACCGAGGATTTGTGTTTAATCTCATCAAACATTACTGTAATCAGGTGGGCACCATGCATGATTGAGATAGCATTTGGCTTATGTCCAGTCCAGTGTTCTGTTCTGTTTGATTCATTTATCCATCATGATCCTTTGAGCTGTGTTAAAGGACCAGGTAAATTTCCTATTTCCTATTGCATATGCAGAGACTTTAAACCTCTTTTGATTTGTGGTTTGCAGAAAAAAAGTCAGTGGAGGTTAAGACTCTTTTAGAAATGTCTTTAGAAATAGCTTGCACTGCTGCAGAGAATCCATGGAACCACTTTTCTTCCCTTACTTTTTTACATCCTTTATCAGGAGGGTCTGCAGACCATACAAAGCAGCTTTTGGTCTCTGACTATTGAAGTGCTGTGAGGACAGTATTTAGATTTGGGGGGTTCAATCATAATGATCCATCTTTGTCTTTTTGCTTTACAAGCCTCCCAAAATTAACATAAATGATGATGCAGGATGTTGTTATGAAATTACTTCTTGTATATGAAGGGGAAAGTTTTCCTTCTGTTCTGTGACCTGATACACCTGTTGTAGTTTTTCTGCTGAAAAAAAGGTCCTTTGTCAGCTGATGGTAGGTACAAGGATGCAAGGTGGCTACCACCCCATTTCCTATAGTACATGCAATACTCCATTGATGTCATTGTTGATATGAAGGGAAATGACAAGACCACTGATGTTCTGTGTTGCCTAGCAGGACTTTTTATGAGTTTGCCACAGACTTATCAGTTTTATTTGGTTTTAATCTTTGTGTTATGCAAAAGGGAAAAAATATTGTATGTTTTTCTTTTGGGAGGGAAAAAAGAAACAATGGATTTTCTCTTGGAAAGTTGGTAAGTCAGCCAGGGATGGGGAAAAGAGACACCACCGCTGCCAAACAAATGGAAACTGGTTAGGTACGGGGAACCAGTGAGCGTTTTAATGCGTGCTGGTCTATTTGTCTATTTCTGTTTCAGGAAGCAAGATATTTCACTGCATGGTAATTTAAATAGTGCACACCTATCACATGACACTTTTGGGGTTTTTTTTCCTAGCTCTCAAACAAACTGAATTCACTCTTCACCCTGATTTCCATGAGACTGGAGTTCCTGAGAATTCTCTGCAGCCATGAGCATTACCTCAATCTGAACCTCTTCTTCATGACCTCCACATCAGCTCCAGCATCCCCCTCCCCCTCCTTATCCTCCCAGGTAGGCATCCATCAGATGATAGTTCATGAATGTCACATGAAGCACACATGTATAGAAAGACTTATGTTGCTCTGTATTCATATATTTAGGTTAGAATTAGCCACTGTTGAATCAGGGAGAACAACTCCCCTCTTGAAAGAAAAGAAGTAGAAGAATAAAGACTAAGGGAGTACTACTGCGAAACTGCATCTACACAAATCAAAACTTAACATGAAACAGATATGTACCCCTCTAGAAACCGGCAAACAGAAAATGGCTGTTAAGATAGACATATAAGGTCTAAAAGGAACATGGCTGTAAGGGCTAGTTTAGAGGCACACCTATATCCCATCCATACACAGCGACAAATATGTATTTCAATATCTGTTTTGGGGACTTATGGTATGCAACAGTGCACAGCAAACTTTCTGTGTGTTGCCTTCTAGCTGAACCTCTTGCTCTCCAAGTGAGTGTAGATGGTAGCATCTGTAACCCTGTAACTCTGTAAGTTAGGGACTAAAACACTGCAATTTTCAAGATCCTGGAATCATAGACTTCTGTTAGCCTTAGTGTTGTTCAGGGCAGAATTATGCTTTGCTTTTCAAATAGCAGCATTCTTTGTTCTGGGTTCCTCCCCGCCCCAGTGGTACAGATGATGCTATGACTTTGTCAATGATTTCTCCGTGTTTCCTGGACAGTAAATATCCCTTTTATTTGAACTTTATGATTTTTCTGTGTGGAAACACTCAAGTATTCTGACTCAACCTCTCCACACAATTTTCATGGATGATCGTCCATCATATCTTATTTCTCCCAGGATTCTCTTTGCCAGTACATGCTCATTTTTTCCAGACTTGACCTGGTACTGACACAGCTCTAGACTTCCTGAATGTCAGGACCTCCCATTCATCATCCTGGACATGGAGTTCACAAACACATTCAGTAATGAAATTGTTGTCTACCATGCCACACACTATTTTTCTGGTCTTGTCCTTTTGTCCCCTACATTCTGCTTAAATGGTAACTTGCTTTTACCATGGGGTAGACCCCATAACAAAGGGTGCTAGCCTTCCCGTTTACCACCTCGGTGGTCTTGCAGAGGTCAGAACTGGGGTGAAGCATTTCAGTGCAGTGGCCCGCAATTGCATTAGCCCTTGGATGCAGCAGAACGGAACTGAAAGTAAGAATGGTGGCGGGTACAAAACCACTCTGAGTAATGGAGCAGTTCAAATTCATGGTTTCTATTTCAAGTGTAATTGCTGAAGAACTGGTTGGATGCTAAGGTGTGCTACATCTCATACCTTAAGGGTATTACCAGTAATGGTAAATAGTATTTTCTTGAATTTTTTCCTGGTCTTACAAGCAAAGCATGAAGATTTTGGATCAGAATTTCCCAATAGTTTTCCTTAATGCTAATCCTGGATGCCGAAGAACTAGAAATGGGACTCTTCTGCTTATGGGGAAAAAAAGAAGTCAGCACAGCTCTTGCAACTAGTTATAACAAGTCAGAGCTGGGCAGACACCAGTTTAGTCATTCTTTCCTTCAAGCAACATCATCAACTCTTTTTCTTCTTCAGGAGTAACCTGTGAAGTGCAACCTGCACAAATCAATAAGGCTTTTGTGGCCCTTGGATGATTTAATGCATTAGCTGACCACCCTTGCAGTAATTTTGATCTGTCTGCAGGAGTGCTGCCCAGCTAGAGTTAGATTTTCAATAAGAAATATGGGCTTGTGAATAAATCTTTTGGAATTCTTGAAGAGAAGCCAAATTCACTTAACTGGGTGCTCTACACTTTATTGTTATTCCACACAAACTTAGTATAGCCAGCATCTGTCTGCTTGAGGTTGAAATGGGAGTGAGCTTAAGTATGTGGATCCCAGATATGGGGCTGCTCAGAGACATGAGTTTCATTTGACCCAATATGCTAGAAGACAGCTGCCGCAGTGTGGTATACTGCTACTTCATCTGTTTGTTTTCTGGGACTATTCCCAGGTGACTGACAGAAATGTGAGAGAATATTGAAAAATATAAATTAAAAGCAAAGTCTGGACTCATAAACCCAGTAACTGTACTGGGGACTAGAGTCTAAGACTTATGCTCACCTGATCAGGGGACAAAAACATTCCAGATGACCTGTGGCACAGACCTATGATTGGAGAAGCTAAGAAGTTCACAACACATATATAGCAGCAACTTTCCATTCCTGGGCTGGCTATATATCAGTCATAGCCATAAGTTACAGCAGTTTGAAGGCAGCTCTAAATTATGCTAGCTGCCAGCAAGCTCAGCCAAGGATTTCCAGGGTGGAAGGAAACACTGTTTGCACGTCTTTCCTGACCTTTCTTCCATGCTAGACATCATGGATGCTGAAGAAGGCACTGTACAGTGCTTCTGACACCAAGGTCCCTCTTAACGTAGGGCCAACATCTTGCTGTATGATGCCTAGTGGCTGCGCTGCAACAGTAAGAGCAATGTAATCAGTTGTAAACATGGAGAAAATTCTGACTTTGTGTCCTGTCCAAACTAATGAATACAGGGTAGGAATTTTACATCTCAAAAAATGTCAAATGAATTACTCGTACAGAATGGAAAGAATGAGATTGCATCCTAGCAAGCAACCCATTTGAAACTAGATGCTTTTCATTTTCATATCACCCTCAGAGTTTTCCTCCAAAATGTCAAACCTTCTTTCAAAGTTTGTGCTTTTCCTCTGGTAGAGATTTTCTGTTATCTACATGCACTGTGACTACAACCTCTTTAAGAAGCTTTGATTTCAGTGATCATACTTTAACACTTCTAATATAATTCTGCAGAACTCTAGCTCCTGCTCTAGTTTCCAGGACCAGAAAATCATTGGTATGTTTGACCTCTCAGCCGAATACCGTCAGCAGCACTTTCTGACTGGCTTACTTTTCACTGAATTGGCAGCAGCGCTGGACGCAGACAGCGAGGGGTGGGTATCCAATTTGCAGATTTTAGAATGGTACTGAGTCACACTATTACTTTTGGCAAGGTCAGTGTGGTTCCAGGACAGTCCTGTTTCCCCCACTCTTTTCAGTAAGTCACTCTGTAACATAGCAATAAACTAGTAATTATCTGCAGTGTGTTGGTCCCAGTGAATAAATATATGCCATTTGTTGCAATACTGTTGGCTAAATACACAAATTGAGAACACAACTTCAAATTTCAGTTGCTTTTCTCTTTAAAATTTGTGCCTTTGTCTGAGCTTAAGAGTTTAGCTAAACTTTGGCCAGAGTCTGATGCTTTTCTTTAAGCATGTCTCTTTACCATATTGAATTTTCATGGGGAGTTTGAAATACTTGGGTGCTCTATGATTGTGGTGAAATGGCTTGGAGATGCAAGACAGCGATCTTTTGCAGAGAATATGAGTCTCTGCTCAGAATGAAAGAGATTATTGAGTGAATATTGATGTATTAATTTGTTTCTTTCACCTCCACTCTGTTTCTTAAGTCTTTGATTTAGAAATAATTTGTGCATGACCCATTAATGGAGCTCATGGATGGGTTTTGTGTTAACAGGATTAGCAAGGTGCAAAGAAAAGCTGTCAGTGCCATCCTTAGCCTGCTGAGTTCCCATGACCTAGACCCACGTTGCTCAAAAAAAGAGGTGAAGATTAAAATTGCAGCTCTCTACCTCCCTTTGGTTGGTATCATTTTGGATGCACTGCCACAACTCCATGATTTCACAAGTAAGAACCTTTTTCCTTTGTATTTTTGAGCTTCTTAGAGTGACTTGTCTAAACAGTCTATCAAATATAAAAGAGACGGCACTAAGTGCAGAAATTCTCCACAGTGTAGTAAGGTTGAGTATTTCTTTACTTAGAAATGAACTGGATTTTTATAGACAGGAAAATCTTCAATGTCCTCACTTCATAAGCAAATAATAGACCAGATGTGTCTGTAAGTACTCCTGCCTATCCCTTAGTATGGATATTATGATCCTACAAATAAAGCCTGCAATATCTGCAAGAAATATTGAGATACAAACAGGTTTAACAGACAGCAAGGAGGGAATCAGGAGTGATACTGACATTGTATTACATCACAGTTAAAGAAATTGGATTGTAATATTTCTATCTTTTTCTATTGCTACTTAGTGCTGTTACCATGATATCAAAATTAATATCAGGAAATACACTGTTATCACTTGTTATAACTATAAACTTTGCTTTTTAAACTTCTATAAACTTTGCCTTTTAAAACAACATTATCTGAGCTGTTTCCTTGCATTTTGCTACATGTGTGTTCTTAGGATACCACTGAAAGGAGCTATTTCACATTTTTTTGTAAGATAGTAGATCTCTGCTACTTGGAAAACTACATTTTACTTCCATAAGTAAAATAAAGACTAAAGAAAAATGGTATAATCTTTGAAGAATATACTTCTGTCACTGGTTCTGAAAATATTTTGTATTTAGATGTCTAGACAAGAAACTTAATACTATGAATAAATTATTTAACACTTGCAGTCAAATAAGATGAAAGCATTTATTATACATTTGCTAATCAGATCTCACCCCATTCTCCTAATCTAAGTATTACCCTTATACCACAAATGAGGAGACATTATGAGGAAGCCCAGGTGTATCAGTATGGCTAGGTTTTAGGGTGACTTTCTTTTTAAGTATCTGTCACAGGAGACTGTTGACCTCATTCTGAACACATTCAGCAAAACGGATGCTCAGAATCGGGAGGTTTTTTAAAAACTAGGTATAAATAGCTTTATTGGCTGAAAGCGATGTCAAAAACTAGCAGGGAATAGAAGCAGCTAGGTGCCTGAAATTAAATTTGCTCTTTAGCCAGCAGGCAGTACTGGCTCTTTCGGCTGTTAGCAGATTTACATACTTCATTGAAAATCACCAAACCCATGTGTGGATTTTGCATTTATCCTCTTGCCTGAAATGACTGGAACAAAATGGTTTCAAGTCTTATGAAGTGGTGGCTTAGCTTTGAACTTCAGAGACAACCCCACATTTGCCACTGCCTTTGCTTTTAATTTACCTTCTCTGAACACCTGGAGCGTATTGGACACATCTTCTTTCCCTGTGTTTATTTGAACAATTTGGCAGCCTTTGCAGATGGCTGCAATTTGGTCTTGCTAGTGCTGCACCTCTTTCACTGCTTGGTACATCAGCAAGACCCAACAGCCTCAGGGATGCTGGGATACCATTTGTTTTGTTAGGTTACAGCCTGGTGGAAGACTGTGACATATGAGTAGAAACAGCTGGATTGCTCCTGAAGTTCCAATGAGATATTTCAAATCTAGTTTCAGATGCCCGCGGTGGAAAGGGACGCACAGGAAACCCAGAAGAAGAACAAGAGTCTGCAGGTGCAATCAATCAAAATGTGGCCCTTGCCATTGCAGGGAATCAATTTAACCTCAGGAGCTCTGGAATATCTCCAGTGTCCCTGGTATGTCCGGCGCTCTGCCAGTCTCCTTTCTTGTATCTGATTTCCTCTTTCTTTGTTTTCTCCTTCTATCCTTTTTTGCCACTAATAACTGCAGTCATGAGAAACTGCATTCATGTTTCCTCCAACCCCGAAGAATGCTTCATATTCCTCCTGTCATCTCCTTCTCTTCTCTTCTCTTCTCTTCTCTTCTCTTCTCTTCTCTTCTCTTCTCTTCTCTTCTCTTCTCTTCTCTTCTCTTCTCTTCTCTTCTCTTCTCTTCTCTTCTCTTCTCTTCTCTTCTCTTCTCTTCTCTTCTCTTCTCTTCTCTTCTCTTCTCTTCTCTTCTCTTCTCTTCTCTTCTCTTCTCTTCTCTTCTCTTCTCTTCTCTTCTCTTCTCTTCTCTTCTCTTCTCTTCTCTTCTCTTCTCTTCTCTTCTCTTCTCTTCTCTTCTCTTCTCTTCTCTTCTCTTCTCTTCTCTTCTCTTCCAGAAGTACTCTTTACCATAAGTAGTTCCACTTTTTCTTCCACACACCTATTTCCATTTCCACACCCAAGCTAGTCTTGTTTCCAGATCAGCAAATAGTGCACTATGATTCCTGCACTGCCTCTCAGTCCCAGTCTCACCTGAATCCATGGTTCGAAGACTCGATCCTTCTTTTTCTGTCTGTATCTCTTTCTTCATGGTTGTTTCTATCTTCTATACAATTTGGCTGACACAGCTGCATGGCAAAAGGGGACAAAACAGTTATAGAATCTTTTTCTACATTATTCTAAGAACTTAAAATGCAAGTATCTATCAAACAATGCTCATGCTTTTCACATGCATACAACAGGTTGTCACAATTACACAAATGTACATTCAGAAAATGCAATCAGTATAACCTGGAAGAGGTTAAACTTATTAAAGTCCAGTCCTGGGATTTGATTTCACTGAAATTAAAATAATGTTACTTCACTTGAATGACCCCCCTCTTCTTTTTCTTCTTTCAACTGATACTTACTTTATCTGCTCCTAGCCCTACAGACAGAGTGCCACATTAGGTCCTGATACTACTCGCAACCTTTTGATCTGCTTCCTCTGGATCATGAAAAATGCTGATCAGAACCTAATACAGAAATGGATTGCAGACCTTCCATCCATGCAGCTGAACAGGATTTTAGACCTCCTTTTCATTTGTGTTTCATGCTTTGAGTACAAGGTAAGTGAAACTTGGCTTGTTTTGTTGTCTTGCTTTGGTTTGATACTTTTTTTCCTTACTTTCCAGCTGTCCAGGGGAAATTTGTTATTGACAATTATTAAATTATCTCTTGTCTAATCTATGCTACAAATGGGTAAATTAATTCAGATAATAGAATTTATAGTGGTCTTCAAGCAAAATGCATCCAAAACCTTTGAGGAAGTCCCATGAAATTAGTTTAAATTGTTTTATTGTTTTTCTTTTCCTGGGGATTTGAAGGCTATATATTGACTGTAAGTACTGGACAGGATATTAAGGATGACCCTTTAGTTAAGAGCTGGGACTGAATGTCATGACTGCCCCCGGTGACAGGGTCTGCTGAAATGGATCAAACAGCCTTCTCTCTGAACTTTATTTTCCCTCTCTGTAGCACTGAGCTAAATATCTGTCTTTATTAGCAGTACACATACTACCTCTTTCATCATCTGCAACATTTAATTAGCCTTTATATATTAGTCAGTCATATTCATTGCTTTCTGCTGCCTTTACAGGTCTCTCCTGTTGTGTCTAGTTTTGGACATGTAATTTGGACTCATGTTCAGAGATGAAGGCATTGGTGTTGATTGCTTTGATTTTATTTTTAGGGCAAACAAAGCTCAGATAAAGTTAGCACCCAAGCACTCCAGAAGTCACGAGATGTTAAGGCCCGATTGGAAGAGGCTTTACTGAGAGGTGAAGGAGCCAGAGGAGAAATGATGAAGCGCTGCAGGATACCAGCTGGTACTTCATATCCCTCTCCCTTTGTGTCTTTTGAGAGGATCTTAAGAGTTTGTAAATGTAAATGAGTTTGTTGGGGTTTATGCACACTCCCCATTTTCATCCTTATATTTTTTACCCACAGTCCTTTCCCTTGCAGACCTTTCTTGGTTTGGCTGTGGATAAAAATATTACTAGCTTTTAACTATCCAAGGTGTAGCTAGAACTTAGCTCTTCTCAGGTGGAGAATATAAGGCCAACTAAGAAGTTGTAAGACATTCTGAGAAATTGTGTTTGCATTTAATCAATAGCCAAGAAATGGTGTCAAAACCGTCAGTAAGAACAAATTGTTCTTAGCAAAAAAGGTTGTTTCATGTAATAAATTGAATACTTTGTGTTTTGGTCTTTGAAGTTATTAAGCAAGGTAATGTTCTAAAAATCCTAGATTAAAAAAATGATGGGGTCCTGTCCTTTTACTAGGACCCTGAGGCTGTAAAGTTGAATGGTTTTCGTTCTGACAGACTGCTACAGACATGTATCTCCTTTTTTTGGTGAGCTATCAGAGTTCAGGTGTCCCCTTCTGCTTTAATCTCACTGATACATGTTGCACTGTTAGGGAATGACAGATCAGTGGGGCAAAATGAAAACCTGCGCTGGAGAAAGGAGCAGACTCACTGGCGACAGGCAAATGAGAGACAAGATAAGTAAGTCATTTAATGAATATATATTGCTTTTATTAGAACGAAGATGTTTGAGAGTTTTATGTTCTTGTTCTTTCTCCTAAGATGTTTTACTACAAAATCAGCAGTTTCAATCCTTTCCTGCTTCTGTCAGAAAGAAATAGAAAATGTGTATGTAGCAGAAGTATCCAACTGTTGCTATGACATAAAAAAGAGATCACAAATATTGAATGAGAAGTCTAAATAGTTATCCACACATTTTTTCTTTCTTACTAGCAGTGTGGCAAACACTGGTTGTTGATACAAGTTATATCAGCTCCACAGAAGCTTGCTACACCATTTATTTTGGTGTTGCTGTGGCTCCTCACTGTATACAGCACTGTGGTGTAAGATTTGCCACCTTAAATCAGTTGAGCTAGGTTTGATGTGCTGTGTTAAAACTGAGAGGAGTTGTCAGCAGGAGTAGGGGGGAATGATTCTGCAGTGAATATTTTCCTTGTTGCAGGTTTTAAGTTATGTTGTCTCACTACATTTCACCTTATCAGCACTGTGTGGTAGTAGGCAAATCAGTGTGCAGGATTATGGAAAACTGTATTTTCAGGATTACTAACAGCATTTTCATACAGTATGTGCTAAGTTTCTGTAAGCATGCAACTTGCTGAAGGAGATACATCACTTGTCCATAGATACTTGTTTAAATTTTGACTATCTAAATGAGCCGCTCTGCGTGCTGCAGAGACAGTGGCCTCTCACCAGCCTGGCTGCTGTGAGCTCCCATGATATCCCTAAACATGTGTGAACTTGAAGTGAGAACACTAGCTTGTGCTATACAGCAACTACATTGTTGTATCCTAGTACTTGTCCATGATTATCACATACATTTTTGAACACAAGTTTGTTAATTTGGAATTTATCCAAACTTTTAACAAATAATTGTTCTACCTTCTATGATAGATTGGAAGAGATGCAGGTACTATGTGGATATTCTTATTTTGCCCTGAAAGCAACATGCTTTCTCCCAGCCAGTTTCACTGAAATCAGAATAAAACAGTCTGCAAGGAGCAGATCTACAATTTCACTTTACAGTAGTTCTGTTAAACTACTTAAAATAAAACTTCTGGTTACATAAGTAAAACTCTGCATGCTGTCCAGGCCTTTCTGCTTAACCCAGTGTTCACCACTGTGGTATGCAAGATCTTTGCTCTCTTCCTTTTTGGATTCCTTTTGTATATATGTCCCATAAATAAGATGTTTGCAGGCAGTCCACAGCACAGCAGGTTTGCACATGTCGCCACTCAGCCTCACTCAGCCTGCTTCTCCTTGAATCCAGCATGCTTTGGGATTGTGACTGCACTTATGAGCTATGTGTGGTGTCAGAGAGGATCCAGTCAGCATGGTTAACGTGCAAGACTGAATGGTGGCTGGAAATGGTTCAAATGGCTCTGATGTTTGCTTAATTTGTTCAGTTCTTACTCAAATGTAGTGATCCCTGGCTTGATTTTATAGCACCAGCCTTTTGGGAGGCCCTTCTGTTCTTCATTGCTTGAGTCATTGTAATTAATAACCATACAACTACCCTGACTTCCTTTCCTAGCCCTCTTCCAGAATTCTCTGGTTGGGCCCAAAAGGATGGCTCTGTACTTTTCTGGGGTTTCGGGGGTAAGAGGCCACTGGGCAGAAAAGGTTAGGTGAATGTAGCAGAAAAGTCACAGATTTTGAAGTCACTCAGAAGTGTGATTATAAGGGTGTTGCTTCTGGCCATGCAACAACCCTTTTATGAGCAGTTTAGGAACAAGAATAAAGCCTCCTCTTTGTGTTTCTGCCATAGAAGAGATCTCTTTTTGTTAGGAGCTGCACCTATGCTTAGACCATTCAGCTGCAGAGTAGCTGTGTTCCAGACCTTAAGTCTCAACTAAGAGAGTATCATGCACTGCCTTACCCCACCACCTTCTGTCTTTTATAAATGTTTCAGTCCTCTCTTAAATGGCCTGGTTCATTGCTATATTGGCTCTGAAGTTGTTGGACCTCGTGTCTTAGCTGTCAACAGTCTCAAGAATCAACGTTTTACATTGCCTACATTAAACACTGCTGCTATGGCATTGAAGCAATTTCCCCTTTGACCAAGCCTACTGTTCTTAGTTTTTCTCTGGAAGTGTTAGATCAGTTGCGTTTTATTCCTTTTTGGGGTTTGGTGTCCTGCTACAGGCAATGCATTCAGAAATTACTGCATAGCTTATTGAACAACTAAACATGATATTGAGGGCAGAGCAGCCGTTACACAGATTGCTGTTAAGGAAGCAGAAGCATCTATGTGAACTGTCCAGAGGCCTAGTTTTCAGGTGTCCCTTTTGGGACTTCTGTTCTATGATATCAGCTCTCCTCATTTGACTTTGTTCTTCTTAAGAAACACATCCAAACACTATTTTCATTGTTTGCTCTTACAGAATTGTTCAGAATGGTATCATTTGTATTTTGGTTTTGTTTAAATAGAAAGTCATCTAACTCTTGGGGTACCATGTGCTTTAATTAGAACTCCTTTTTGCAGAACAAAAGCTGAGCTAGACCAAGAAGCTCTGATCAGTGGAAACCTGGCAACTGAAGCTAACCTGATCATTCTCGATATGCAAGAGAACATCATCCAGGTAGGAAAAGCAAACCTGGCTTGGTACCAATCACTGCTCCCTGAGAAGCCAGTGGAAGCAAGATTTGTTTTTCCTTTTGTTTCTTAGGCCATGCAAAATGTTTTAATTAAAGATCTTCTGTAAACTTTTATAATCTTGAAGAGAAAAAAAAAAAAAGATTAAGAAGAATGAATCCAAAGATGAAATTGCTGCCTGCCTTACGCTGTTGCCACAAGTCCCTTCCACTGTAGAGCATTGCACTACTGTGAATGAAAGGCAAATACACCACCTTGTCTCCAATAGATGTTGTTGAAAGCCATTTCCACTGTATTACTATGATTCTGGAGTTTGGTGAGGATGAGGGAAGAAAAATCTTCATTTATGCTAGAAATATACCTGAAGATATTAATAATTTAGAAATGGACTCCTGGGTGGCCTTTGTCATACTTGCATGTATGATCTTGTGAGACAAAAGGATTTAACTTTGACTCCCACAAGTACTCAGTGCAGGAAAGTATCTTTCACCTGCATGGAGTCCTTCTGAAAAGAGATATGCCCCTCTAGAGCAATGTAATATGCAGAACTTACTTGACTTTTAGGAGTCAGATGCAGTAGAATTTCACAGGTCCTGTGACAGCAGTGGAGCCATGACAATTGTCTCTGCTTAGACATGGTTTCCCAGTTTAGGAGAGAGACTTCTAATTCATGGGTATGGAAACACTACTGTTGGAGCAACACGCATATTCATAGATAGCAAGGAGAAAACTTGGTTCTTGAAAACCTGTTAGCAGAAAAACATTTAACTACTAGACTCCTGTAGTATTGGGCTTGATTTTTGCCTGACACTCATACACCTAGTCTCCCCACTATTTGGGTTGCGGGTTTGATGAGAGCATACCAGTATGCCTATTTACCCATGGGGAGGCAAGGGGAAGGATGGTGCTTGCCCACCACAGGATCACTTTGTGATCCAAGATACATGAAAGACTGGACAGAGGGTGGGCGGAGTTTCAAGAGTCACTGCTGAAGCTGGCTGAACTTAAAAATGCATTGGAAGGTCTGTGGATGTTGAGAAATGTTCAAGACGTCTTCCCCTGCATCTTCCTGATCACTAAAAAAGTCTTTTGAAATTCCTCCGAAGCAGATATTAACATTTAAGAAAGCTGCAATCTCTAAACTCCTGGATGTGTCTTATTGACAAGAGAGCAGGACTTCAGTTCCTATGTGCCAGTTCATTGCTGAATTACTTCATGCAGTTCTTTATTTTTCTCCTCCATATGTAGGCAAGCTTTGCAGCAGAGTGCAGAGACAATCTTCTGGGAGGAGTTTTGAAGGTCCTGGTAAATTCTCTTGGCTGTGATCAGAGCACCACTTACCTGACTCATTGCTTTGCTACACTCAGAGCACTCATTGCTAAGGTATGCTCTTGACATAAATCTGTTTACATGCTTCCAATGAAGTTATTAAAGCAGCATTTCCAGAACAGAGCTGTGTGCATTCACTTACCACTTTTCCTTTGGCATTCATTAAATATGTTTTGCATAAGTAAATACAAATGCCTGTCCATAGGGATGTTAGGGGACTAATACAGCTGTTGTAAGGTTATTTCATTGACGTCATGAGATGAAATAACTGAATCTGAATAATCTTGTGGTTTTAGCAGTCTACTCTTAAAAATAGGTTTACTAATAAAAAGGTAAAAAATTCCACCCTTATATTTCAAATACATTCTGATTTTAATTAGGAATCTTAATGCCAGGGCTTGCAAAGATTCCATAAAGTCAAATTTAAATTATTATATCTTTAAGACTAGTTTCCAACCAGTTGCGCAGCAGAGAAATCAAAGCTAACTCATCAGAGATCAGGGGGATCATTCTAGGTTTCTGCTTCTAAGGTAGGTTCAAAAATCCTAAATAGATCATAAGATGTTGACAGATTTCATGTTTGTTGTGCCTGAAAAAAAGCCAAATCCAAGTATCTCTCTCATTTCTGTATCACCAATCAAAAAAAAAATTTTCAAAATGTGTATGAGGACAGAATTTGACCAAACTTTTTTTATAATATGGGTCATAATGGTTAGGTGCTTCATGAAGACTCTCTAAAATTTGTTTAAGGTCCATTCTCCTACAAAGAAGTTCTACAAAGGAAAAAGACCATTAAATGTTTTTTTTCCCCTAAACTATTCTAAAATACAAATGACAAACAGGATACTCCTGTCCAGTTAATGCCTGTCTGCTGTTAAATGTAGATTGGCTGACAAAGCCTAATTACAAGGCACATATCTGAGTAGTTATGAAACTCATAATTTTGTTTTCATTGTACTTTATCTTTGAAAGCTAACTTCCAATTACTATAATGAATTTTGTGAAGCAATCTTTATTCTCATTGAAATAGATCTTGTAGTTAAGCTGACTCAGTTCTGTATTTTATGAAGCAATCATTCCAATTATTTCTATTACACTGTAGGTATATAGACGTTATTCTGCAAATAAAAATGATAGAACTCTGTGCCAGCAGGCTTATAATATAAATTAGATATAAAACAGTGAGATAATGGAGTGAAGAAAGGTTGAGAACTAGGAAGTGGGCCTGCAAATGAGAAATAATATCCTGTGTTCTGCTCGCACACCATTATCAGTCCTTTGTATGTACATATGGTGCCAGTGCATTCATGTTGGCTACGGTGAAAGTTTGTTTCTGTGTCCTGCCCCCTGGGTTTATTGTCTGCTAGGTGCATCATGGAGACGGTGTAAAACAGGGCCTGGCATAAAAGTTGAGCAATGGAAGTTTTGTGGCGCACCATAGGAGGAAGAACATGCTGGAGGGCTGGGGAAGGGTGGGGCATTGATGCAAAAAGCTAGTAACTGGTCCTCATGCTTAAGGAAGTGTTTGCATGTTTCAACAACCGTCAACTATTCTGAAAATAGCAACTCTCCATACTTCTAAGAATTTTGCAATATTTGGGTTTTCTCTGAGCAATTTTTTTTATTCTCTCTCTTTCTGCCACTCTTTTTCAAAACACAAAGGCTACTTTCAAACCTTCTTCTCTGTAGAAAAGCTATCAGGAATCCAAATAAATAAATAAAAAAGAAGTATAAAACATAGGTTTTACTAACTTCAAGGCTTCATCTGTTGCAGCACAAGCAAGCTATCAGGCTGCAACAAGGCTTTACCGTGGGTCAGAGTTAGATTCTACTGCACATGCTGTTTCTCCTTCCTCCAGAAGCCAGCCCACACTGCTCCTCCTCCACCCAACCACCTAACCCCACCATCCTCAGTGCTATTTACCTACTTAGCAGAACAAGATACAGCTGCACATTGTTCATGTCAATCAACCCACTGCCTTCATTCCTCTACATTTGTTTGAATCCTCTGATTTTTGTGCACTAAGCTATTGATGTTTCAATGGCCAGAAACAAGAGTAATTAATGCTTTCTTGTCTATCTCCCTTAGTTTGGAGATTTTCTGTTTGAAGAGGAGGTTGAACAGTGTGCTGACCTATGTCAAAGAGTTCTCCATCACTGCAGCAGCAGCATAGATACTACACGGACTCAAGCCTGTGCCACTCTTTATCTTCTCATGAGATACAGCTTCAGCTCTACCAGTGTAAGATTTCAAAAACTATGTTTTGTGCAAACTTTTCTTGTGATCAGTTGAAACCAAAACTGAAGTTGTGATAACAGATGGAACACATCTGCAGATAAAGAGCCACATGTTATGCTGTTTTGAATATTTGACCCTCAAGAAGTGATAGAAGTGTAAGAGAAAAGTAGTTTAAATTATTGCTTATTATTTCATTTAGGAAAATGTGACTTTTTCTGCAACATCTGAGAAAGTATCTTCAAATGTAACAACATTAGGCCTCTGAAAGCAAGGACTATACAATGCATAAGCAATGCTCTTTGTCTTTTTTTTTTAACTCCTGTGTCAGAGCTACTTAAACTTAGACTAGCTCTATTCTAATGCCACTATAGCCTCAGTAGAACTACTGCATACCTGTATTAATGGGAATTCTTTGGTGGCCTCCTGGTCTCAGGATTAGACTCTGTTTCTTAACCACCCATATGGAGCAAAGTAAGTATGTTATGCATGTAGGCTCACAATGTCCTAGCATAAAAGGACATGCATTAGCATTTTGGATACCTTGGACATCTGATCTTGCAGTGTTTTGTTTCCTAGTTGTTACTTTAGAAGCCTTGAATATGTAAAAAGTGTTGACTTTGCAGAAGGAAAATGTGCCTCTGAGGCACCATAAGCAACGTGTAGTGCACCACCAGGCAAAGCCCTCAGAGGCCTTTTGCTTCCCAGATTTATTTCCAGAATGCTTTCCCAGTCCTGTTTCGTCCTCTTCTCCTCTGTGGGTGGCCTGATCTACACACCCATTGGCCTGCACAGTGGGTGAAAGAGGTGCTTCTGACTTGCCCTTGTCTCAAGCAAGCATATGTATTCCAAGGAACATTCTCACCCCAAAGTACAGGCATGTCAGAACTGGGGAACTTTGGGTTAACCACTCATTTTGGACTCACTTTGATACACCAGAGGCCACTTGTGTGAGCAGTGAGTTTAACCCACTCGAGTGTGGGCAGGAGAAAGTGGGTTTGTTTTATATAGTAGACACAGATATGCATGGTGCAGTGCAGCCATCATTCTTTCATGTTCTTGTTTTTCCTTCTGAAAGAATTTTGCAAGAGTGAAGATGCAGGTGACCATGTCATTAGCCTCTCTGGTTGGAAAATCACCTGAGTTTAATGAGGAATTCCTTCGACGGTCCTTACGAACCATCCTAGCCTATGCAGAAGAAGATGTGGATATGCAGGCAACTCCATTTCCCATTCAGGTCAAATCTTTTATGACATCTGTGATTTTTATCAGGAGTTTTCTCAAGGAAATTGTGTGCTTGGAGCAAGTCCTAGATTTTGGTCTTCCAAAGCAATGAAAGTAAGGCTGCAGGGGTTATTGCATGAGTTTATTTCTAGCACAACAATATGCAGGGAAGAAGTGGGGGACATTATTCCGTATAATAAACTCTTAAGAACTTCTACTGAAATCACATTAAAGGAAAATCACCTCTTAGCTTTGTGTACAATTTTCTTCTAGACCCCAACAGGAACTGTACCCTTTAAGAGTTTTCCAAGATGGAATTTAATTCATTATGTTTTCAGACAAGTAGCATAATGGAAACTTCTCTGCCTTTATCAGTTCATAAGGTGGCAGCAACATTAATTAAAAACATTTCAGACAACTGTCAGACACTGCTAATAATCCTACAGTAACTCAGGTTGTGCTGAAGACTTACAAAAACAGCTGCTGTGTTCTTAGATCATGAATCAACTAAAGCTGAACTCCATTAGCACATTTGATTTTTTTCATTCAGAAATTACAAATCAAAGGATTCCAGCTCACTTTGATTAATTAAAATGTGTGCATAAAATTTGCTATGTCAGCATTCTTCACTGCATTGAACAGAGTTGGAAAAATGAATCTTGTAGCAATTCAGTACAAATCATCTGGTGCAGATGTTATTTTTCTGGAAAGCAAAAATAAAAATGTGAGAAATACATGTTGATCTTTGTATTACTGCAGGTAGAGGAGCTGCTGTGTAATCTGAACAGCATCCTGTCAGATACAGTGAAAATGAGGGAATTTCAGGAAGATCCAGAGATGCTCATGGATCTCATGTACAGGTGAATCTGTTTAGAATTGCTACTGAGGAAGTTCTGCAGTGAGGTGAGCAAAAGAACTGTGCATTTTAGGGACAAGCTGTGGGAAAGTCCTCTGGCTGTTCTGTCTGTGTAGATTCCTGCTTTAGCACAGCTTATCTGTGGCAGCGGGCCCAGGCTGCAGGAGTAAGCATGTTGCAGTGGAGCCACTGGAAGGTGGTCATAGACTTGGACAAGGATGGGAGTCAGGGACTGATGGACATTGAAAAGCCTTGGGTTTAGCTGGTTTACTCTCCTCTTAGCCCCTGTGAGTTCTGCCTACCCCTGCCTAACCATTTCTTTTGCCCTGTGCTTAGTGAATCATACAGAATAAAGACAGAGGTGTCTCCCTCCATTTAACCCAGGTAGAGAATTATAAAGGTTCTTTCTGTTACCTGAGAAATGATCACTCATACCTCCTTTCTGCCCTGTGTTGTTAGAATTGCCAAAGGGTACCAGACATCACCGGACTTGAGGCTGACTTGGCTGCAAAACATGGCAGAGAAGCACACCAAGAGGAAGTGCTACACAGAAGCAGCCATGTGTCTGGTCCACGCCGCAGCACTGGTGGCAGAGTACCTCAGCATGCTTGAAGACCGAAACTATCTCCCAGTGGGCAGTGTCAGCTTTCAGGTAAGAAAAAGCTCCCAAGCTCTGACAGCATAAGCCTGGGATCCCCTGTTCTGGTGTGTGTGTTCCTTCTCATGTTAAGCAGAGTTGAAGTGCATATACAGGGAGGAAAAGCTACAATGGAACATCCATCACCACTCTTGGCAGATTGTTCTGATGATTTATGCTTACTGATAAAAACTGGTACTTTAGTGTCTGGCTGTCTCTAGCTTCTACTTCTAGCAACTGAATACTGTAATGTCTTGTCTGCTAAGTAGAACCCCTCTATTATCACATGCCTTTTCCTGGGGCTGATACTTATCAACTGTGACAGATGCATCTTTCAAACTGCTTTCTCATGATCTAGGTAATTGGAGCTACACATTTCTTTTAGGCATGTTCTCCAATCCTTTGACTGTCCTCCAGTTACTAACCAACACCCTTTTGATTGATGAAATGACAAAATCACCATAACCTATATGCATTTACATCAAACTCCAGTAAAAATGTCCCATAAGTTCTTTCAGCCCAGGAAGTATCTCTCTGTTTATCTCTCCAGAATCCACTGATTCTTTTGGCATTGTTGAGCTCTTTACTTGGTAGGTTATTGATCTTTTACAGAGAGTTTTTTTGGATTTTGTTTTTCACCTTTCTTTTCTACATCACAAAGATGAAAACATAACTCTTTGCTGTTAGAGTTAAACATTTTGAAATGCAGAGTTTTAAACATAGTTTACCAGATTATGCATTTTTGGTTACCCTTATATGAACTGACTTTATACGCAAATTCAGTGATTTTCCAGCTTTTTTTCATAGAATCATAGTTGGAAGGGATCCATAAGCATCATCAAGTCCAACTCACTGCTCCTTGCACAGCTACCTAAAACTAAACCATATCACTGAGAGCACTGTCTAGATGCTCCTTGAACTCTGACAGGCTTGGTGCCATGACTACTTCTCAGGGGAGCCTGTTCCAGTGACCAACCGCCCTCTCAGTGAAGAACCTCTTCCTAATGTCCAATCTGACCTTCCCCTGACACAGTTTCATTCCATTTCCTTGTGTCCTGTCGCTGGTCACCAGAGAGAGGGGATCAGCACATCCCACTCTGTTTTCACACATTATTAAAAATAGGAATGCTGAACCCCTAAAATATTCCCATGTGTTGATTACTCCTTTATCATTATTCTCTAAGATCAGTAAGTACCATTGTTCATTTACAGAGTGTTTGCTGCAATGATTATGAGACATTCCAGCTAATTAGTGGAAATGTTTTGCAGAATCAACTCAGATGTTGTATAGATATCTACTGTTTGGGCATTATTGCCTTTATGAGATTGTAATCTCTTTAAAAGTATCAGGTTTCTGTAGTCTGGTGTTGATTCAGACTTAATTACAATACCTTTAGTTTTTTCTTTAGTAAAATTCTGTATCAGTATTTCCACCAATTTGTCCTGGGTGCAAACTGATAAACCTACCACTATCTGCTTATCTTGTTTACTTTTAAAAAAATATGGCCACAAAGCATATTTCCTCCTCTGAAACTTCCCCAGTTTTCTAAAACATATGGCAACTCAGTATTCATTGCCTGAATACCAGTTTGCTTAGCTCTTTTAAACTGTTGAGGAGCACGTTTTATGGTCCAGATGATTTTTAAATGCCTAACACTAGTAGTTGGTACAGTCATCATCCCTTGATACAACCATATCATCTGGGTTTGGTTTTTTCCTTCAGAATAATAAATGTGAACATGATTGATCTACTTGTCATTTTGCACTGAATTCAGTATGTTGGGTGGTAGTGTTGCAATTTCACCCTAGCAATCAGGTGATTGACTAGTATTATTCTTAAATTCTTTTACTGTGTATAGCTGTATATAATCTCTTTACTGGCTAAACTTCTGGCCATAGTTTTATACTTCTCCCATTTTGCATCCCTTACCAGTTTTGTATACTTTCTAACATCTAGCTTCCATTCATTACTTCTATTTTCTTCTTTTCTCCCTACTCATTACATACTATAATCATTTAGATATAGGTGAAATCTGCATTCCCTTGCAAAAGTCATCCTGCTCCCAGGCTGCCTTGAATGCTTGTAATCTCACACACTTGATCCTAATATGATTCCTCCTTCCATTGCTCCGAGATTATGCAGATTGCCATGAATAGATATGTTTCCAGTTATTTTAGAGAACTGAAGTCTATTCTACAAGGCACTAGATAAGCAAAAACTTGGAAGTTTAAAGGTAACAAGTCAATCTCTCTCATCAAAATGCTTTTGTAGATACGTGTTTGCCCAAGGAACAGTTGCTCCATAGGAGAGAGGTAATAAAATGCCTTCATGACCAGAAGCCAAATTACACAACTTTTTATCTGACAGTATAATTTTGGATTTCATTTTGCTTAATAATGATAATTAACTATAATAACACTTGCATTTTTACAAAGCCTTTCAAGAGAAGAGCTCCCATTCTTTACAAACAGGTTTGTATTCTGCAGCACCTATGAAGATCTTGTTTCAATGACCTTGCTAAGAGAGAAATACTACTCAAACTATATTGGCTTTACCTGGATTTCCAGATCTCACTCACTGATTCTTTCTGTGTCCGTTTCTTCATTTAGCTCAGATATTAATTTAACCAATATTGGTGATACATATTTGGTTGTGGAATTGAGGGTGATAATAATGTGTATAAAAAAAGATTCTTCTGGATGAGCAGAAGTGCTGTCTCCTTTTTACAGATGAGTAAAATGGGGCAGCAAAGTATTAAATCATGGGTCTTCTGCAGTGACTCTGTTAGTGTCCAGAAAACTGATTGTTAGTAGAGTAACACTTTTCCTTATACTGTGCCACACAAAACGGTACATGCTTCCCTCTGTGCAATCAAAACTATCCTTCAAAATCAGAACAGGATCACTTTTGGTGAAATTCCCTTTGAGCTTCATTTGTGTTTAGACTAAATCTCCTTTGCAAGTGATAAGGTGGACTTGAGTATGAATTGTGTATGGACTGACTTTAAAGCCACTTCATATTACCACAGACAAGGACTTGGTGTGTGTGTCTACCTGCTAAGGCACAGGGCTAAATAGCCCAGGCTCAGCGGTAGGCTAATTCAACTGTGTGGTTTTGGGGATCTAGCTTGCAGGCTACCCTAGCCTTATCTAACACGGGGATAAAGGCTGGGGATCATAGTAGAGCCCCTTGAGTTTACGCAAGTGTTTCTTTTCCTTAGAGAAAACCATCCTTGTGAGGTCCAAAATAACAGTGGATGATATACATGGTAATTTATGTATTGTTTTTATTATACAAGGGACATATAATATTCTTCAATATAAAGGTACATCAAAGTAAAAGGTGGGTGAGGCATGTCCACTTTGCAAAAGGTCCTGCAAGCACCAGTATGTCATGAAGGCTCTCTCCTACAAGAGTGTATGGACTGTAAAACACAGTAATAGATGCCTGACATTAATTATTACAGGTTTAAAGGCAAAGAAAAGATAATTGGTGTCTGTGACTTTCTTGGTTACTTTCATAAATAAATCACTCTCTGGACATTTTCACTCCTCTGGACTCTTTCCCTTTTGCTACCAAAACAAAAAAAGCCACCAAAGGCTATATGCCATTCCATGAAAATAGTCCTTCATGGCTACTATTACAGAAAGGGAAAACCAGACATTGAGCTGCAGTAGGGGTTGTATGAGTTGCCCTAGGTGTGTGCCAGGGAGGTTAAATCTGGTTGAAGTCACTATCTTCAATGAGACTGGTAGGTAACAAGTGGTATGGGTGTGCTAAAACATGCTGCAATTTTCCCTCTGGATGAAATTCAAACATATTCTCAGCTTGGCAAATGCTGTCCTGAGCTTTGTGCTCACCCTTCCAGTGGAGCTGACGTGATGTGCAGATTAGGCACTCTGAGGGCAGCATGGTTGGAGTAAATTTCACCCATGGAGAAATAAATAAATCCACAAAACCCAAGGGGGAAAGTCCCATGTTGCTAGTGATGAGTGATGCCAATTCTTTATCTGAAATCTGATCAATAGTAATAGCCCTCAGTGTCTCTGCCGTTTTATAAAGATGTCTTTAAGGACTTGACTAGCTAGCCAGCTGGCATCTATCCTGCATGCAGACAGATTGTCATTGCCAGTTTCTGCTGAAGTGAGACAGTATGACACTAATTTAATTCCTTTTAATTACTAGCAAATTGAATGCTGTTGAAAGTTACATATGCTAGTTCCATACTGTATGAACACATATTTTAATGTTCATTTACATGTATTTCTGTATATTATAAAATTTTTAGTGTTGACTCTCTCCAGTGTCATTTATTCAAAGGGATCCTGAAGAACTATAGTCATGTTATTTCATGGTCTAGAATCTTGAAGAGTGACTGACACTATGTACTTTAGCTAGTTTTAGTTAAACCCATAATAAGATCAGTAACTTTACAAGTAGCTGAGTAAATTCTGCAGGATCAAGGTGTAATATGACAGAGGCTGAAATGAGAAGCAGCATTCAGTTATTGCAGGTTTTACAGCAATATGGTCTATGTCCTCCTTCTCTGCTTGCAAAAGTCAAATCAACAACTTGAAAGTTCAACTTGTTCAAGCAGGTGGCAGGAGGTCCAGGGTGCAGCTTGGAATTTCTCACACCCAGGTGCCAGCAGCAGGATGGGCACATTGGTTGTGACCCCTGCAGGGTGGAGATTGAGCTCATGGCAGCTCCCATCAAAATCCAGCACCAGAGAGGGGACATTTTGCAACCTACAGGAGTCTGTGTCTTAAACCTGATGCAAGAAAGAAAGTTTATGGTTCTTGTAGTGAAACTCCTGATTTGCAATCTGCAGAGATTTACGATGTTGTGTTTGCTTCTCAATAGAATTTAATTCTCAATGGATTTATGATGTTATATCCATTTCTCAATGGAATTTAATGGAATTCCATTCTAAATGGTATTTAGCCCAGTGTATCCCCTGGCTTCACTTGTATAATCTCATTCTTCTTACTGTCATGTAACTATGTTGAAACTGTTTCTGCTTCAATCTTTATGATAGACTATTGATCTGGGTTTCTGATATCTCTGCTCTGATGTATTTTAGAACATTTCATCCAATGTGCTGGAGGAATCTGCTGTTTCAGATGATGTTTTGTCTCCAGATGAAGATGGTATATGTTCTGGGAGGTATTTCTCAGAAAGTGGCCTGGTAGGGCTGCTGGAACAAGCAGCAGAGCTCTTCAGCACGGTGAGTGAGGACCAAAATCACCAGAAGATGGAATTGGGCTCTCAGGGCCAGTTCCATAGCTTATTTTCCTGCGCATGAGGAAATAGTCTTACAGCTAGACCAGGCTTCACAGACCTGCCCCACTGCAAACGAGAGGCAGAGACACATCTAATGGCTGACCCAGCCCTGCCGCAGCCAGGTTGCCTAAGCTAGGCTTCTCAGGTAGCCTAGCTCAGCCGTATATCCACCTCTACTGTGGTAACTACAGCATCAACAGAAAGTGATTGTTCCAGGCACAAATCAAGATTTTGGTTGGTATTTTCATGAGATAGTACATTTAAGAAGAAGATCTTGTTTTAACTATAGATTTTAGAAAGCATGTAAGAGTTACTCCTGTGCCTTCACACAGCATACAACTACCAGCCTCATCTATACCACCACCCATCTGTCTGCACTTACCATGTAAAAAGTCATGATGTCAACACTCAAGTAGCTCGTCATATTGCTGTAGAGCTAAAGAGGATATATGATTTAGCATCTCTGAAGATATAGCTTGGGTTCCTTTTGTCCAGATACAGCTCTGGTTGCCCCAAACCACACATGCTAAACAAATCCATTTCCTTCTGCTCACCTGAATTTCTAACTCTTCTAGCCCCTAAGTAAAAACTTGCATATTTGTTTTTGTTACTGTTTAACAATGGAGTTAAAAAACAGTGTATTCCTATGCACTGGAATTTGGGCTTAAGAGCTCAACAGATCCAAGATCCAAATTAGATCCAGTTTGTTGTCTGCAGCTCAGAAGTACCTGTCTACTATTAAAAGATGAGTCCCATAAAGCCCCTTTTCATCCAGGCCATGAATGGAGATTGAGTTTCTTTTCAGAGTGTGACAGGATTCATTTAATTTCTTCTTTTTTTTTTTTTCTTTTTTCCCCAAGGGAGGATTGTATGAAACTGTGAATGAGGTGTACAAAATTGTCATCCCCATATTGGAAGCCCATCGAGACTTCAGGAAGCTTACTTTGACACACTGCAAGCTACAAAAGGCCTTTGACAGCATTATTAATAAGGTACTTGTGAGACAAGATGCATTACTGGGTTGCACTGTTTGTTTAAGACTGGTGATAATAAAACTGTTCATGTAAAATAGAGCCATTTCCTTTTTCTAATAAAAGTTTCCATCTGCTTTGACCTACCTGCAAAGGGTAGTCCACAGTGAAAAGAGACTCTATCCTCTCTGTAGCAAAAAGCAGAGATGACTACAAAACTGGTTTAGAGTTACAGAAAAACAGCTGAACAGGTCAAACTCTGGCCACATCTATTTAAGAAAAATAACTTTATTGTCAATTAACTAGTGTTTTCAATTATAAAACAGAAGAAATACAAAAACCTGGCTAAATTCTCAGCACTTATACTGCCCTTTCCTTCTCTTTCTCCAGAAGAATCTTACTGTTGAGCCTAGATGCTTTCAAATTCTTACCAATTTTCATAACTAAATTTTCATTTTGTTAACATGTATCCAATGGAGTTAAAAAATAGTAAGTCATTTTGTTTTGCAAAAGCTACTTCATAATTAGGTTAATTTTAAGTTAGATTTCATTTAAATGTCCCCTTAATTTGTATGCCTTCTTTCATGAATACATGCTTCTAATCCAACAGCACTGATGATATAGAGCTGGCTCTGAAATAGGGAAAATGTAGGATCGGTGACTTTTCTTATACATGAGTTCAGAAAAGAAGGTATCCAAATACCACAGCACTGACATAAAAAATTATTTTAAATTTCCTCTTTGTTTTTATCAATTAGGGTCAAAAGCGAATGTTTGGAACTTACTTCCGTGTTGGTTTCTATGGATCCAAATTTGGGGACTTGGATGAGCAGGAATTTGTTTATAAGGAGCCTGCAATTACCAAACTTCCTGAGATTTCTCACAGGTTAGAGGTAAAGAAAAAAACCATTGTGTTAGCATGATCTCCAATGTTACATTATACTTTCTAATGAACCTACACAGTTCTAACAGTATTATTGCTGTATAAAAATCAGTAACAAAATTATTTGTGCCATAGATTATTTCCTTTGTGTGTATCCTTTCCATTATAGCCCTTTTTACAGCATAATGATGAAAGTGATCCATTCTCTTGAGGCCATGTCTTTTATGGGCAGGCCTGTAATATATTGAGTTACTCGGTCTGAGCATGCCAGATATTTGCTTTGGTATCTTTTCAGCTTTACCATGGAACTGGAGCGTTCCCTTCTGATCACTTTACCTTGAGTTCTGCTTTTTTGTGAGCAACTCACACTGATCTTTGTTGGAAGGTGCCTTACCCTGGTCAGCTGTGGTTCATGAAGCCGTATACCGACTGTACAAACCCCAGAAATTGTCATGGTTACTCCTTTCTCCTACAGGCATACAGCTCATTAACATTGTAATAAGGACTAAAACCACTCTGGGATAATTCTGTTTCCTTTCCAGGGATTTTATGGCCAGTGTTTTGGGGAGGATGCTGTGGAAGTGATTAAGGACTCTGCTCCTGTTGACAAAAGAAAGCTGGATCCCAGTAAGGTAGGGAAAGTACTTGAGAGCATTGAGTGCTTTGTCACAGAAGAGAAGGGAAGAGAAGGAGATCCCTTTGAAACTTCTGTGCTCAAACATTAAGACACACAAAAAATAATAAAAAAAAAAAATCTGGGCTGTATCTCTGGGCCCAGGGATGTTCTTAAACACTCTTTGAAAGGCTTAGTTTGGTAGTTTGTCACAGAGTGTGGAAATTAGGAGTTCTGACCTCGGGTCTCTGCTCTGGCTCTGATACTCAGAGTCAAGCTGGGCCCTTCCCAGAGGTAAGTTTTGTCAGCTCTGGAGAAGAGAAGGAACCCTGAAGTGTGCAGCTCTGTGCTCTTCCATGCTTAGCCAGCGTGAACTATGAGATATTTTACATGTGCTATTCCTTTTACGCTTCTCGCATTGTAAAGTACTGTAATGGTTCTTACCTCCTTTCTCAGGCATACATACAAATTACTTTCGTGGAGCCATATTTTGATGAGTATGAGATGAAAGACAGGGTAACCTATTTTGAGAAGAACTTCAACCTCTGTCGGTTCATGTACACTACGCCTTTCACGATGGATGGGCGCCCCAGAGGAGAACTTAGTGAGCAATACAAAAGGAACACCATCCTAACCACAATGCATGCTTTCCCCTACATCAAAACTAGAATTAATGTCATCCAAAAAGAAGAGGTAATTGAGTTTTGAGGACAGATCGAATTTCTCAGGGGATGAAAGGAGTCTGTGGGTGGGAAGATTTTCAAATTCTATCCTTGGCAGAAAAAAGAAGGCTGAATTTCTGAGACATGTTACTCTCATAAATAGGAATCGGATGGAATGTGTAGACAAATGCGAGATGGGTATTTGCTATGGAGAAAAGTGGAGAGAGAGCAAGTGTATATTCTTCTTTTGACCTCTTAGTTGTAATGCCGTATAGGAGGATGTGTGAAGCTCTGTTTAGAGCTGTACTTTTAGCTGGTAAAGTACAGTCAAATAACTAAACTGGGCTCAGAGCTGGTTTAGAGACAGGGAAGCTTTGTAAAAGTAGAAAGTGCAAAACCATTTCAGACATAAAGACAGTAACTTAGAATAATAATGAATTTTTACAAACAGGGAATCAGATCCACATCCTATTCTTGGGAGTGATGTCAGAGAGCTTTGGATCAGGTGCAGCATCTACTAAGACGACATTTAGATTAACAGTCTTCTGGGTTTTACAAGTACTGTTTTTGGCATGGGAGAATGATAGTGGTATTGCCAGATTTAGAACAGGTCAACTGCATGCATGATTCAGGTAATGAAGCATCTTTTCTTCCATTTGTATTAGTTCATTTTAACCCCAATTGAAGTTGCTATTGAAGATATGCGGAAAAAAACACAGGAACTAACTGCAGCCACCAACCAAGAACCACCAGATGCCAAAATGCTCCAGATGGTTTTGCAGGGGTCAGTTGGAGCTACTGTAAATCAGGTAAGGGATCAAAATAAACCATATGAAGAGTTTGTGCATACCTTCCTCATTGTGCTTTCTTTTTCACTCTCATCTCTTGCACTGGAAGTACATCTAGCCAGACACAATCAGTCACAATGTGAACTTAAACTTCATCCCTTGATATTTAATCATTGTGTAGTGTTCATTAGGTATGCTTTCATTAAAATGGCTTGTGGAAGTGCTGTTTTGGTTGTAGGTACAGAAACTCAGAAGCCTGGTGAAATCCAAGGATTTTGCATTTCTAGCACACTAGCCACCTCACCCATTTTGTTCACTCCAGGTGTACCCTTGGGAAATGGGAATAAAAATAACAATTATTCTGTGGGACCACCACAAACTCACAATTTCATGGAAAATACATGAAGTCAACACCTGAATGCCCCAAAAGAAAGCAGGGGTGCAATAATTAAAATATAAATATGCCTGGTAACAAAAAAGACAATTCAAAAAATTTTTACAACTAAGAATGAAGACGTAACTGGGAGAAAACTTGGCATTATCCACAATTTCACAGAGTTTGGTTTCTTTGATGAAAGCCTCAATACTCTCAGTTTCTCCAGGTTCTTCATCAGGCAAAGCCTCTAGTCTAAAGTAACATGTTGTAAGCTTTGGAAAGAGTGGTCCTTTTCAGTGCTGGTCTTATTTAACTCCCTTGGGGTCCTGTAATGCCACACATAGCAGCTGTGTTTCTCTCATGTAAGCTAGTTTGGCAGTAGAACTATCCCAGCTCCTCTCGGCTTAGTAGAACATGTCTGTTCCCTTTTTTGTGAGGCTGGAGGAGAAATAAAAACAGGAGAGGTCAAAATATGGTGGGCAAAACTCTGCTTGCCAAAGGAAAAGCCAGGGTGGGGGAAGGGGGGTGGGGGGTGAGGCGGGGATAGGGGCAAAAAACCATACTGTTATGGTGACTGTGCGTAAGTTTTCTTTTATAATTCCACTCATGAAATAACAAACAGCTTTACCAGACGTGTGGTCTGTTTTCAGTCTAAGCAGGTGGTTTTGACATATTTCTGTGTTATTTCTATAAGGGACCGCTAGAGGTAGCACAAGTGTTCCTGGCTGAAATTCCAGCAGACCCCAAACTTTATCGACATCACAATAAGCTGAGGTTGTGCTTCAAAGAGTTTATAATGAGGTCAGTAAAAAAAAAAAATATAATTGAATGCTGAATTGTATCAATAAAGCAAACAATCGCGATAATGCACGATAATGTGACTATGTATTTAATTATGCAAGTTAGCATCATGAATCCTAGCATCTCATGCTTTAGATGCTTGGTCCAGACTTGTTATCTCTGCTTCATGGTCAATGCTTTGGTAGGCTTTGCATCCCAAGTGGGAGCATATTTTAACACTTCAAACTAATTATATAGAAATTTTTTTGGGGGGCTTTTTCTCTTAATAGTTTACAGAAATCAAGCATTTCAGACTGTTGCCTTGATTTTATTTTTGATAAAATGACGTTTATATGTAGTAAGCTGTTTATAAGAAAATATTTGACCCTATCTGTCAAGCAGACACATTGGTGGTGGTAGACACATATGGCCTTTGCTTGAGATATGCTTGTAAAATCTTAACAAGCATATTCACATAGCAAGATATTAATCTCCTTAATCCAAACAAAGCATGATTGCTGAAGGGTAAGTTTGAGTTAAATAAAAGTGAGCCTTACACAGAAGACACAGCCTCTACTCTGCTATTGTCACTGCATCTGTTTATAGTAAGTAGGCAGGTAGCTCGGTGTTCTGCAGTCATTAGATTTGTTTTTTATTGGCTCCCTCATGCATTTCTAATGTCTGAAAATTATCACCTCTATTTGTGTACTTGGAAAAGACAGAGGTTTCCTGTTAGTTCATTATCAATTGGGGCTTGACAGATTATCGGAGGAACACCTAGCCCATAGGAGCTGGATCCTTGGCCATTCAGATCACCTAACACAAAGTTAATGAGTTTAACAGAAGTAGGGGATACATGTTATGCTTTTTGTTCTCTCCTTTTGCCTAGGTGTGGTGAAGCAGTAGAGAAGAACAAGCGCCTTATTACTGCTGACCAGAGGGAATATCAGACAGAGCTCAGAAAGAACTACGCAAAGCTGAAAGAGAACCTTAGGCCCATGATTGAGAGGAAGATCCCAGAGCTGTACAAACCTGTAGTGAAAGTCCATAGCACAAGGTACAAGTAGGGCAGGGTTATCTGTTGTAGCTATGCAAAAAAATGCAAGGAAGAAAGGCAGTTTTAATGGCAGCTAAAACCAGGCCATAAATATACACTGCCAACTTCATGCTTGATTAAAGAAGTCTGTTGTCTTCCCCTGGAGCTGAATGTGGTATTAACTGTGTTTCTCAAGCTGGTCATTCCTGGGGTAGGGAATTTATGTCATAAATGAAAAGATATGAGAAACAACTTTCCACCTCTTCAACATTTGAAGCCAGAAAGGAGGTATAACAGGTATGTGTTTGTTTTGAATACACGGCACCGTGTGTTGTTAGCCAGTATGAAGTAAGAGTGTTCCTTTCACTCTCAGATAACATAATCTGATTTACTCCCATGACTGAGACAGAAAAGTCTTAACTTATGTTCTTTACTTATGAATATATGCTTCTTCACAAAACCACTGTGTCCAGTGTGGGGTGGGAGCAGAAAAAGGAATATGCCTCTGACTTGCCAACATGTAATATGTTTCAATTCATGATTTTTCAGCTGCTCCTTTTCAAAAGGCAAGTATTTCTTGGATTCTTTTTCATTTGCCAACTTTATTTATGGATTCATTTCATTACAGGGAATCTTTTCGTAACCACAGTTTTAGGAAATGTGATGCCCAGACTTCTTCACAAAGCACGTAGGACTAGCTGCTTTGGCCAAGGAAGAGCTTCATGCTGCAAGCCAGAAATGATGGGATATTCAACACCTATGAAATCATAAATCTCCCACAAGACAACATGTGAGCTTTTTGGACAGCATGCGGAAAAGCATTTACACAGGATCACTGAATGAAAACTGGAGGATGACTCCTAATCAACCACATTTAATGAGGGCTTGGGAAGGAAGAGGGTGCTGTTTGGATACTTTTGCATATATCGCAAAATAATCACATAACGTGGAGAGGTGGCCCATTAGAATGGTCAGTGACATGAGATCAGTCACCACTAGCTAACAGACACAGAACTCTGTGGTTTGATTGAGGTGTTATGTGAAGCCAGGTAATGTGTCTAAGACACATTGGCAAATTATGTCTATATATGTGGTCCTTTCCCAAGACAGCATTTATCCATGTGCTTTTGGCAATGGAGCACACCCTGCAAATTAATCACATGCTTAAATGCTGTCTTAATAAGGAGGGACATGGTCCCTGTTCAATGTTTCTTAAGCTGGAGCTGTAGGAAAGAGTAATTGCCTCTATCAGTTTCTGTCACCAGTTTGTATCATGGTCCTTAACTGCAGGGAGAGTTCTGCACAAGTTTTCTCAACCAAAGCTTGGAAAGCAAGAAGTAGCAATAAATAATTCTTATAGATCTTCTAATTTTTTTTCAAGTATAGGGACTACTACTTGATGTGCAGTTGGATTTTTTAATAATCAGTGTCATGTTTAGCAGAGCTAGCAAGTAATAGTTTAAAGAGAAGATGCTAAGCTATGAGTGGTTCTTTTACTATACAATGCTTTTATGTAGATAACCTTATCCAAAATTAACTACATACGTGCACAGTGAGGATTTCCAAAAAGGCACTTCACTTAGGCTTTACTGCAGCTGAAGATAAATTAGCACATAATTCATAATACTTAATGCTTAGTATTTTCTGAGCCCTAAGCAAACATTTTACTGAAGTATCTTTACAGCACTTCTCTGAAGAAACGCTATTACAATTTTGGAGATTAGGATGTCGAGATATATATAGAGAGAGATTAGAACTTTGGAACTCATCTAGTGAAGCAATGGCAGGGCCAGAATTTGTATTGTGACCATGCTTACCACTTAACATTTGTATTTTGCAACAAAGATCCATGAAACCATCCCTCGGTATTACTTCCTTCCCTCCATCTTTCAGGTTTTTGGAAGTTATAGTTTAATGCTGATTAAAGTAGCCAATCCCATTTGCCCAAACACAGAATTTAAAGTTAAAATTAAATAACTGGTGGAATTAAGTTTTTCTTTCGTATTACATTTTAGAAAATAACACTGAATTTTCTCAGAGTTGATGTCATGTGTTTCTAAATGCAAAGCCTCTTTACTCCAGACTGTAAGAGAGGTTGAGGCTGCTGCTTTTAGTGAAAACATTTTGAATTTGTATAGTCATCTGCAGCCTTGCCATTTGATAATAGGAATTTTCCCAGCACTTTGTTGATATCTGATAGAGTCAGATTTTGAATGTGCTGTGTAGAAGATTCACAGAGATGAGCAAACAAGATGGGTTGTGGAAAGAGGTGAAATAAAGCCTACACATAAACCACACTTGAAGTGTAAGAAAGCATTTCCCTCCTCACTCATAGTATTGTTAAATGCAATGATCAGGAATATGTACTCTGTGATTTGAAGTGAATGCATCCAAAGTACTTAGCATATCCTATAAACAGCTCAAAGCAAAAGATGCCTCCATGGAGTGGCTTCTCTGTTTTCAAGCTGCTTTGGAACAGTTCTAAGTTGAAAAGACGATCGATTTCCCAAAGCCTTGAAGTTGTAAGATCTCTGCCCATCAGAACCTCACCCCTATTTTTAACAACTTGTTGGGAAGGTCAGAATACTGTGGTCTATCAGCCCCATAATCCAACTTCATTGTTTACAAGATGCTTATCCTTTACAGCCTAAATAATAGAAACCTCAGATAAACAAACAAAAAACAAACAAAACAACAAAAAAAAAAACAACCCAACCTACAGGTGTACAATATGCTAGGTAAAAGTAATTAAGTGTTTCATGTTGCATGATCCCTGAACTGAAAAAATATTTAGGATGATATGAATGCTGAAGGACCTTTCACTCACACTTTACAAGCTGAGCACCCCTCAGCCAGCTGGCCAGTCTTGCCCTCAGTTTGTAGCTCATGTTGTCCCTTTTACAAATGAAACATTTTGTACATTTCTTTCAAGAGTTGAACTATGCAAAATAAATATTCTACCTTATGATACTCATTTTGCAATAAAGTGACTGTTTGACACAGCTTGTTCAGAAGTACCTTTGTGTTACATCTTATACCTCAATAGAATCCATCTGGAAAGAAAATGTCAATAGGAACAAGCTTTCCCTGTAGAAGCATAATTCAGCAGAAAATACAAAGATTTAGGCAGAGGAGGTGTTGATCTGTCTCTAGGATAAACTGTGTCTGTTGCAGGGGTAACGGGCAACAACTTCCTTCCTAACTTCTTTTTTCATTCAGTTTCCATGAAAAATGGCAATGGGAAGCTCAGCGACAGTAGTAAACCTCCTTTTTTCCTCTGGTGTGTAGGTGTAGAGCAGAAACATGCCTGATTCTTGAATGACATGCCACCTAGGTGATGCAAGACTAGAAAGAGTTGTGTGTGTCTGCACTAGTTAGGTCCAGGATTAAACTACTAAGGCTGTCAGAGGTGAACCAGCAAGTGAGGCACAGAACTACATGAGGCACAGAACTACCCCACCCTGGTCTAGAGATTCTGGTGGGTGTCTTGGCTGGGAGTTCACCATAGCTCACTTGTTGCATTTACCATCAGCAAGCATGTGCTGATTTTGGGGATGGAATCCTTTAGTACAGCACGAGTGTCTCTTGTTGCCACCCCAGCGGTACCCCGTCCCACTGCACTGTGCAGCGGCAGGCTGTGAGCAGCAGCATCAAGTCTGCACACAGCCCCATCGCCCGCAGACAACTGATCCAAATCAGGTGTGAGCACACACTTGCACATCTGCCAGCATTCAGCCAACATGCATGTATAAGGACATGTATAAGGACCAACAGTAGTGCCCAGAAGTATAAATTAACCTGTCAGCATGTTTTGAATACATTTGAACAGTCAAAGTGGGTGCTTTTAGTTAGCACTACTGATCCTGCGTGGGCAAGTCTAATGCTAGATTTCCCAGGTTGCAGAACAGCAGCCATAAAGGGAGCATGCCTTTCATACTGCATGAAAAAAATCATACATTCGAGGCTTCAGCAGGTGATGGACTGAACAGGCACAACCATGAGTAGTTGTAGCCACACTCAGGCCAGGTAAAGAGAACTGCAGTGCTGTCACAACTGGAAGATCTGGGTTACATGACCTATTTCTGGAAGCCGAGTACTTCCTTGTTAGGTTTCCTACCAATCTGAAGACTTGGGAAAATGAAAGTTAACATTTTAACTCCTTTTTTTGTTTTTCCTTTTTGTCTGTTTGAAGTATCATCATCTCAGATATTTCAGAAACAGGAATTAAAGCTTAGCAGACAGCCTGACACAGAGCCAGCTAGGACTCTTTAAGCTGTTATCATCTCTCAAAGCAATGCTTGTTATGAGAATTAAGCACACGATAACAGTGTTTTACTGCACTACAGTGCTGCTGCCTTCTGTAGACAGGAACATATACAAAGGCTGTTCATAGGGTGTTGCTATTAGTGCTAAATTTGGGAGTGGAGTAATTTGGGGAGTAGCTCAGCTGACTATGCTTTAAGCACCTTTTAAGCCAGTTAAACTGAGTGATTAATCAACAGGTCTTGGTAAGTCATCTCAGGTTGGGTAATGCTCCAGTCTAATCAGTGCACTGAAAGAAGGGGCCCCTGTGGAAAAAATCCTTTTTGATTACATGAATAAAGGCAATGCACACTCACAGTAGAGCTCAGTTAGTGTTTGAGAGGGCAACAGTAAAATCTGGCATTGGCTGAGTGCTTGACACAGTGAATTGAATACATTTCTGTGACTCCATATGTTCTTAGTGAAGGATTGGTTTAAATGAAGCATTTTTATTCGAAAACTGACTGTTTACCAAGTGTTCAAGAATTAAAAAACTAACCTTGATGAAGTTCTTTGCTAACAATGTAGTCACTCAATATTGCTTAGTAAAAAATCCTGAAAATGTAAAACTAAATGTTTAGCTGACCAAAAAAACCCCCAAAACCAAAGACCCTTAATAGCTGTTTTTCTAGGATTAGTTTAGAAAGCCTTGAAAGATGTACCATTTTGTTCTGCTGTTTGTACTAAGCAATCTGCTACTTCGCACCCTTCAAAACAAATTTTTCCCTTTAGGGAAAAAAATCCAAAGTTGAATTCTACCCTTTTTTTAGAAAAGCATTTCCTTTAATGAATTTAAAAGACACCTTAGTGCAAATGTAAATGCTCTAAATCATTGCTCACTTTTTCCCCTATGCTATAAAGCTGATTTTATAGTTCTGTCTATCTGTGGATCTAATACTTCTTTTAGAACTATCTATTTTTACAGGAATAAGGTTTTTCCCTATCTACTTTTATTCATGGAACATTTCTAAACATGTATTGGACAACTACTAGGACTAGTGAAATCCATATTACAAAGGAGGTTAAACACTAATAACCAAAGAGACAAGGTATTTCAGCTGGATGTCAGGAGGACTACATCTTGTGCTATTTAGCAAATACCTGTAGAACAACTGGAATAAAAGATTTCCTAGTGCACATTTCCAACTTTCTGAAATGTGAACATCTGCACAAATTTCTGTTCCCCAAAGAGAGCTCTGTGAAAAAACAGAAAAAGCAAGCTTAGCTTTACTGATACATCCAGACCTTGAAAGTGCCAGAAAGCTATTTTAAATCCTCAAGCAAACAAGTATTTCTGGACTTAATAAGCAGTGAAGAAAGGAAGTAGGCACAGGACCATATCCTTCCCTTTGTCTGCAGCTCAGCTTTAAGAGAAATGAACAATCCCTTCTCAGGTATCAAAGAGAGGTTGGAAGTGTTCCCAAAGGAGTGTGTTCCTTCTGGAGTTGAGGCACAAAATCCTGGGCTCAAACCTAAACCCCTGGGGGAAGGGGAAGGCAAGGGAGGCGGGGAGGGGAGGGGAGGGGAGGGGAGGGGAGGGGAGGGGAGGGGAGGGGAGGGGAGGGGAGGGGAGGGGAGGGGAGGGGAGGGGCTGCCAGCAAGAACAGCTTTAAAAAAATTAAATTATCAATTAAGTGTTTGTCTCAGAGCTGGTGATTTCTCATCAGCCTGTAAGGATGGCATTGTCACTGTAACTTCATGCTGCCAGCTTTTAACATTGGGAGAATAATATAAAAGCAACAGGGTCTTAAAGATTTCAAAGAGGTTGGCATACGTAAAAGACTTCAACCATTGACTAAATTAGGAAGAACAAAAATCTTGTAAACTGTGGCAGGTTAGAGAGAATAAAAGTGGTCCTCCGTGACTGTGTGGAAAGGATTGTTCAGCTCAGGTTGTAGAGGAACCCAGTTGCTCCCAAGGCCTGCTGCAGCCTAGGACAAAGACTGCAGTAGCGTGAAGAGAAATCCATCCATAAAGAAATAAATAAGATATCAGAAAGAAAAAGATTAAAAACTAACACACTGCAGGGAACAAAGGGATTAGCACCATGGAAATGGAATTAAGAGCAGGTTACAGTGCTGAATGCATCTCACTTTCTAGCATGTGGGACACAGCACCAAACTGAGGGCTGCTGTGCCTTAATGGAAGCTGTCAGGCAAAAAATAATCACAATAGTCAATGTAATAACAATAATAAAACAGAGAAAACTGATTTTTCCAATTAAAATATTCTTGGGTTTTGGAGGGATTTCTTTTATTTTGGGGCTGGACTTTTTTTGATGTTGACTGCCCTGGATTTTGCAAGTTTCCATCAAGAACTGGGGAACTGCAAAAGCAACAAAAAGCACACTGTGCTTTCCCATCACTCCTTTGAATGAGGCAAAGTGTTGGGATTGATACTTCCAGTGTGGGATCCGGGCTGGCTGGGAGCAGTGGCACAGCCCCACACATCTTCTGCAGTAGCAGGTGCCAAGAGCGACCACTCTCTTGGTCCTATGTCCACTGTCCTATGCCCAAAAGGGATGCTGTGGATGGAAATTCTTCAGCTGGGAAATACAGTCATAGACAGGTATAGTTTGAGGAAACAGAGGGCAAAGGCAGAATGTCCTGTTATTTTTGCTGGTTTTGGTTCACTGCTAATCTTTTCTATTACTGACTGATGGAGGATGCACCTAAATGCACCCACCAGTGGCTTTGCAGTTACTGGGATCCTGGTCACAAACCAGGCACCATCCCCACGGCACTGACCCTGCAGCACCAGCTGCTGTCCCAGCACTCAGAGTGTTTCACTGACACAGGCAATCTTCCTAGAAAGGCCAGCTAAGCCTTCCTTCACAGCTGATCATTCCCACAGCCTGGTAAGGAAAAGCATTTAACACATGGTATTTGTAGGTGCAGAACTGGAGCTTGTTTGATCCTCTGTTTAACTTTTGTATTTCACTTTCAGGCAGTTCCCACATCTGCTCTCCACAATGCTGCCGTAACGCACCCCTTGCCCAGGGTCCCTGTATCTGACTGCTGCAAACCTGCACATGGGTTGAGTAAGACGGTCCAGTGTAGGAGGGAGCAGCTACAAAGGTGTCATGTGGCTCACAGCTCTGCAGGCACGGCTGCTGGAGAGTACCAGGGGACTGTGCAGAACAGCTGGGGCACACCAGCACATGCCACTGAGGGGACTGCTCAGTGCCACTGATGGAAGGAGGGTGGGAAAATGCCCAAACCCAATAAATGCTTTGGGGATTAAATGTCTTTTTTTGAATCCTCAGCAGTGCTCTGCATCAGTAAAATACCAAACTGCACTCCCTGCATCCAGAGAGGACGATTGCACACGATGCATTGAAAATGGGAACTCTTCATGTGTTCCCAGATGGTCTGAAACACTGAGAGGATATCTGTGCCTATACAAAAACTGCCAGATCCCTGATGAAGCCTCTGGCATTCAAAAATAAAGTGATAGGTCAGCTTACTTTATGGAAGAATCTGTACTTACCGTCTGTGCCGGGTTGTGTTGTCAGGAGGTACGTTTGAAGGCTGAAGACTTCCAGTGGTAGTCATGAATTTGTTGAAACATAAAACCAGCAGTATTAGACCTAGCCACTCATCTCGTCCGGCTTCCTACCCCTGCAGCAGCCAGTATCAGATGCTTCGGGATTAATAATCTCTGGAAGTTATGAAAGAGGATCTACACCCACATCCAGCACTATAAATCACAGATTAAACACCAAGGCATGCATTTCAAGAACAGCTAAACTTTCCCCAGTCTCTGCCAAAGCAGCTTCACACTGATGTTTGTGAAACAGGAACCTGTTCTCTTCTTCAGCTTGAGCACTGGTCAAGGTGAGACATTTAGTTTTCAGAGTTGTCACAAAATAAAGATCAGATAGGCTTTTATTTAAGTCAGACATCAGGGAGAAAAACTGAAGATAGCTTAACCAGCCTTCTCAACAAAATGACCAAGTACATAAAGCTTTTTCTCTTGCACTTTTACAGTCAATGCCCTCCATAGCCTAATCACATTTTGGAAGAAAAGGTACCATGTGCTTAAGTTAAAATCCCCTTGTGAATTTGAAATTAGGATGAAGGTTGAGGAGTCCCATTCTAAGAGGAAAATTGACTAATGAATTTGATGAAATCAAATCATCATCACAGAAATCAAATCATCTTTTACACAAAAGTAAATAAATGTCTCTGTGCATGAGTGGTCCTTGCTAGCCTAATTCTGGCACAGACCACATTTTAATTTGAGAGTTTGCAGTGTACAAAGATAAAAAGATAACTCCAAATGTCTCACATGTAAAATGCAGGGGTCCTTCAAAGTGTCCCTCAGGTCCTATCTATCAACTGCTGTGGAGTCAAAATCAGCAATGAGGGAGCAACTCCTCAAAGGAGGCACACATTGGGGAAATGAATACTGGAGTCATTGATTTGCTGATTCTGCCATTCCCTGGGGTGAACACACACAAAATGAGTCTAACTTTGGGAGTTCATTTAACAAACTCCTTGGTCTAGCAAGAAATTGCCAAAGCTTTTTTCTCTCCTGTTTTCATCCTATAGTTGCTGCTTTTGCCTTTTACGATGGATGTCAAGATTGCTGTTGGGGTGCTGTGAAATGTTTTCTGCCTGCTTTGGCATGTGAGACAGGTGTCTTGTGAACTCATCTAAGCCAACCCTCCCTCTCATGAGCAGGCACACAGACCTACTTATCTCCCCCAGCACAGGTGTCTGAATAGACCTTCCATGATAACTTTAGGGTTTAGCATGATTCCCCAATGCAGTTCTAAACCCCAGTTACTGTATGCACGTACCCATTAAGGAAAGTATTATCTTCATCTCTCAGACAACTCATAACAGATATCAAGTCCAACTAGAGCTTTTTGCACAGACTAACCTTGGAACTACAACTGCATGGCTCTGTTGATTCAGCTTAAACAGCAGTGGCCTCTTCACCCAGCTCAGAGGTAAAATAAAGGTCTTGAAACTCTGGCGAATCAAGCATTCTTTAAAATATTTCAGTGATAAAAAGTAGATAAAATCTAGAAGGCAAAGTTATGGCAACTTTTCCTTTATCTTATTAGAGCTGGTCAGACCTTGGGGAGTACGGTATTTTGACACTGCTCCTTTAAGGATAAGGGGAAAGGCAAGTGCTACATTTCATTTAGTAAATGATTTCTGGAGTTGCATTCCTGTGCATTCATGCACAAATCAAGAACACTGTTGTGCCTCAAATATCCATGGACCTAATGGTGAGATCCAAGACAATGTGTGGCAAACATACCCTCCAGCACTGAAAACACAGATGATGGAAACTTAGCTGCACACTGCATCATTTAATTTCATCTTGGACTGACAGGCAAGCATGTGGTAGTTTCCAGGCTGCCACTGATGTGAGTCCTGAACCAGGGCAGAAAAACTGTTCTGCCTCCTTTTGTGTTTGTGCAATATCCCTCCTTTGCAGACGGTGCTCACAAACAAGCCACGCGGTGTGATTTACTAGTAGTATGCTATGCTGGAAAAGAGTGACAATGTGTACACCTACTGAAACCGCTGCTTCTCTAAGTCAGAACAGTCGATGCACAGACAGAAAAAGCTGGGTTTTTACAGGCTTGCCAGCAGAGAAGATTCATCTTGACTCAGCTGCCATGTCCACTCTGTGGCACCATTCACACCAGTGCAATGTGCTACCCCTGCTTTTCACAGTTGTTTGCAGAACGTTCAGGGCAGCAAAGGTCCATTGCTTTTAAAATTGGGTTTTACTTAATTCTTCAGGTTAGTACTCAGCTTTCGCAAAGGCAGCTGCTTGGCAGTGATCAGCACTTCAAAGTGTCCTTCACATGCACTTGTGCACCCCAGGGCCCTGAAGCAGCACAGACCAGCCCCCTTTCAGCCCCTCTCTGACCCGACAGAGGCAGAGGGGAACTGGGGTGGAAAGCAGAGGGAGCTTAATGCTCTGGTCAGGCTTAGGCAGGTGCTGTGAACACCGCTCCCTGCAAGCCAAAGCTTCTTTTTGGTAAAAATAGGGCTTTTTTTCAGGTAAGTGACATTTCTAGAATGGATAAAACAAAGCACAGGAAAGCATTGTCATTTCCTGTGGAAAGAATGTTTCAACATTTTGTTTTGTTTAGGCAAAACCAGAATTATTCTGTTTTTAAAGTTTTAATAGGATTGTTTTGTTTACAGGGCAGGGCTGTTTCCACTATCCCAACAAATCAGGTGAAGTGTGCTCTGGCTTCAGGGGCTTCCCTGGAGCTGTGAGCCTTGTGGGACTGCAGCGTCTCGGATTTTGGGGGTGCTGGGGAAAGGCGAGAGGGGGGCATTGTGGAAACCGTGAGTTCACCTCAGCCTTTTCCAGTCACTGTCCTGCTGAGGAGATGCTTGCTGTGGAGCCATAGGTGCCTATGTTAGAGGAAGACCTAAGGCAACTCATCTAAGATATACATGGCCTCTTCTGCTCCTGTATGACTGCAGCTAAGCAAAGAATTGCTGCCAAATACAGCACCAGAGGGATGTCTGATCCCTCTCCCTTCCACACTTCCAAACACATTGTGGAACACAGCTGAGAGTGGGGTTGGACCTGCCTCTAAATTTAGTCCCAGACCACCTGCATTCCTGTGCACTTCCAGCTTCCAAGGCTGTTGATGTGACCCTCACAGTCTAGCAGCCCCATGGCTCCTAAGTCAGCTGTGTAGGATGTTCAACACAAAACAAGCCTCAGGCATAGTGAGTATTAAAACCTGGAGTGATGGGGCCTGAGAATCCACAGGAACTTGTTCTGCCCAAGGCTCTGCTCAATGCACTGAAAATCGGGCAGTATGATTCCTCTTCAGTCCTTTTTTTAACGTATGCGCTATGTGTGCATAGGCTTTGTTTGTATTGTGTGCAACCTAAAATTTCACAGAAAACTCTACCAAAGCATACACAATATTTATCTGGACCAGATCCAGGTCATGGAAAAATATAGTGTGTTCTCCCTCTTCAAGTATTACCTTTACTTACTCTGGACATGTCGCTTACGATTACCCACTCACAGACATGTGGCATTTGGCTTTTTGAAAGAAACAGGTGGGTCTGTTTTGTGGGGGGAGGTGGTTTTCTGTTGTGTTGGGGTTTTTTGTTTTGTTTTGTTTTCTAAATGTTGATGGTGTGTCCAGACTTCCTATCTGCATGAGCCCGGTCCCAAATGAAAATCACCCCAGGGACCCTCAAAAGCCCTGCAAAATCACCTGTTCCTTGCTCTGCGCTTCTCCCTGGTGCTTGGTCTAAGCGAGGGTGGATGGTGGGGGCTTCACAGATGCCTCCTCTCTGAGGGTGACATGGCCAGTGGCATTGCCCCAGCCAGGCAGGGCATGCCCAGCTGAGGAGCAGCACCCTGCACCTCACCATTCCCACCTGTGGAGGGACAGGAGCACACTGACACCCCATCCCTTCTCTCCTTGAGGCTCTGCCTGGGTTAGTTTAGACCAGGGGTCCTCAAACTTTTTAACCAGGGGGCCGGCATGCGGATGCAGTGGCAGGCAGTCATCTGCGGCTGCTTAGTTTCCCCGGGCGAGGGGGGTCTGTAAATACTGGGGGCCGGATTGAGGACCCTGGGGAGGCCGTATCTGGCCCGCGGGCCATGGTTTGAGGACCCCTGGTTTAGACTGAAGCCAGTTTCTGTCTTTGGTGCTTTACAAGAAGGCTATAGAGGGTCCATGTCCCCTCTCCCACCCTCCCCCATGTGCATGTGCCCAGGAGGCCAGGGTGGACGGAGCAGAGTAGTGGGTGCTTACTGGCCCTCCTCACCTTCTGCTCCCTTACATTCCCCCTCTGCCCCATTTGGCAAATGCCAGGCTCCCAGTTAGTGCGCTTTGCAAGCTCTTTGCAGAGCCAGAGAAGCCCCAAGGAGCTGAAGGGTGAACAAAAACCTGGTGGTTTTAATTGCACCATCAAAGAAAAAAGACCCATGTCTACTGCATGACCACACTGAAAATCTCTTCCTGTCACTCTTATGCAGGTAACGCAACAATTGACTTCTTTATTTAATTTGACTTGTTTAAACTGTCAAGAGCTGGCAACTCCTGAAAGAAAGGATTAAGTGGGAGAAGTGGAAAGAGCCCTATCTGCTTGCTCTGTTCATTGCCATAGTCTGGAGTGCTTTCATTCTGTGTTTGTACAGTTTCTGGTACAACATGGTCCTGACCCAACTATTCGGATGAATGAGCTGATGCTATGGAGTTGTTTGCTGGTCTGAGTATACTTTCTTCTTGGTTGTTAATATAAATAAGAGTAAGTGTTGCTTGCTCCTGTCTTAAGTATTTCTTCCATCAGCCACCTATTTTTTTCTAAGGTTGGTAACTCAGCCATAAAAACCAGCCTCTGGTTGGAAAATTAGCATAGTCAAGACTAATAACCATTAGTGTCTTAAAGAGCTGCAGGGTCTGGTTGCTGTATTTGGACTGCTAATATTTCTAAAAATATGTGCTCTTGAATTAAAATGTATAAAAGCTTTTTTTTAAAAAAAATAAAAACTTAGTGGTTTGAGAGATGGTTTATATCAACGTCATAGCGGCTTTACTTGCAAAAATACTTAATGTGATTTGATCTCTAAAATGTTTTAATGGCTTCAGAGATTTCAGAAGAAATACTGGAAATTATTTAGACCGAAATGTCAATGAGCCTGTTATCTTTCTATAGAATGAGAAAACCCTACAATTTGTTGTCTACCATTACTTGAGTATGGTCCACTGGGAAAAACAGAGCGATTTTCAGATTTCCTTAATATCCTTCTTGCTCTGTTTTGGAATCAATACTCATTGAGACAACCTTTGCTAATGTCAATTCACGAGCTTCAGGTACCATGCCCGCAAAAACAAAGGTACAGAAATATGCAGGAGAATTAACCAGAGAAAGGCAGAAGAAAAGCAGAGGAATGACAAAGAATGAAGGAAATGGGAAGGGAGGGTCGGGAGGTGCCAGCATTTGACAGCAAGCTACAGGGAAAACCAGGAAAAGGAAGGAGAGATGCGCCACGGTTGCATTCTTTCGTGCTGTGCAGTAACTGACAATAATAATAATTGACCCCTTGCAGGGTCCCACATCCAGATCTGGAAAAGAAGACCAAGCCTTGTCACACTCCTGACTTTGCTGAGTCTCCTGCATCTTGCTTACTCCTTGCCTGTGGACTCACTTGCTTACCCTGTCTTTGGGTGGGACTGTCCTACGGAGCTGTGAAACCCTTCCCGGCATCACCACAAAGCCTCTGAAGCATTTGCTCCTGGGGATATGGGAGCCCCTAGGCTATAAGGATAGCACCCAAGATAAGAGTGGGAGGAGTGAAAGAATCATGCAGCAATCCATACTGAATATTCAAACCGTTTAATCAAAAAACTCAAGGCTCACGCAACAGGGACTACTGTAACTTTTCACAGCTGAAAAGGCTTTAGCGACTGCCTGTTGTGGCCAGTAAAGACCAAGGCACAAATTTAAAAACATTGCTTCTAAGATGAGGTTCACGAAGAATGCAGAGGGAGCTGATGTACATTCTGCTCTCCTTTGAAAGCCTTGGCTGAGGACCCCGTCCAGCCCCGTGCAGCAGAATAGCTGGCAGCGCATGGGCACATTCTGCCAAGGCTCTGACACCGAAAAAGGCATTTCACATGACAGCCCCCACTGCAGAATCCCAGTCCCTTGGCACTCGGTCAGCGCCAGCCTTGTCCCGTTTTCGGATCTGACCCAAACCGTGCCGAGGCCAACACTCCTTTTGAGGACTTTGAATCAGTCCCTGCGGCCCAAGCGCAGGGAAGGCTTCGCCGGGGTTAGCCCCGGACTGGTGCTCCCAAGGATGCCGTGTTGTCAGCCAGCCGCGATGGTAGTCCCGCTCTCCCTGGCAGGGAGCTCCCGCATCCCGGCGACCCGCTGAGCCAGGCTCTTCCATGGAGGCGAGAAAACTTCCCGCAGCCGCTGCCGGCCCCCGCACTCCAGCGCATCTGCGGAGCCGCGCGGGGCAGACGCGCCGCCGCCCCCACCCCACGCCGTGCGCTCCCCGACTGGCCCAAACCCGCCCCCTCCTCCCGCGGCGGGGCGGCGGTTGCATCAGGGGACGATGCGCTGAGGTGCGGAGGGACCGCGTGGCTGGGGGTCGCGCTGCCGGGGGGCGGGAGGGGCTGCTCAGTCGCACGGTCTGGGGCAGAGGGGTTTCTTTGGGGGCTGCGGTGGCGGAGGCTTTGCGGGCTGCTGGGGGTGTGGAGGGACGGCCCCGGGCGGAGGGACGGCCCTGCCGGGGTGGGGGAGCGGGGGGGCCGCGGGTGCCGGCGCGGGGCTGGGAGCGCGCCGTGTTGATTTTGGGCAGCGCGCAGCCGCAGAGCGGGCGGCCGGTGGGTACAAAGCGGCTGCGAGAGGAGTTTGCGGGCTGCCGGTGGTGCGGGCTGTCCAGCGGGCTGGAGTGTCGCGGGGCTGCCGAGCGCGCCCGCCGCCCCCCCCCCCCCCCCTTCCCGCCGGCGGCCGGGGCGCGGAGCCCGGAGGTGAGCGGGGGAGCGGGCGGGGGCGGCGCTGGCGCTGCCCCTCTCGCCGGGCGGAGCAGCCCGCCCCGGGAGCCCTGGGACCGTCCGGCGTGGGGCGGGCGCGGTGCCGCTGGCGGGAAGGCGGCGGTGCCGGCGGGCCGGTGTGCGAGCGTGCGGCGCGGAGCTGCGTGTACCGGTACCGCGCCCCGGGCTGAGTGAAGGCGCGTGGTTTCTCGCAGGGGGGGCGCGGACGGGCTGTTCTGCGCATCGCCGCGTCCTGTCCGCGCTCCGGAGCGGCGGAGGTGCGTCCCAGCGCAGCCCCCGCACCGCGCCCGCCTGGCCGGTGGGCTAGGCGGGGCAGCGGCCGTGCGCCCGCCCGTTCCGGCAGCGCCCCCGGCCGCGGCGCTGGCTGCCGCCTCCCGGCGCGGCGGGGGGGAGCATCAGTGCGGGGGAGAGGCGGGAGAGCGGGTACCGGCGTGTGGGGAGCGGGACTCGTGTTCACCAGCGCTTTGTTTAAATGGACTGTCTTGGGTATAGTCTGAGACTTGTGAGCTAGCACTTTAAAAAGACAGTAAATAATTTTCTTTTTTTGTCTCTTTTTTTGGGGGTGGGTGGGCAGGGAGGAGGTCTTGGACTTTGATGCTGAGCTTATGAATGTGCTTTAACTTTGGCTGGTCTTCATGGATCTCAAAAAGCTCTTAAAGACATCCTGAAGTGTTTGAAAACTGTCTTACTCTTTCTGAAACAAAGAATGCTGTGAGGCCCTATGGCTTGATACATGGTTATGTGTAAAAACTGAGGTTAAAAAATGTGATTCAGGCATAATTACAAGCCTCAGTAATGACAGTGACTTTCTGGTGACTTCTTTCGCCCTCGGTTTCATGAAGACCAAGCTAAGTTTAACTTTCTTGCAACTGATGTTAAGGTCAGGGTACCGTGCTTTTTGTTAAAGTTCTCAAACATTTAAGTAATAGCAGAGCCCATCTGGCAGATCTGTAGCTTAGCTGACAACCTTACATCTTGGCTAGCCAAGAAAGGTGATTTGCCAATTAAATATATTGGATGTGTCTTACCCTTTTATTTCACCCCTTCTGGCAGGGTGATTGGATCTGGTTAAAGTTTGTTTGGCTGCATGTTGTGAATAAAGGAAAGTAAGTGAGAGGAGGCTGATCGGGTTAACATGAGCTTTAGAAAGGTCAAACTAATTTAATAAGTGCCTAAGGTGTGCAAAGAAAGTCCTGACGTTTTTGATCAGATAGGGTTTCAGGCCCTTGGGAGTGCTGCTAGGGTCTCTGAGTCTGGAGTCAGTTTTCCAAAGGGAGCGGGTGCCAGCAGGACACAGTGGGACAGTGAGAGCATCTTTGAAGTTTTGTCTCTCTTCTGACTGGAACACCTGCCTCATATTAGTGACTAGGTAAAATGCAATGCTACCCCAAAACTGCCTCCTCAACAGAAGACAAGGTATTGCCCTATGGCAGGGAAGCCCAGGTGCTTCCTCCATCCATTCTGAGCAAGGGTGGTTGCAGCTTTGATGTATGAGGTGTGTGGGGGCTTTTGTGTGGGACCATGTAGCATGAGCATCCCAGACAGTGTTGGGTGTGGGGAAATGTGGGTCTATCAATGCTGGGGGCAGCAGCCCCCAGCAGCAGTACAACTGCAGCTCCAGAGAGCAGCTTCTGCAGAAGTGTAGGTGGATACAGGCTCTCTTGTGCGCCTCAGTATCTGCGACTTTGCTGACCATATGCTTGGTGGGATTTGATGTTATGCTGAACTCTTTGTGTTTCGTTTGTCTGACATCACAGTGAGGGTTTTTTCCCTTTTTATTGCCAGACCTCTAACTAGATGGAAATTCATCAACTGAGGTGGACAGTTCTCTAGTGGCAAACATGATACTGCTATTAAATAGATTACTGGTAATATGGTGACAACTTCTGTAGCCCTCCAGCCTATATGGGAGTCCCTAGTATCGTGGGTTTAAAATTTGTACACACTTGCTTTCTTTTGGGTTTAGGCTTTACTTTGGAATTGCACTGGAGAAACTGAGAATAAAACTGGGTCCTTAAATTGGAACCTGAATGTGGATTGGTTTTAGGTGGCAGTTTAGCGGGCCTCTGAAAATCCTGTCTCCTTGGGAAAACTGGCAATGGAGGTATTTCTTATACCACAAATGACTTCTGTGTGAGATGAGTCTGTTCAGTTACTCCCCCTTAGTATCTGTTTGCTTTCCCCTACTCTGGCCATTTTCTCAGGCTTGTAAGCCTCCAGTACAGCTTGCGGTCTCAGTTTCTGCAGTGCCCTGTATGTCTAAATAATAGATGCTGAAAGTGGAATGAAAACCTTTAAATGAAGAGTCTCTTTTGCAAATGATGCAGAGCCACTGTGAAGAGCTGTCAGAAACAGGCAGCTGATCGTGCTTTTAGTTACTAAAGCATTAGTTGTTAATTGAGGACAGTTGCAGATTTTCTTGTGGTGTCAGCATCTATTGTAGTGGTAGGTCAGGGAGAAGAGGTGGGTTGTTTTTGTTTTTGTTTTTTTTTCCTAGCCATTTAGCTAATGGAATTGACTAATGGGCCTAGGAGAAGTTTCAGGTGTCACTGCTCGGATTGTCCAATCCATCCAAATTTGTGTGTGCCCTTTAGAAAGGGAAGAAATACAGAACTTGCAGAGTGGCTTGAAAGCTAGTGTATGTATACATGAGTGAGTATGAATTTGATCTATGTTTTTGTGGGCTGAGGCAAGATGACGTGTTAAGCTAATTAGGTTATCATGTCATAATGATGAGGAGAAGGTCATGTGGAACTGCAATGTGAAGTAGCAATGAACAACTTGTGGAAAGTTTTGATTCCACCTAACTCCTTAAAGATGCAGTAAATGTATTTCAAGCAATCTGTGAGCAACTAGCTGCAATTTTTTTTCCCACAGGATTTACTTGAAACGTTTTCTGTTAATGCTAGATAAAAACATGTAAAATCAAGATATTTTTGTATAAGCTATACGTAAGTACTGAAACAAATTTGTCTTGACTAGAGATTCAGATTTATGATCCAACTGATAACATGTTTGGTTCTAGTGGGAAATTACTCATTTTAGGTATCTTAATAGTATCTGTTTGCATGGTTGAGTAATTGGCAGTGCTGTAAAAAGGCATTTAGGCATCTCATGGAGAAGCTGGGGAAAACATTAAGGCTTGTCAACTCTGACACTCCACAGTTATCTCTTGCTGCTATTGTAGACGCTGCATAACAAGGGGAAATACCATACAAATTATTTGGCTGTTCCCAGCTGTCAAAAGACTGGAACCTGAAGGGAAGCAGTAATAGACATTAAGAATGAACTACCAGCATAATTATTTTTTGCAGTTTATATATCTTATGCAAATTACCTCTAGCAGTGTTGTACTGTGAATTGTACTCTAACATCTAGCTCATTCTCTAACTCTGAATTCTACCCGTGTGTTTTGCTTTGGGAAACTGTGCCTGCAATCATGAAAGCAATGTCGAGACTTGTAGTTAAATCTGAATACTGGTTTAGGCTATATTTATATTTTCACTTTGCCAAAGGTTCCCTGGAAAACTGTGCAAAATAGCAGAAAGATGTATATGGCTATAGTCACTTCTTCAGCATTAAAGATGTACTTGTCTGTGATGAGGGAAAGAGGAAATTACTCTTAAGGTGCTTTAGCGAACACTGAAAATGCCTTTTGAGCTTTGCTAGTAATTAAAAGACTTCTAACTTTCAGGATGGTTGGCAAGAGTGTCTGATCAGACTTCCAGGTTGTCACAGGTCATGGGTTCTCACCCCTCTATTAAGCCCAATGACTAGTTTGGCTAAAGCACAACCTAGAAGAAGGCATCCTGTTAGACTTAAAATGCTCCCACAGGCTTCCCTTGGCAGTTAATGCCAATTTTTTGTGTCTTTCTGTGCTCAAAAATGTGTTTCTGATTTCTAATTAGAGCTGTACTGGGAAAGGACAGCTGACAATTAAACATGAGTCATAAATGCATGTTTTGAATATCCCTTTAATTCTTCAGACATGTGAGTAGACTAAAGATGGAGGCGTCTGACAAGAACAGTTGGAACTTAATTGTGGGTAAGCAAATCTGTCAAAGAGAGTCTGGCCTTTTTATAAGTTCACATACTTGTTCAGTGTACAAGCTCCCTGTTGCACACAGGAGTCAAAACCAGACCCAGCTACCTTCCCCAGGGGGTTGGAGGTTGTAACTGCACTTCCCTGAAATGAGGTGTCTCCAGAAAATGTTACGATGGAGGTGATGGTGAGAGGGTGTTGGGTGTTAGAGGTATCCCAGCCTGTTTCTGGGCTCGGGGATGGTGCCTGTATACTGTTTCTCACATGAAAGGAGGTGTCTGTGCCATCCTGAAGCACTGACATGTTGTTGCATGGCACGCAGAGCCCGTGAGGAAGAAATGGTAGGGAGGGAAGAGTCTTTTACACGCAAAATCTGGGCTGTTTCTCCATCTTCTCTGCAGCTGTGTGTGCCATGAGCTATAGGCATCTGTCTGTGGTGGTGGTGGTCGATGGTTCAGGATGGCAGTGGGGACGCCTTGTTGGGTCTCTTAGGCAAATGTTCCTTGCACCACACTTGCTAGGGTGGATCACTGGTCTGCTCTGGCTTGGTGATCTCTTAAACCTACTTCATCATGTGTCAGTGCTCTGAAGCAGAGGGTGCCTTGCCTGTCTGTAGGTGCCCTGAGCTGTTGGTGAGGGATGCTGAGGAAATACAAAGGGTTTTCACTGCAGCTGCTTTTGCAGAGCTGAAGTGCTTGCATTACTGTTGAGTTCTTCACCGCACAAACGTAGTAACGCCTCATGCCAAGGACCTGGGGTTTTCTTACTGGTTGACAGTCTTCTCTGCCCAAAGGGTGACCAGTGCAGCTACGTGAAGCAGTAGTACCCTGGCAGGAGTGCATTGTGTTGGTGCTATGTTTTCCAAGGAGGCAAAAACAATTAAAATATTGGTTATTGGATGAAGAGCCAGCCCTGGTAAGACTGAGAGATTTTGCACCAGAGGCCTTGAGAAATGTACAGTATCCATACATCTAAGACTGATGGCTAATCTGCCCCTTACCCATGTCTTGTATGGGTCTGTAATTAGCGTACACTGACCTAAGTCCCTGGACTTAATATTTTTTTCCTGCAGATTTTAATTGACATTCCTAGGTGTAGCTCCAGGTAGGGCTGTTACCCACACCACAGCCGGATCCTTTTCTTTGTCCCACTGAGCTGGTAGCCTTCATGGCTGTGCAGTGGTAATGGCTTCTGTCTTGTGTGTGTGTGCACACATTTCAGCCTCCTAATCACATAGTTTGATCGTCCCTCTTTCCTGAGATAAGGAGAAACACTGATGTAGCATTTGTGCACCTTTCCTTATTTCTGTGTAATTCCCCAGCCCCTTCCAAATGTTTATCTGGTTTGTTAAATACTGAAGTGTTTTTTTTTTCAAAGCCTTTTTCATTATTTTTACATATTTCTGATCCCTTCCCAGTTCTGCAGTGTTGTTGTTAAGGAGGACGATGCTACTCAGATCAACCCAGATGATTTTGCACCATGAAAATCAGAACTGTTTCAGTTTTATTTGGCACCCACATGAATATCTGTGCCTCCTGGCTCTTTCCTGTTGACTGCAGCTGCCTGTGCCACAGGGGCCTTAGGGGCTGCAGGTAGGCAGTAAATCTGTGCCTGGCTGAAAGCAGCAGGCTCTCCTCTTGCACTTTTGCTGCCAGCATCTTTGTGATAGTGCTACTATTTATGTGGCTGTGGGACGAAACAGATCAGAGTACTGATCTGGCTGGAAACAAAGTTGCTAAAATACTCCCTCCAGGCTATTCTGTGTGTACACAGCATCCCATGTGCTGTGCCATTGTAGCAGAACCTCTCAGCATCAGTATAGGGTTGTGTTGGAAATTATACACATGAAATAATGGTGCTATGACTGCCCTTCGACCCTGTGAACTGTTGGAAACCAGTTTAACTTGTTCTAAAATTTGGTCCATTAGGACCATCTTGGCAGATGATGATCAGAAGCATCTTGCACTGTGGGTAGGACCAGGAGCTGGTCCACAACTTGCTCATCTCAAAGGTGGAAGAGTTTAGTTTGAAACAATGATTTTTCCCTGAGTTACTCTGTCTCTTCCCCCTTCTTTTTTTAAACTGCGACTGTTTTCCCGCTTTAAGGGCTGGGAGTCTCCCCTGGCGTGAGACAGTGTCAGAGGTTGAATGAGTTTGTTTAGGTGCATAAACATGGCTGTGCATGGTGGGGCTTCTGTCACAGTGTTTTCATTCACTTCATGAGCTTTTAAATGAGAAAAGGATGGTGCTCATTCCAGAGCTGCTTTGGAACAGCTGTGTCAAAACCCCCACCCCCTGGGGACCCCTGACAATTGTGAACTCTGCAAATGTTGCTCTTTTCATCTCTCTCTCAGCATATGGTGATGCAGAGGATCTCTGAGAGTTACTCCAAACTAACCTGGTTTGGACAGAGAAAGAAAGATACAAGAGTGGTTTATGTGTCTCTTCAGTATTTCTCCAGAGAGAATTTGCCAAGAAGTGCAGTGACTGGGGAGGTGGGGGAGTTTTGGATTCAGACAAGAGAGCCTTTCTCTTTATTTTTGGCTTTTGAGTGTTTTTCAAATTGGAGTATAGAAAGCAACAAAGTACAGCAAAGATGTTGATTATGAAGCAAAAGTATGGGGACACAACCCATGTGTATTTATTAAATGAAACAATATTGTAGAGTGTCTCTGATTTCCAAACTTCGGACAGAAGAGAAATTGCAACAAAAGAGTGGATAGGTCTTCTGTTTTGCAGCTTGACAAAGGCAGTTTAAGCCTTTTGGTTTTTTTCTCACCAATGCTTTGTTATTGACCCAGCTCCTAGTAGACAGGTTATACTGTTTCAACTCCTTCCCTTCAGTATCCTTGCAATGTTAGTAGGTGGGTAACTTAAGACATAATCCGCTTCTCATTGCAGTCCACCTTTTTGGAGGGCTGCACTAGAGCAGAGCCTTGCATTTTTTCTAAGGATGTACCTCAACAGGCACAGCAAAATATCAGCTGAGGGAAGATGTTTAGTTTAGCTGAATCTTTCTTCAGAGTAGAAACTGGTGCTGGGGTCAGTCATACTGTGGGAAGTGTTGGGGTTTGGGGTTTTTTTTGTGGTTTTGTTTGGTTTGGTGGTGTTTTGTTGTTTTTTTTGTTTTTTTTAGCAGAGAGCTTTAGTGGGTAATGACTCATCTGTTGGTATCTGACTTTTCACTCCAATTACCCACAGATAGACCAAGATGTATCCACAGTTCTACAACAGATAGCTTCGATGTGCATTGTTTGCATTTCAGATACCAAACCAGGGTGAAAATCAGGCTGTTCATTCATTGTGACCTGTCATGTAGCTGAGTGTGAGTGCACAGGCTCCCTTCAGGCTCCATTAGCATGAGTTAACTTTGTAATTGGGTTTCTGGGGCAAACAGGGACAGGAAGCAGAAGTAATTTGGCCAGCTAGGCTTAGCATTTTGTTCTGTGAGTTGTAAGTGCACAGGAGAGCAGAAGTAAAAGATGGATGCAGAATGGCTGGAGAAATTATAACAAACTGGAGAACAGTTGTCAAAACTGCGTATGGATATTGTGGAGTATTATGCAGCTGTACCAAGGTGGGACTTTACAACTGTATCAAAGTAGGATTTCTATAGCTCCTGTGCTTTTCAGAGCCCTTCTCTTGCTCTCTTAAATCTGCTCTGTGTTCTCCAGCTTTCTGTCCATCTGGCAGCAATACCTTGTCTTCTAGAAACTGGTAACCACAAGTGGGCTTGCTGAGTGAAAAGCAGTTGTCACTCAGTTTTGAAAACACTTCACCGTGAAGATGTTAATAGAAACGTAAGTTTTAAAGTTGATCTAAATTATTGATAATCTCCAGTTTTCCACAAACCTAAAAGCAGAAAGTCTCAATTTTTACTGTAATTTCTCAATTTTAGCTCTTGAACAGTTTTGCTGAAAAGCCAGTTTTAGTATTAAAGAAAGAAAAAAAAACAAAAAACAAAACCAAACCCAACAAACAAACTGTAAAATGTTAAGGTTCTTGAGCAGGGGAGTCAGTTTTTCAGTTTCTTTTTTAAAGGCATTAAAAGTCATGGGGCTCTTTTCAGGTGTTCAGTGTGGATTTACATGAGTGGGATGAATTAAGCTGCTTCATGGTATTTTTTTTAAAACCACACTTCACGTTTTTCAGTAAACAACTTTGCTTTTAAAGCAAGTCTTTATCCCGGATTAATTTTAAGACTTTGAAAAAGCAACACAGGAAGAGATTTTTAGTTCAAGTTCCATTCCTTCCTGACATGTGGTGTTGAACTTGTTCTTGCCTTTTAACTTGCTTTTTTTTTCTTGTTATGGTAATCTCTTGAAGAATTTTCTTTCCTCAGATGAATACTAGTCTTATTCAGGTGTCACTGATCACTTTCTTTTCATGTGTACTTTTACCAACAGTCTGCTTAGATTCTTTTCTGTGCACGGCAAGTCAGTAGCTGTCACAGAAAGCAAGACGACCCTGGGACTGAATTTCTCTGAAACCAGGAGGTGCTGAAAATTACATAGGCATGATTGGCTGCAGTTTCTGTATCTTGTCAGCATCACTTAACCAGGCTGACAAACTTCATATATGCTTCTTTGTTCTTTTAGTGTTGTGGGCTGGTTTACTCGTGGTTTTTTTTTGAGTAGACGAGGGCTCTGATGTAGATGTGTGCCTATATGTTTAGTGGGAGTCACCTTAGTCTTGATCCTGATCCCATCTGCGATTTATCACTCTGCCTTTATCTCTTCTGTGTTTTTCTTGCAGTTTCTCACCCCATCGCTACTGCTGCTTGTGACTGCTGTCATGTTTTTAAGCAACATGGGAGATCAGTCACATCAACGAAAATACTAGTGGCTGCCAGGAACCGTCTCAGCTGGGGAAATTTAAGGAAAACAAACCCTTCTTTGTGTCCGTGCACACATCATGATTGTCACGAGTTGTGCAGTAGGCGTGCTAAGGAGATGCAGTCGGTGCTCACTCTGGGGAGACCCGGTGGTGGGAGGTGCCTGCTGGCTGCCGGCATGAGCCCCTTCTGGGTAGCCTCCGTGCCAGCCAGCTGGGCAGCGCTTGTTCACTGGCTGTGTGGTTGGAGTGAGAGCTGTGGACCAAGAAAACATGGTAGAAATAAAATGGAGTTCTTCAAGAACCTTAAAATAGCAGGTGACTGAATATGTTCTTCATGCTGCAGGGAATTGTTGGTTTTGGCAGAAGTGGACTTGGGAGAGTTTCAGGTCTGTTTTATCTGCAGCAATACCATCTTCTGTTAGCCTGGGGGAGAAGAGGTTTGTGCTTGTACAGCTGAATGTCAGATCTCTGGCTCAGGAAGTGTTAAGTGCATGCGTTTATTACTCTTAATGCTGGTATGTTTTTCATGTCAGCAACTAGCCAAAAAACAGGGGACCTGCAGTTTCTTTCAGCTGGTAGAAATTAACAACAGGTTTATTGCAAAGCTGCGCAGAGTTATGTTTCCACGTGTACAGCTTGAGTGGGACAAGAAGGCATCCTTTGCCGGTTTGCAGCCTGCAGGGGAGCCTTGCAACCCCTCCACAGACAGCCCCCCACCCCTCTCCCCCACCCCAAAAGGGAGTCCTGCAACCCCAGCTGCCTCATGGTCTTGACATGTTTCCCTCATACAGGCTCCCATCCCTCTCTCCCCGGCAGCGAAGCCCCACTGGCCCTGGTCCGCATTGCTCACATTCCCGAGCTCAGCGTGTGCCGGCGTGCCTGTGCATGCAGGGGTGTGGGGCGAGGGAGGGTGGCTAGGCTGGGTCCTCTGCTTTGGCTAGGAAACCACTGTCAGTTGTGAAAGCAGCCTGCCTGCTCCTGTCCTCCCTCAATACCCATCAGAGCCCCCCTGCCCACATAGCTCACATTCCTGGGCCGAATTTCATTTGGGATGGTGTTTTGCTTTGGAGGCTGTTACTGCTTGGTAAAGGAGTTTCCTTGTAGCTCAGCTTTGTGGAAGGGCAGTGATTTACATCCCCCAGTTTCAAGCGCAGCTTAACACATCTGGTGCCGGTTCTGGGTGGTTCCAGGTCTTTTTGTTGACTGCAGGTGAGTGGGGCAAGAGGCATGCAGCAATGAGGACAAGGCAATCAAGGAGCCAGGGGTTTGGCTGTGCACGGTCTGAAGGAGAGCGGCAGAGTACTGGAGGAGATTCAGGGGGTGTTGCTGTCTCTGATTATTGTGCAGGAGGAAGATTTTGTTGTAATTTCAATTAAAAGACCTTTTTTCCTCCAAGTAACATTCTAATTTGCATCACAAAAGCGAGCCAGGGTTGTCTCCCTAACAAGTTGTAGACAGTCAGATCTCTTTAACAATTTGAGTAAAAATGAGACTATTTATGGGTTGCTTCATGCTTACTGATGTGTTCAAGTACAACTGCTAAGTGAACTGGTTAATACTGTATTATTGCATCGTCCAGTTACCTTCAGCACTGGTACAAGAATGGCCGTATCTCATTACAAGGAGGAGGACTGGCAGGCCTGTGACACTGGTGTTGCCCTGTAGAAGAATTAGCTGCATATGTAAGGCCTTCTCCCATGCACATCCAGTCTTCAAAAACGCTGGGATGATAGTGCTCATGTCTTACTAATGCTCTGCTGGTGGCCTGGTTTCAGCCAGGATGGAGTTAATTTTCTTCTCAGTAGCTGGTACAGTGCTGTGTTTTGGATTTAGTATGAGAACAGTGTTGATAATACACTGATGCTTTAGTTGTTGCTAAGTAGTGCTTACTCTAAATCAAAGACTTTTCAGTTTCTCAGGCCCTGCCAGTGAGAAGGCTGGAGGGGCACAAGAAATTGGGAGGCGACACAGTAAGGGCTACTGACCCAAACTGGCCAAAGAGATACTTCATACCATAGAACATCATGCTCAGTATATAAACTGGGGGCAGTTGTCTGCAGGGGTCAGTCGCTGCTCAGGAACTGGCTGGGCATCAGGTGGGAAGCAACTGTATTGTGCATGAGCTGAGGTTTTTTTCTTCCCTTCCCTTTGGATTTTATTCCTCTCACATTCTCTCTCCTTTTAATTTTTATTATTATTTATTTTATTTCAATTATTAAATTGTTCATATCTCAACCCTTGAGTTTTCTCTTTTCCTCCGATTCTCCTCCCCATCCTGTGGCAGGGAGGCGTGGGTGGGATGTGAACAAGGCTGTGTGGTACTTGATTGCTGGCTGGGGTTAAACCATGACACAGAGATTCTTTGAGAAAATGAAAAATAGCAATAGAATAATAATTTAGGCACAGCTAGAAGCAAAACAGTGCTGGCACTTAGAACTTTCTATCATCCATAGCAATTTTGGATATATGTTAAAGGTTAGTCAAATTGTCTTTGGCAGAGCTGGAGCATCTCATCGCTTCGATTTCAACGCAGAAGTTGTCAAGCCACGAAGCTGCTCTGATATTCCTCCTGCCTTAAGTTTGCCTTAAGTTTCTGTAAAGAGGTGTGTCAGCATGGGAAGTCCTTGAAAATGTGCCCAGTGTATCTGTACTGCAGATCAGAAGCAGTAGGTACTCTCTATATGCTGATTCTCTTCTTTGTATAAATCTTTGAGCCTCTGCTTAAAATCCAGAGTAGCAGAGAGGCTACAGAAGGGGCCAAAGTAAGGATGGAACACTGTATTCTGTATTGCCTCAAGATTCATGTTTCTGCGCTGTGTTGCAAAATTGTAATGTTAATGCTCTTGCTCTGAACAGAAAGCCTTTTGTGGCTGACTGAGCCTCTAACACTCTTCCAAGTTAAAGAGGAACATTTTCTTTTCCTTCCTTCCCCAAGTAAAATCTTTACTTGGACCGATGCTTGAATACTTCCTTTAGGCTGTCTTTGCCCTGTCAAAATCCAACAAGGTTTTCTTTGCCAAAACTGAGGCAAGCTCCAGATAAAAAAATCACTGTGATGGGTTATCTTTCTAATTCCTTTAAGAATTCTGTTTTCCCACAATGAATTACTCACATAAAAGCACTTGCTAAACCATGTCTAGACTGCAAAGACCTGGATTTGACTGAATCTAATTAAAGCAATGGTGGCTTGCAGGTGAGGATTTAATGCAGTATATTTTCCTAGCTTTTGCTAGAAAGAGATTGGCCTTAGCTGAGACGATTTTGACTTGCATGCGGAGGTAAATCAAAGTCAGATAGCTGAAATGGTACTTCCCCACCACACACATGGAAGAGTCATCTGCCCCCAGCAGGATAGCCAAACAGCTCGTGGAGATGCAGGTTTCAGCACAATGTCCTGAGAAAAATTGAAATAAATTTCCTGGTGGTTCTGGAGAATTAGGACAATAGTTCTGGAGAGTTGTCAGTAAGCTTCTGACTGCACTGCAGGGATAAGAGGCTTCTTAAATACCCCTCCTAGAAATACCGGTTTTGATACTGGAGGTTAAACACATCTCTGGTTTATGCATTGCTCTAACTGGTCCAGGCCAGCAGACCACCCTCCTGACTTAAGCTTGTGAGTTCATTGTCCCATCTGTGCCCATTGCCTCATCTTGACCACTTAAGCCAGGTTGATTACCAGCTGCCTATTGATTAAGAAGGATTAGGGGAGGCCTGGATGTCTAACACAAGTGGTTTCTCCCAGCTTCCCACCAGTTGCTGGGGTGGAAGTTGTGTGTGTTGCCTGTGGGTCCCACCCAGGGGATGTTCAGGGTAGTTCTTATTGCAGTACAAAGGGGTAACTCCTGGCTTCTGGTTATTTCACCTTGTGGCCTTGAACATTTGCCCAGACGTGTCTGTGAAGCATCTCTCATCTTGGCTGTTCTCATGCTTTTGTTATTTCTCAGTCTCAGCTCTCTGGACTCCTTTTATTTCCTGTAACTTTTCAATGTAGCACATGCTTTGTTCGCTGCCCATCAAGTCATGCCTGCTCCTCCTCTTTCACCCTGCCCCTGAATGCTCACTCTGTTTATCCAAAGTCTCTAAGATAATACAGAAAAGGAGGAGTAACAAGAAGAAAATGGGGGAAAAAAAAAGGGGGGGGGGGGGGGGGGGGAAGGGAAAGAGCTGTGCCTGGCAGAATTCAGGCTCCTCTGTCTAATCTGGCAAGTAAAAACTTTTCTTGAGAAACTGTCCTTGCCTTCACATTTTCAGCCTGTCATCACATTTCTTCTAGTTTTGAACTTTTATCTCAAGGGGCTGCTACAGGAGCACTAGTGATGGGCCAGCTGTGCAATTCCTTTTTTCCTTTTCCCCTTATTGCAGAGCAGGGCAGGGGGGAAGACATAGCTGCCTCTCACTGTAACGCAGCAGCAGTGGGCAACTACCATGACTTTCCAGACTGCTGCAGTCTTGCAAGATGTTCTGCTTTGGAAATGGAAAAAGAAGGAATACTGGGCTATTCTTGGTGCCAAGTTCAAGCTTCAGCACTGCAAAGAAAATTTATGTGTATCTAATAAAAGATACACGTACTATTTAATGGCAGTTTGCAGAGCGGAAACTTTTCCTGGCATGGAACGTTGCCCTGAACCTTGTCTTGTCCATGCATGTCTGAGAACTTGTGTTTTTGCCATCTTCTCAGAAACACAGCAGAATCCAACCTGGAATAAACCACGTAGTGGCCAGGGGTTACATAACACACAAATGCTTTGAGGTGCCACAGGTGCTTTTGTGAGTACTCTCTAGCCTTTTTTTTTTTTTTTTTTTTTTTTTTGCAGCTGGGTGTGTAGTGTGGGATGTGGACTGGCCCCTTCGCTGCCCTCTCCTCTGTCCATGGGCTGTGACCAACTGAGCCTGTGTCACAAAGCATGTGCTTTCTCTGCCAGCTGCTCTCTTAAGCTCTTACTGCAGGAATCTGGTGTTTTCTTAGCTGTGAACACTCTTCTAGCCTGATTTATGCATGTTTTTTTCTGGACTGACCTTTTGATTTCCTTTTGCTGTTAACCTGTTAACTGAGAGATGGTTGTTACAAGGCTGCTTACATTCTGGGTGAAGAATAGCCACAAACAGTGTTGTACATTCCTGTATGAATTATGTTTCATTACTGTGGAAAAAGCTATTGTGCTCCATGACTGGCTTGTAATTCATCTTGGACAGCCCGATTGGGAGCGAAGTTGGGTGAGCTGAATGATGGTCAGTGCTGACGCTGAAGCTGATGATGGAATTACAGGCAAAGAAGCTCCTATTATCTTTCTTGTCATGAAAAAGGAATAATTTTAGTCTTGCTAGACTGAGATGCTGAGCTTTTCTGTGATCTAGGAACTTCCACTAGCTCCATCCATTTCCTTGATTGTTTCTGGAAAACTTCATTTCAAGTCGTGTTTTAATTTCTGTCTGAAGGGAGGAGACCCTTCTTACTTTTGTCTTGCTGGATATCTGGAGTGCCAGAAATTGCAGCAGAGGCTGGATGGTTTTTTTGTAGCTGAGTTTCTCTTCTTCGTGGCTCTGGCATTCATCAGTCCCGTTTGTGATGGAAGTTGCAGGTCACTGAGATATTTTAACTCCTGACCTAATACCATGTGAGTGTTTCCTTTGCTCTTGCCCAGTTTGCTCAATTCCCTGTTTGGTCAGCAGCTGGGGACCTGCTAGGAGCTTGACTGGACGTGGGCTGGCCTTGGCTCCAGGTTGAACACAGAGCTGGCTTGTTGCTGTCACTAGCCTTGTCTGCCAACCCGTGTGACTGGCAAGCTGGGCAGAAGGCTGCAAAGTCAAAATGCTGCTGGTGCTCTCAGCCCATGGACAGAGCTGCATGGGAAAGTCAGGCTTATGGGGGGAGAAGGGTGACGTGGGTGCACACCTTGCACTGGGAAGGAAAGGCTGAGCCTGTGGCAGAGGCTGCCTGCCGCAGAGCCATGCTGTCCTCCTACCCGTGCCTCTTTGCATTTGCTCAAGTGTAATTGTAGACAGCAGTTTCCTACTTTCTTCTTTGTACATCTTTCTTTGGTGTTCCTTTTAACCCTGATTTTTCCTTCAAGTTGCCTGTTAATTATAACTCCTAATCCCAGTTTAATGACTTTTTTGTGTCTGGGGGTTGTACATCATTTGCATAACAACAGAGCCCCATGAGAAACTTGGAGTGATGTCAGCTCTGGATCTGGTGTTAGGCAGTTCAAAGTGCCAGGCATGAGTTTTATCAAGTTGATCCCTTTGTGCTGCTACGTTTGATGTTTGAAGACGCTGATCCAGTTGGAACTAGGCAGGTGGCAGGTCAAGCAGCACAGCACATCTGAGAGTTGCCTGGCCACCAAAACTTGTTTTAATGGGAAATAATAGAAATCCATCACAAGAAGTTTGAGGAGTTCATTTTTATGCTAGTTATAGTAATAAGTTAATAAACATAAAGAGCATCTCAGGGGTTAGTCAGTCACTTCCTTTTGGCTTGTCTATTATGGCCTGTACATTCAATGAGATTTCTCAAAGCCTGGTAATAAAATACATCAGTTAAAATGAGGATGGGGACTAGAGGAAACTAGTTAGTTCTGTGGACTGTTTCTTTCGACACCTTGCATTAATATTTTTTTTTAATTAGGAGTTAGTCATACCAGAACTATGTAGCAAGTTACGATTCTAATCACTTCTGCCCAAGCTGCATTTCTTTTTAATTGCCAAGCGCTACATTTGCTAGTAGAAACACAGGAAAATACGAATGTATCTGTACTGAGAGAATATCTGAGGGAGGATGTTGAAAACAGTCTGCTAGCATCGGGTTTTTGTGAGGCTTTTTTGGGTTGCAAGTGAGTGTATGAATGCTTCATTTTAAACAGGACAAGAGACAGCGATTAAACCTCAGCTCTGCCTTCACTTTTCCCAGCTGCTGTCTCAGATCTTTCTTAAGCTCACTTCTTGTTTCTCTCGCTCAGCTCGGGCCCAAAGCTTGCAAAGGGGTCATTGCATCTGGAGATCTGTCAGTGTCTAAGCATCCTTTAGAGAGCAAAGCAAAGAAAAAAATCTCCTTTCAGCCCTCCAGCTGTAGTACATCCAACAGGTGTTTTGCTGTACTTCAGTGCTATCGCAGTGTTCTGCAGCTGCTATCCTGTACATGAGTTTTGGTGGATCCCTGTTATGTCAGCTTGCATCAGATAGGCAGCAAAGAGAAGGAATCGCTTCTCCAGAGGGAACTTCTCACATGCTGTGAATGCAAATAGACCATTTGCTCCCCTCCCACCACCTAAATCTTTCCTGTCTGTGTGGGATTTAATGCCAGCTCACAACACAAAGGTGACAGCTGGTGTACAAAGTCCTTTGTGTTGTTTCTACTTGAATCAGGAAATTATTTGTCGGAGTATCAAAGTGCTTTTTGGTGAACTAAATTTTTTAATTTTTTTGCCAAACCGCAGGTCTGACATAGATGACATAGATATTGCCTGATATTTATAGGGACTACTAGTGCTCCTGGCACAGGAGTGATTTCTGGCTGTCATCCAGATAATACTGGGCATCGTAGTACAACTAATTTCATCGAGCAGCCTGCATAGATTTAGAGATCGCATTTGGAAGTAAGACCAGGTGTGCCGGTAGTTGCATGCAGATGGGCAGAAGGTCTTCTAGCTTATTTCTGGATACAACTCTTAAACCAGCAAACAAGTTTCCAGTGTTGGCAGTGACTTGTCTCTGTGCCTCATCTTCTGCCCCATTTCTGAAAGACAGTTACATGTCACTTGGCACTGCCTCCGCCTTTGGAGGCTTTGTGAGGCTGTGAAGATGTGACTTCACCCCTGCACAGCTCTCGGGGCTTGTGCCAACGGCTGGGTTTGGGAGTGCTCATTGTGCAATGCAAATACGTGGTAGGTTAAGACGCCTGGGCAGGACTTTGCAGTTTGCACAGCTTGTGTGTGTGTGCATGCATTTGTAAAATGTTTTATTAAGATACCGCAGTGTGGAAGAAAAGTGAGAGAGGGGGTGAGGTCCTGTGCTTGGGATTCCCTCTTTCCCGGGGAGGCAGGTAGGGTGTTGCTGTAGGGGCAGGTGTGTGCGTGCTGTTGCGTGCAGGCAGTGCTGGTAGAAGCCTGAGCTGCAGGCACAGGTGGAGGTGGTCTTCGGTTAGAGGCTGTGTGCTGGGAGCAAATGAAGCTGAACGAGGTCGTGTGGGTGCCTGGGGAGAAGGTGGTTGGGGGGGCGGGGCGGGGTGGAAGGTGGTGTGGTACTGGTGGGATAAGATCACCTTTCAGCAGCTGTTAACAGCACAGCTTGCTGGAGGATGGTGCCTTTTGTCCATGCCAGGACATAGCTCTAGATGACTATTCAAGATAGCAGGCCTGGTATTTATGAAAGACTGACACCTTGCCTTCAGTATGTAGGAAAAGGGGGACTTTTTTCTTTAAAAAATACATTTTATCTGGGTGAAATACATTCAAAACTGAAGTTCCTTGTTTTTCCACTGGTCTCTTGATTTGAAGCTCCATGTTTGTCAGTCATCCTGAAGTAACTCCCCTCCCTGTACACACATACACTGTTCCTGGGCTTTCCAGAAGCAAATAGGTGACATACTGCATGGTGGTCCAGCCTGTATCTGCAGGTACTGGAGTGGCTAATCACTCCTTGACAGGACACCTCTTCTTGACTCGCATGGACTTCTTAGTCTCTTCATGCATGGAAATCTGGGATGGCAGCAAGACCAGAACCCTGCCCTGCTGCCTGCAGGGCCTTTTGGGATGTGAAAGGCTTGTGCTTTAGGACTGCATAGTTGCAAGCAGGTGGGGCTTATGCTCTTGGGAGGGAGGAATAAGATTGCTGGTTAAAGCTGAACTCTGGACTATTGAGTTAGTATTTGTCTGGTACGCCTGAGGGCAAGGTTATAAGAAAGGAATGGTGTCAGGATGCCTGACTGATAGGAGCAGAGTTGATTGAGGCACACAGAAAAGACTTGAAGTGAGCTGTTAATCAGTAACAGAGTCATCCTGGGGAAGCCATATAGAGATGTACATGGTGTGAAAGGGAGTGAAGGGGCACAAATGAGTTTATCACAAGCAGGGAAGGACTTGCCCTCACTTCTACACTCAAGGGGATTTTATTGCTTTTGAGAAGGAGAAACAAGGTTTAGTAGGAAATGTATTGCTCTGTGTTTTGTTCTCTGTACTGTTCTTCAGATCTGGTAGCATTGGTGTGAAGCGCGCAGTAATCACCCAGAGGATAGCTGCATAATTCCTGATACCCAGCCTGGGTTCTGGCTGCCAGCATTCCTGATCCAGCCTGTCTGCATCTTCAGGGTCCTCTGGCTGACCTTTTCCAGGTTACCTGTCCAAAGAAGGGCTTAAAGCCAGTCAGCTCATTAGGGAGAAGCTTGTACATGGGAACTGATTATCCTACAGTGGAGAATTTCTGCTTAAAAAAAAAACAACAAAACACCAAACAACAACAAAAACCCCAAGCCAAACAAAAAAAACCCATCAAAAAACAACCCCGAAACAAACAATAATCCCATTGTTTGCCCAGAGCAAAATCTGGTATGTTAAAAAAAGTATCTGGTCCTTGACATTTCCATTCTTTTGCTGTTGGCTCTGAATTGCACACCTGAGATTGAACTGCAGGTGTCTTCAGATTCAAACGAAGTAAAACATTCTTGCTTCTCAGATTTCAGTGAAGTTTGTGTGCTGTGGTAAGGCCAGAAACTATAATCCCTCTTTCAAGGGAAAATATGCGACTGAGATTGCTGAGTGAGTAGAAAGAAAAGCAATTTCAGGATGGGGACAAAGGGATGAAAAATTGATGTGAGAAACACAGGTGGCTAGGCTGCACATCTGCTGTGTATTCAACATGCACTCTGTGTGCCCAGGAAGTAGTAACACAGTAAAAAAAAAAAAAAAAAAAAAAATCCTTTCCATTTCTGTTTGTCCACTTAGCCTGTTGCCCGCTTGTACCCATGCAGCGTGAAGAGGTGTTTTGGTGCTCCCACTTTGTCCTGGGTAGAAGCAGATAGTGAAGAGAAACGGTGCTGGGAGCATTTAAACATAATTGGAAAAAGGTGATGGGATTAGAGCTGCTTTGGATGTTGCAGAAGTTTATGGCTTGTGCTGCCTTGCCAAAAAAAAAAAAAAACCAAACCCAAAATACTGATTTAAATAACTCTGTACTCTGTGTTCTGTCTAAAGTGAGGGACATCAGTCATAAATAATGAGAAGGATGAAAGTGTTTGGATTATTGAGTCTTTCTGCTTGCAGGTGGATTTGTTCTTGGAAGTTTTAATGACTGTGATGTCCCTGTGGCACTCCAAAAGGCTATGCTTGAGCTGCAGGTGTTTCAGATGAGAGACTTGACTTACGGTTGTATCTGCCTACTGACAGCCAAGAGTTTAATTCTTGCTGTCAGGACTGCTCTTGTTAGTATTTTGATAGTACTAACAGCAGCCTTGCTAGGCAAACAAACTATGGCTCATCGCTGAAGCCTTGATCTTCAGTGTTAAAGTGTGATGAAATCTCTCTTTGTGGGGTCTGTTGTTTTTTTTCCATTACTCCTTTGTCTGACTCATCTCTTGTCTCAGTGCTGTTTCCAAAGAGCTTTTTATAGCCTTTGACACAGGTTAACTGAGCACCTAAGCATCCTGCTTCCTTAGCTTTACAAGTGCTTTAGCTGCCTGTGTCTTAAACTGGCATGTCACCTGCAGTCTGCATTCTGGTTTTACCCTTGCAGCAAGATGTTTCTACCCTGTTGCAACGTTCAGAGATAGTTTATTTCAGGGAAACTTGTTCACCTAAGATGTGATGTGAGGACTCTTCCTCACATGAAGTCATCCTTTTGAAAGCATCTATGGCTGTGGCATGCTGACCTCTCATCAAAATTGCTGTGCAATGTAAGTTGGTGCTCTGAAGATTAGCCAGGCTTTAAATAACATAGGCAAGAATGATGCCGCTTTTCTTTCATCTTTTCTCCCTGCTTATAGAGAAAATGTTAGGAACTGGTCTTGTGAGATGATTGTGTCTCTTCTTGATGGCATTTTTCAGAACGAATCAAGCCTCTTAAAATGCTATCAAGTGCCTGCTTCTAGATAAGCAGGTACTTTGCAGCTAGAAGCTCCATAGTGCCTGGATGAGGAGGAATTAATTAGCAACCTTCTCCCGAGCTGGTGTCCTCTTTCACTCTTCTCACATTGCAAAGGGTAAGAATGAGGAGGGAAAGACCTCATCTGATGATCTCTTTCCACGGCTTGATGCTGGCCACCCTGAGACTGTTTATGCCGAGCATGCAGAGTGGGGTTCAGTTTAAATTTTCACCGGCTGTTCTGATGGAGCCCAGGGGCTTTGCAGAGCGGGGCAGTTGCCGTTGCCTCCTTGCCTGTCGCCGTTCCTCCCTTCGCCTGGAGCCGTCCCTGTCGGGTCACTGCTGAGAGGTGCTGGGGGAGGAGGGCACGGCCACTTGGGTGTGAAGGGCAAGAAGCAGGCAGCGCTGTCACGGCAGGCTGCAGGTTTGCTTGTGCTCATCGGGTTTCACCGAGGATTTACTGTGGTGTGGCTGAAACGAGGGGAAAAACTTGACACCTTTCCTCCAGACCCTCCCTCTCTGCCTGGCACTTCACCGTGGGAGCAAGGAGCCTTTCCCTTGGCTTCGTTTTATTCATTGACCATTGCAGCAGTCTTGTATTTGTTACTGTTTTGATAGGGTATGGGTGTTTGTTGAGAATAAAACATGGAAGTAAATCTGTAAACTTTTTTTCCAGCTGCATAGCAAAAATGAAAAGTCTGCAAATCCCTTCAGAAGAACAACTTTTCACTTATGGTTTGTAGAAGCTGTTTTGTGACAATCTTAGAGTGTGTATATGTAGATCTCCCTTGCCCTCCCCCAAAACTTGTTGGCTGTATTATTACAGCAGGCTTTTGTTGATAGTACGGGTACATTAGCATTGTAGCAGGACACATACAAGCTGCCACTTTTGACCCCTGAGGTTTCTGTGAAAGGTCACAATGAGAGGCTGGAATTCCTCTGTTAATCACACTGAAGCAGAATATCCATGTTGGTTTTCCAAAAAGATTAACAGAACGATACCACATCGCTTTGAAATGTGATCTCAGAGCATCTAGCCCTTGAGGACAATTTCTTTCGTGTTTAACATATGCATGGATTTTGTGTATTTTTAAACTATCATTTACTTTTTATTCCTGAGTAACAATCACATGGTTTATCACACTGGTCGTCTGCTATTGCTTTTGTCTCACCAGAAGCTTTCAGTGCTCTCCTGCAGCGCAGCAGCAAAGAGGAAGACTTTTTCTTGCCTTTCTGAAGGGAATGTTTTGAAGTAACTACGATGCATCTGTTAGGCAGTTGCTGAAATGCACAGTGACGTACAGCTTCTCTACAGGTTCAAAAAATAAATACATTAAAAATTGCTCAGTGGTTAGGTGTGATAGCTGCAATTCTGCATGCACCTTTGCAGTCTAAGATGAAGCTGCAGATGATGCCGTTTTAGGACTTTGGGGAAAGTGTCCTGGAGAACTGTGAGCCTTTCCCTGCTTGTAGCTTGGGTCACGCAGCAAGTAGCTCCTTGGCTCCAATCCAGCCATGCCGTGAAATGTATCAAAGTATCTGCTCACTGTGAGCAACTGGTTTATTAGTTATGGGCCCTGGCATGGTCAACACAGCTGGGAGCTTTTGTAGGTGCCCATGTTTTGTAGTGTCTGTGGTTTTCTCTAGGCTCTCAGTCTGCACGGGTGTCAGAGTACACCAGGATGACTTGGCATTGTCTTTTAAGCTCTGGATGCTCAGAGCACTTCTAAGCTGGGCTGCACCTCCAGGGAAAAGATGACCATACCCGATTCTCACTGCTGTTTCCCCCCAGAGCTGTCTAGTCACCAACTCTTCTGGAAACAGTCTCTTATCATTTAATGATACAAGGGACTTTCTTTCTTATCAGCGCTTAACTTCTGAGAGGATGATTGGAAAACTTCTTTATGCACCTGAATCCCCCTCCTCCCTTTTTCCCCCCAAACCCTGATGTATGTATAGACAAGCTATAGATTATAACTTTTCTTTGGATGGAAGCCCTCGATAATATTTTTTTTCTTTCCATCAATGTTGATGAAAGTGTCATGAAGACACCCCCTGCAGGGCAGAGGGGAGGTGTTCACATTTCTAGTGGGTACTCCAGATGTTTGTGTAATGTGCCTAAGCTTGCAGTGGAATACAAAATATTTGTGAAAGGCCCCCAGGTCTATCCACGGATAAATTATTTGTCTAGGTTTTCTGAAAAAAGCAGGAGAAGGAGCCTAACTGACAAGCCCTAATTAGCTCTGTGCTCTAACAACTCTTTCCCAGGAAAATGGGGAAGACTTGGGGGAGGTTGTTAATCAAACCACTTCTAAATCAGAATCTTAAAACTATAGTGTTGACTTTTCAGTTGTGTTTACTGGAAAAGCAAATGCTGAAAAAGATTTGAGAAATTCCTGCTCTTAAATAGTGGCAATTCTATTATTCCTACCAGGATTTGATACAAACTCAGATCTTTGGTCTACAGCAGTTTCTGTACAGAAATGCACATCAGTTTTTCTCTTTTTTCACCACAAATAACTTTTGTTTCACTTAAAGCATTTTCATCACATAGCTCAGACATTTTGAATAGATACTTTGGGTAAGACTTAAGAGGGTTGCTCTGTCATCTTTTAATTGAATTTTAGGTTATATAGAAGAGGGAGAGAAACTTCAAAATAAAGCTGCCTGCAGTTTTCAGAAGTGTGTAAGAAAGTGTGCAGGCTTTAACCTCTGAATAAACTACTACTTGCAAAAGTAGGTTTAAAGCTAACAAAAAATGTCCAACAAGTTCTGCTTATATTATCCTATTAACTTAACACTGACCAGTTTTTGTACCTTGAGACATCAGATACATGTAGAAAAAAAATGTTCTTAAGTTTTCACATGTGGTCTTCGTGGCAACTCCTGTTCCCTGACATATATGGTAGTCCTGCATAAATGGGAAGCACAGATTTTTGGAAACTGCAATATCTGACGTACATGTATTGAGAGGTCCTTCACTATATGCGTTACCATGATCTTCAAAGGTTTTGAAAGGTATATAATGAAAGGGAAGAGGTGGAGGGGGCTGGGCTGCTTGAAGTACAAAATCATTATAATCGTTCTTATGTTATTATTATTAGATTTATTCACGTGTCTCCCCTGGAACAGTGTTCCAGTTGTGTGCATTGGAAATTAGATGAAATAAATATGTATTCCACATCTATTGGTGGCAAGCACCAGGAGTGAAATGGGCTGAATCAAGAACACTGGAAGAGTTTCATTGTGGAAAGGGGACAGCCAAGTTAGTTGCCCAAAACAGCAACATGTGGCTGTTGGCATCAGACTAAGTTGAGGGGCAACTGGGGTCACGGCAACTATCAATGTTGCTGCATCTCACTTGGTCAGAAGTGTGGCTAGGTCTTGAGTTCCAGGAATAGGAGAACTTCATGTCATAGGACAAGGGTAGTTGGACACATGTACATAATTCTTCTGTCTTTGTGAACTGCATTTTCTCCCTATTAAAAAATTGCATTTTTGTTGTCTGCTAGCTTTAGAAGTTTTAAGCGTTGTGTGTTTTGTTAGGTCCCAGCTGTGAATATCGGCTTATGGTATTCTATTGCCTTCTGGTTCTGCCACCCAAAACTCCAAAGGTGAATGCTACTTTCCTTGAGGGGAAGACTACATACAGAGGGCACTCTGCTTGATGTCGAGGGGATATTGCCATAAGCATAAGCGGCTGTGATGTGAGCTGTGGTTGCTAGTGCAGCTAGGAGCAAGCATGATCTCTTCACTTACCTGCCCGGTTCGGCCTTCCAGTGGTGTTTTCATCCCAGCCAGTCCCTGTGGATGGACTGCTTCTGCTAAAGGGCCTTGGTCTGACAGGTGTGCAGTTGTGGTGAGAAGCAGGCAGGCACTGCACAGGTGTGTAAGAGGTGTTACCATGCAGGAGCAGGTGGATGATGAGTGAAGAAATGCAGCTGGTGCCCTGGCAGGCATCCTTGGAAGTGCTGCATGAATGGGCGCAATAGGCGCGTGGAGTGGGAGAATAAAGTGATGCTACATTGTCAGTGCTGGGGAAGAAAGCTGAAAATCCCTGGTACAGCCCACTGTTGTCTTGACTTTGAGCTGGCAGCACTGTCATTGTGTCTTTGTAACATATGCACAGCTTAAATCCAAAGAAAATTTGCCCTGCCCTAAAAAAAATTTATTCTGTCAGGGCCTCATGAAAAATCATTTTAATTGATGGTTTGGACATAATCTAAGCCTGGAGTGTCAGCGTGAGTTTTCTATTAATATTGGTTCATGGATGAAAGAATGTGTGGCAAATACCCAGCATAATTATGCATGTTTCTAATGTTTCAGCTTGTGTAATACTGCCCACCTTCCCAGAGAGGTCAAGTTACTGTTTCAGGCACTGCAGTTCAATGACAAACGGGTGTGCTAGAGAGAAACCGTGGACTAACAGCTCTGTAAGTTTAGTCTTTTTTTTTTCTTTCTTTCTTTCTTTCTTTCTTTTTCATTAAGTAAGTGAAATCTGGTCTAGTTTGTGTCACTGAGTAGGTTTCGGTGTTAGTCCAATGGACTACTTACATGTGGCTTTAAGTAGTGATTTATTTTTGAATGTCAGAAGTATTATTACAGAGCATTTGTGTGTGTGTGTATGAAATCTTTCTACTGGTATCATTTTCTGGTGGACAAACTGTTTGGAAACTGCTGCAATAACCCAGATAGTCCTGCACAATCAAAGTCTGCTGGGCAGAAGCTGTGGTGGGATGATGGTTAAGTCGCCAATTTTTCAATTGCGGTGAACCCTAGTACCCACAAGCATGCTGACACTTCACACTGATATGATAAAGCAGTGTTGCAAAGCTTGCACTGGCTTTTTCATCTGCTTTTCCCCCCTGTCCTCTCCCTCCCCTGCCTTCTGCTGGCTGTGCTTGCAAAGGAGTGCCTGCAACTTCTCAGGCGGAATCGTTTAAGCTTGCTTTGAGCTGTGACCTTCACATTTTATGTATTGTGTGGGTAGGGGGGATATTTGCAATTTTGTATTATTCGTTTGGCTGTTTGAGGGAAACGTGTTGAAAAGAACACAGTTCACATGTTTGTTTTCCCCTAGTCTAGTTTGAAAGATAAGATTGTTAGGTTACAACCTTAAAGTCCATGAACCGGAGCCTGAAAATCTGGTGTTTAGTGTCTCTCTGTGTGTGTGCATGTTTTCTGTATGCACACATATAGAGAGAGACAGAATACTATTGCTGTAATGGCAGTCTCCCTGTATATTTTTTGGCAGAAGGGACAGAATATTGCCATTTGTGCATGCCTTCTTTTGTGGAGTTTCTAATCTGTGCTGTTGCTGAATATGCTAGCCATGGTAACACTTTCAACAGAGAAGAACATCCTGACCACCATCACGTCTCACACTTGTCCTCCCATTGCTGGTCTTTCTTGCTTATGCTAGGACCAGCTACTGTCCTACTCTGTTTCTGAGGGACACAGACAAATGTCTTGGAGTGATAGGGCTTGAAAGGTAATTGAGGAAAGCTGTTCTCTTAAGAGCTAGTGGTGTGACTCTGGAGAATAATCTGTCCTTTCCATTGGAGGCCACATGCTTGTTTGCTTAACCTTCCTTGTCACTGAATGCCTGGAAATGCTCATTTTTGTCTACCACCCCTTGTCCAAAATGAATCATCGTGTCTAGGACATGGGGTGCTCTTGAAGGTGTAAGGACATAGAGTCGTTATTCAGAATATCTTTATTTGTAGCTTTTCTTGTTCAGGTCATTGACTCGGAACGTCCGATGAGACAGCTCTCACATTTCCTTTCTTTTTTTTCCTTTTGCACAGGGGAGACAGCATTGCCGTGACAGTGCTCCTCAGTGATATATGACTGTTTACACTTTTGAGGATCCCTCTCATTGTAACCTGCTGTAGCAAGGAGCATACCACTTAATCGCACTGTGTAGCCTGGGGTCATAAATTCATTGGGTTTTCAAAGCTTTAAGCTGAAAATATGACAGAGGCTTATCTTCATCTTGGTTCAATATCAGAAATTTCTCAGAGCTGTTACAGGAGTGTGTGATGGGCATTGAGGGTCATTCCCAAACAGTGCTAAAGGCTGGTCTACTGTAGCCCTTCCAAAAATCACATCCCTTAGAAATATAAGCTCTGGAATATCACTAAGAAGATGGTGGTAAGATGAGTTTGAAAATCCCAAAGGCAGCTAGGCAACACACAGATGGGAAGTCCAAGCTTTCCTATGAGGAAAGGAAAACAGCACAAAGAAACAGCAATGTTTTTAGAGGTTTGCTTTTGTCACTTGAAATCTAGCAATTAAGAATTTTTGAGGTCCATCAAGGTTACTGGTTTCTGAGCTGCTGTTTCTGGAGATAAAGATACAGAGATGATCACCATTAACTTAATGTTGAAGGTTAAGATTCCTTAGTGAAGCATCTTCTGCCTCTTAAAAGCTGGCAGGCCCCTTTCCCTCCCTTCTTCTGCTCTTGCAGCTCAGATAGGACCAGAAGAATAAGCAGGTGGCATCAGGAGCAGCCTGTGTCCCACAGGCAGGTGAGAGGTCATCTGACCTAGGAATCAGGCAAGCAAGATACTGCTTTATGGTCCCTTTCAGCTTCATTCTCCACCTTCCGGTTCCTTTTCATTGCAAGACAAATGAATGACCTTCATGCCCTTTCCTAATCTCTGCCGTCCTTAAGGAGGCAAACACAGATTTATCATGTGTTGTTGCTTGTCAGAAGCATTTCACAGTATGGTAATGTGAACAAGCAAAGGATATAACTGCATAAGGGATGTAGTACAGGTTATAACTGGTGTATTGAGAAGAGTTAAATGAAGATGCTCTGTAGCTGAGGGTCTCCCCAGTTTTCCTTTTCTTGAACCACTCTTAGGTAACTTCACATCATTGCTTCAGTTGTGACATCACCTTCTTGCTCCATTCCTTGCCTAATAACAAGTATCTCAACTAAACTGGCCTGGTAAAGCCCATCTTGCCTTAGAGCCCTAGGAAATACATTATGGTTTTAAATCTGGGCTGGGTTTTAGTAGCTTGGTCGTGTAGACAGGAACAAAGGGTTAGATCTGCCTGCAGGAGGGGACACGTGAAAAAGGGGAAAAAAATGCCTGGAAACAAATCTTGGGTGTGATAGTGACTTTGCCACCTCTTACTCTCTGGACATGAAGTCCCTATGTATGGGCAATGAATTACATGCACAGTGATTTCTGTGCAGACGGAATAAAAGAAAGCACTGGATTAGCTCTAGCACTGTCAGTGAAACTTCATCTATGGCAGCAGCCTTAGTTGTTAGTGTGGATATTTGTGCTGTTTGTTCAGAAGTTTGCCCCTTTCTAGTTAAAGGTCAGATGGCTCTGCCAGCTGAAGACCTCCATTGCAGTGGTGATTGTGTTATGGCACTGTTTGTCCTACCAAGCAAAGATTTCTGTTCAGAAAGCCCGTGGTGGACTCCATAGTTTGTATAGGGAAGGTACTGGAGGAGGGAGTGGGAGGTGTATCTGGCCTCTGAGGGTACAGTGAATGGTAAGTCAGTCTCACCTGACTTGACAGCTAAAGGTGTCAAGATTCAGCACATCTGTTTGTGTGGCTTGCTGGGTTGTACTGTTTTGTCACAGCTGACTTTTGTATTTTGAGACTGAAGCATTTACCTAGATTGTTACTTTCATTATGTACATTTCACTCTCAGCCTTTGGGTCAAAAAAAAATGTATTGAAGGACAAAGCCCTTTATTAGTCAGTCTCAAACTTACATGTGCACCAGATGCCTGTGAAAGTCTTATTACTGTGTCCGAGAGTGATTGAGTGGCAAATGTGTCTTTTATGACACCTCTCAGTTTTTCATGAGCTGATGCACTTAGGGTCTGAGAACTGCTGCTTTAGCACCTACTTAACAAATGCAATTTAATTGCTTATAAATGAATGGTTATACTTTTTACAGTGGTATTTATATTCATCTGTGCTGGACCTGGCAGACTTACCTGAGTACTTGTCCACTCTGAGAGCATGAAAGGCTCAAAGGCAGGTTTTGACACTGCTTATTCGATGTGGTTTCTCCCTGCCTCAATGCAGCGCATTTTATACTAGGCAAACAGTTGTGCCTGTGCTTTTGCAGCAAGGAATGGCCTACTTGTTGAAACCAGTCACTGGTTTCTGACCCCTTCGTGCAAACCCTGGACCAAGGTGAAGCCGCCCTTTCTTGCACCACAACCTCTGCCTGTGCTAACAGACCGAAACGTGAGAAGCTGGCCTTGCCCACCAAGTGCTAGCTGAGCTCTGGTGTATCCTGTTCACCAGCGATGTGAGTCCCCTTGCTAAAGTGACCCGTGCATAAATGCATGTGCTTTGCAGAAGGTCTGTGTTTCTTGAGAGAGGCCATATGAACAGCATTGTCTTGGAAATGCCTGATTCTTAGATGTGGACTGGTTGGGAGGAGGAAGAGGGGACTGGACAGGGGCTGTTCAGACTCTGAAATTGTTCTGCTTGGCAGTAAAACACTTTTCCCTGGCTTTGGCTTGTTTGAGCCACAGTGAATGACCCTACTGTGTCTTTCCATCCTGTGCTGTGGGGCAGGCTATGAGGCTATGTTCTGCTGCAGGTTGTACTGTATGTCACATGTTCCCATTCCCTCTTGCTCTCCAGCAGCTCAAAAAACCAGTTCCTGTTGGGACAAATGCTTCAAGCTACTGCTGAATACATTATTCCTTATGGCATGTATTTTAACAAGTCACAAGAAGCTCAAAGTCCATTTGCAGTACGTGAAGAGCTGGTCTCTGTGTGGAGAGGTGGCATCAGGTACAGCAGATAAGGTGTTCTGGCTTTAGCCCAGGACTTGCTTTATCACCAGAATGTTGAAAGGCAAGTTGCTTTGGCAACAGTTTAACTTTTTCTAATGTGCTAACAACCACACCATTATCTGCTGTTTAGAACCACTAACTTGCAAACATTTACACTAGCCTACAGGGACTCTTCTTGCTCTATTTTGAGACCAGCTGAGAAATTAAAATGTGGGGTGAATTGCTGCAGGTGATTAGTGAACTAATCACCATTATTACACATAGTTCCTCTGAGATGCTGTCCTGAACCTTCCCTGATGGAGAGGAATCTGTCCATACATACACCCTCCCTACGTTCCTCCTCCTAGGAGCCTATGATCCTCAGTCATACCAGCCAGTTATTTTACTTTTTTTTAGGAATTAGTGTGGTGTACAGCTCTGTATTGTCTGCTGTAGGCCACAGACTTAAAGAAAAAGGAGCTGTAGGACAGCTTCTGAGTGGAAACACCCTTCCCTGGGGGATTCATCTTTGCTGGAAGATGCTGCTTTCATCTGAAAGAGACTGCTTGGGGAGGGGGGCAGCGACCAAGCGGCATGATACTTCGGGATGGGGAGACTGCCGAGGCAGCAGAGTAGTCATGTTACTGTGGCATCCTGCCCGGATTAATTAGTGTCTCGGCAGGGTTAATTAGCATGGTGCTTTGTGACATGCAGACAGTCCCTTAGTTGTTTCCTTTAGCAACTATCAGAATTTATGCCAGTGAAGTATACCAAGATTGCATATCACTTTTGACTACTTAAAGGTTTTCTGGCAAAAAAAATAGGACTTATTCAGCAGGAAGTAGTCTTTACCACTGGAAACATTGCCTTCAAATTAAAATTTATTTTAAAATAATGACTCCTTCCCAGCAGGAATGTAACTACCTTCTGTGCTGTGCGGGGCATCTTTGACTTTGAAGTGTTTGACGCAGTATCTAAGGCGTATCTCAGTAAGTTATCCAGGCATGTCCTTGCAGTTGAGGGGGCTGGTGCTTTTTTCAGGCCAATATAAATTCCTCTTCAGATAAGTGAATCTGGCTGCTGCAGGGAGGTGCATGTGTTGGAGGAGTGAGTGGGTGGAATTGTTGAAGAATATTAAAATGGAAATAGAGAGAAGATGGAATACCTGTTACCCACCTGTGGAGAGCTTGTCAAGCTAGAGTATGCTGTGAAGTACATAAACTTTCCATGAAAAACTGTTGAAAACATGTCTTCGGGAATTTAAGAAATATCTGTTGCATAGCAGGCTTTGTTTAAATGTAAAATGTTATCAAGGTCAAAGCTTCCTGTAAAAATGAATTTATCAGCAAATGTGCTCCCTTTTGTATATGCAGTATCTGCTTAACTGTTTTACCATGTTTGTTTTCATTTCTGCTTTTATTTGCTTCTACTTAGCACTCAGTTACACTAATTACAGAGTCAGTTTTCTGCCTGGGAATGAATTTAGGTTGCCATTTGTAAGGCAGATTAGAATAACTTTTTTTTTTATATGAGATAGGTAAATCCTTTTTATACAGATTCAAGTTTTGCTTAGTGTTACCATATATTTTTTGCATCCCCATTGTATCAGAATGTTTTCTAATGTTTGGTTTTTTTATTAATACCTGTTAGGTGTGGTTTGTTCTCTCCTTAAGGGGAAAAAAAAGGGTGTGCAACGTAATGGTTTTTTGTTTTGGTTGGTCTTGGATGTGTAGGAGTCAGATGACTTTGTACGCATGTATGCTGTGATTTGTTTGGGGTAAAAAGCAGTGCTGAAGCGTTCTTTCCATCTGGCAAGGAAAACAGTAAGGTATGTGATAAATCTTAGCTCCCAAAGGATTTCTGACTTCTGTTCAGTCCTTTTTGACAAAAAGGAGCAACTCCCACAAAGCTGTCACTAGTACATCTTGGAGCTGAAGCCATGCCCTAGTTCTGGCCTTTGGTGTTGCACAGTTACTGTGCTTTCAAACTGATCTGGATCAGGTGTGGGCACAAACACTTTTAGCTGAATTACACAGAGTACCTGGTACAGAGTTTATGCTAGCTGTGGGACAATACAAAAGGTGAAATATGCTGGAGCAAAATTAATGCATAAGAAATATCCGAATGATCTGGACACCATGCCATGGGGACATGGCATGCTGGGTATGGTAGTGTGAAGCTGAAAGTCAGGGTATTTTGTCCCCTTGAACTGTGACCTAGGATATGTAACTATTGGCTGAACATCTTGCAGATGAAGGCTGAAGTCTTGAAATATTCTGAACGTTTACAGAAAAATGCTGTAATGCTTTATACAGGAGTGCAGACCACAAGCTTGTGCAGAAATACAGTGATTGTAGTACTTCCTATTATCTTTGAATATATAGCTCCAAGGATATAATTTGTTTTCTATTATCTCAAGTTTCCTAATGCATTACAGACTTTAATACTATGTAAATGGAGATACTTGTTATCATCTTCGAATGAACTACCATTGACATGTAAGAAAAGAAAAGCATTTTTAGGGTATCATGAATAGCTAACATGCAGTGTAAACAAGTTCATATTTTACATAAATAGCTGAAAGTACAACTAAAGGTCTTGGGGAAGTGTGAGACAGAGCAGGGAAGAAATTGTCTCCCATTTCCTTGGGGTAACTTAAGAGCACTGATTTTTTTAAAGCTCACCTAAGCCTGGGGCTTTTGGATTTCTGGGTTTGTAACAGATGTTGCATTTACGGTTTATCTTTCTGGAGTCTAAGGTCTCCCACTAAATCCCCTCTCCCTTCTTCCCACTGACAGACTCTTGCAGTTTCCCTTCAAATGCTACTTTTTACTTCAGTTTATGAAGATACTAAACCAGACTCTTAAGGTTTAGTTGATTTGTAAGCAGTATAGGATTAGAAAAAAAAATGTATGTAGGCACATTGGTCTGGGACATGCTTTCAGTGCTAATTTTATTAATTTATAATAACTCTTTAATTCTTACTTTGTATGATTTCTTTGTATTCCACTAAGCCCACATCTGTAGTTTTGCAAACTAGGACAGTGGTTGACTTTAGGGAAGTACTCTGTTAAAACCTGGATGATAAGAAGTGTCTTTTCCCTGCAAATAATCTTCAAAACCCTCTTGACTAACCACACTAGAAATAGATAAATTGTTCTGCTGTCCCATCCCTCTACAGCTGTCAAATGTTGCAGCAGGGTAATAATGCAGCTATTAAAGGTCAGCACAGCCTCAGGGTGCAGCTGGCTTGGGCTGTACCTGTAAGGTGTTGTGAGGTGGTACGTCTTGGTGCAAGGAACGGTGTCTCTGTATGTCTGGGAAGTTCACTCCTTTGGGGGATTAAATGTGCCAAGTGAGCTGGAACTGAAAAGAGAAACGTCTAAACTGTAGTGATAGAACATCCTTCACAGCAATTCAGCAAAGGAAAGAGCTGTCTTACGTGCTGTAGTGGCGCAGGCAGGAACTTGGCTGCAGCTGGAGTGCCTTAACTCAGGAAGGGTTGAGCATGTATGAGTCCTTGCAAGATGAGAATTTTTTAAAAAGCCTGCTCAGAGAAACGCGGCAGACTAAGCAGCCTGTAGATGTCTCTCCTTTTACTGGGCTCCATAAAGTACCTCCATGTATGTAGTGCTACCACTTAACTCACATGGGCTTCTGCTGCATTTCCCAGTTAAAACTATACCAGGTTACCTTTCCTTAAACACTTCCTGGTGTGTTTCTGTAACTGGCATGGCTGGTGTTTCCTGACGTGCCTGGAGCTTTGTTCCTGTGCATTCACATGGACAGTTGTTTGAACAAGGAGGATTTAAATTGGGAAGGCAGTGCAGGGTGACGTAGCTATTGCAAGATACATGCTTTCTTTCCAGGGTGCTGTAACCAAAATACTGTGCATTTCACCTTGGAAGCAAAAAATGACTTAGCCTTTCATATTTATGATTGTTGGGAGCTTCATTATTGTTTAGCAGCATGGCTCTATCAGGCATCAGTCATTTTAAGCATGTGATATATTGCCCAACATGTGCAGTGACTAATTGGTGCTTTTCATTTCTCTTGTAGGCTGACTCTCAGGTTCCTGAATGTGTTGTCAAATGCTGAAGCACTGAGCTAGCTGAATCCTCTGCGTTATTTCTGATCTTTAAAAAGACCTAAAGTAAAGCAGAGGACTAGCGGTTCTGTTACAGTGTTTTAAGGTAAGATGTGACTCCTTTTGCTGGGGGCGGAGGGAAGAGGACAGACGTGGCCCCGCTGGCTGCCCCAGCCCCAAGGGTGAAAGGGAGAAAAACTGTCGGTTGACACAAAGACAGCTTAATAGCTAAAGGAAAAGCCGTGCGCACCAGCAAAGCAACACAAGGAATTCACTCACCACTTCCCACCGGCAGGCAGGTGCTCGGCCATCCCCAGGAAAGCCGGGCTCCATCACGTGTTACTTGGGTTACTTGGTTACTTGGGAAGACAGACGCCATCACTGCGAGTGTCCCCCTCTTCCTTCTCCACTCAGCTTCATATGCTGAGTGTGACATTCTATGTTACGGCACATCCCTTTGGCCAGCTGGGGTCAGCTGTGCCAGCTGTGCCCCCTCCCAGCTCCTCGTGCACCCCCAGACCATTTGCTGGTGGGTGGGAGGCAGAAGAGCCCTTGGCTCTGTGTCAGCCCTGCTCAGCAGTAGGGAAAACCTCCCCCTGTTTATCAACACTGTTTCCAGCACAAATCCAAAATGTAGCCCCATACCAGCTACTATGAAAAAAATTAACCCTATCCCAGGCAAAAGTGGCACAAAACAATACCGACAGTCTTAGAGTGGACCCAACTATCATAATTTTCTAGTTACGAGTAAATTCATTTACTTCAGTAAGGTAGAAATTGATGCAATGAAGAAATTACTTGGTTTCTTTTCCTAAATCACCAGTTCTACACTCTTAAGTGCTTGTATACCTTTCCATTAGAATGTCTTAGTCCTTCATCTATATATTAATAAACTTTTAGTAGTAAAAAGATGTAGCCTTCAGCCCCTATGGGATGTCAGGGTGAGACAAATTCTTCAACAGGAAAAATATGGGTAAGAAGCTAAACACAACTGTAGCTATAAAAGTGACCATTCTGCTTAGACTGGTGCTGATGCTGCCATCTTTCATTCATTAATTACCCATATTTTCTACCTGTCTTTTGGATTCATAGCTGGATTGTCCATTGCACTGTAGTGCTGCTGCTGCTTTTTCTCAGCAGCACAGTCGACCCACCACAGACTAGACCAGCAGAGAATATGTTTGTGGAATGCCCAGCACACAGCACAGTTTTCTCTCATCACAGAATTGTTTTGGTGACCAGGGACTGGGTGTAAGCATGCCAGCAGGACAGGGCTATATAGGAATGTTGCTGTGCACAGATACAAATCAGGTTAAGATTAACACCAAAGGGAGGTCTTGAAATGACAGTAAATTCAGATGGGTAAAAGCTCCACTACTGACTCCTGGATTCCCTCAGGTAGCAACTGCTGTGTGAAGTGGCAGCTGACTCCTATTTTTATTTACTTTTGGTGATTGTGACTGTCCGCCTTGCATGCGCTGCAATGTTGCGGGTTCAGTTGAGATAAGACACACCTAAAACTGAACTCATCTCTTGAAGAGCTAAGGTTTAGCCTCTTGACCATTCCAACTATTTAGGATGGCTCACTGCAAATTAATTCTTGTCTCACGCTGCTTTTGCTGCTTTAATTGGAGTGAAACCGAGCAGTGGGGGTCAGCTTGTTTGGCTTTTGAGTGTGGAGTAAGTCTAGTGCTCACAGGTGTGGTCTTGAATTGCTGACAGCTGTGGGGACAGGTAGGGGGCTACTGAATCTGTCCAAAAGGTATAGGGGCACCAGCTGTTTTTCCAAACTGTGAAACTCGGTAAGTGTGGAAGAGCAGATCTCCTGTCTGTCTTCATGACTCTCTGAACTCAACATTTAAATGGGGCACGGGCACGTGTGTGCATGCATGCACCCAGACTCTGCTGACTCTCCTTTTGGCTCTGGTGCCAAACTCAGTTTGGAGAGGGGGCAGAGGGTGCTGCACGCACCTGTGGCACGCTGCCCTGTCCAGGAAGCCTGCCCGCACTTCAGTGTAGACCTCACACCAGCATGTTTCAGATCAACCCTGGGCTCCTGCTTGTGGAGTGGTGACTGTCCGCAGGCAGGATGAAAAAAATAGATTATCTTGGTTTGTGTTTTAATCTTAATAAATTCAGAGAGTTGAGCTGTTGCATGTATCTATATTTTTTTTCCTTTTTGCTGTTTCTCTACATGTAAGGCACAAGACTAACTCATCTCTCCTCCTGCTAAATGTACTTTTACTTTTTCAAAGGAGGTGCTTTGTCCACTAGGAACTGTGGCTCAGCATGCTAATAAAACTCACTTTATGCCTTTAAAATGTTTATTCAAAGTGGCCTGGCTGGCTTACAGTAGCTGTGTGGGTGGACTGCCCTTGAATTTTGTAGACTTAATTTAGTACTACACAATACCCAGTGATGGAAAACAGCTATAAATTGTCTGTGCGCAGCCATGCATTATTGATAAAGAGTAGAATAAGCCCTACAATTTCTTTATTTGATGTTGTTAATGCAACAGCTGGCTGATTTGTTAAGACTTTTTTTTTTCCCCCTATTGGCAGTAAAATATGTCTTCATTTTGAACTCTGAATTTTCTCCTGAATTTTGATTTGTGTGGAGGTGAGCACACTTGCTTTTTCTCCAGTGCTACTAAATCTAATGGAAGTGTTTCCACAGAGTAGAAACAAGCTTCATTTCTGGGAGAGCTAAGCAAACAGTAAGTTTGACTGTATGCAGAAGACAGGACTTTTTTAATTGTCACAAATACTTAGAAATGGAAAACTGAACATAAAGTGTCATAGTACATTTAGAAAAAACAATCCTTTAATATACATGATTTGGCACATGCTTAGAGAAAATGCTTTACAGTGAGTTAGGCATGCTTTGTAATTTCAGTATTCCTTCAAAGTTTATGAAAAAATCTCAATAGTCTTAAATCTGTCATGTGTTTTTTTTCCCCCGTTGACACTTACGGTGAGTAGAGTCTATAATATAGACAATATAATTTGTATATAAAACTGTGCTGTCAACTAAACAGTTCTTTCCTTGTAGTTGAACAAAGTTACAATGAGCTGCTTAAAACACTGGAAATAAATAAATAAACCTCCAAATTTGCCAGCAAAACTATTAAAGGCTTGTTCTTCCCAACAAATGTCCAGCACTGGAAGTTTTTTAAGTTGTAATTGCTGTAATGGTAGCTTCCCATAGGCTGTTATTCTAATATGGTAGAAGGAATATACAATTTGTGGTAAGCAAATATTGTACTTGAGCATGGAACTGTTTATTTCCCTCTTATGTGTGTGCGTACATATCCTTTGGTAGAAGTGTTCTAGGCCTTTTTTCCCTTTGTAAAAGCGTTAGGATAGTGGAAAATTATAAGTATAGTTGATCTTCATGAGCTATACTGATGTTTGTAATGTTTTCCTCTGTTCCATGGAGAATTACTGTGTGTTAGCTTAGCTTTCCATATACTTACAGCCTTTTAAGGTAAGAAGTCATTAAGTAATGAAGCAATTAAACTGGTTGTGTAGTTTCAATCAGGAGGCAGGAAAAACTAATGGGGAAAGGGCTAACATGATTGATAGAGGCTTGCTGGAGATTTACATTGAGAATAACTCATTCTTCAAAGTTTTTAATTTTCTGATAAAAATTGTGGGGTAAATCAAATATGGTGGCTATGAATGATTAAAATGTGAAAATCATGAATTCTTACTGACTTTGTAAATCTCTAATTTCTTCACTGCTATTACAAAGTCATTTATCTTAAAGGTGTCTTGGGGCTGTGAGGATTTAAATGAAAGCTTTAACATCTTGAAGAAGACTATTTTGATGTTCAAGATCATGAATTTTGTAGCTTGCTCAATGCATAGAAAGCTGTTGTGGAAGGGGAACAGGAGGTTTCCCATGAAACTGAGATAATTCACTTGACTGATCAAAGTGGCCAATTTTCCAGTAGTTTAAATGTTTATGCAGTTCAGACATAATACGGGCAACTAAAAATTCTCTGCTGGTTGAAGAAGGTGCCTTTGATTTGATCTTACAGAAAATGCAAACAATTGGGCATTGATATGCCTGCGGTCTTGTTTTTGGAGCAAGTGCGCGGCTGTTTGTGTTTTCATGCAGAAGGACAGACTTCAGCAGTATTACTACAATTCTGGCTTTGTTACAGCCTTCTGTTCATACTGTTTTGGAATATGAGTGTGAGATTTTTTTTTTTCTGGAACAAATGTATTTCAGTAGTGAAATACAATTTTGAAAATTCCTTGTTCCTAGTGTTTAAAAGAGCATCTTTCACTGTCATTGTTAGTGGCTGCTGTAATGAGTAACTGTATGATACAGGAACATCACAAAGTACAGTGGGATGGATTTTCCTCTGCATCTGCACACTCTCCACAGGCAGTTCATGGATGAAGTTACTCTGACCTCTTAATTTACACCCCTGGAAGTTAATTGGAACTAGTCTGACAAACACAGAAGTTTTAATGCGATTTGATGTATCTTAATTTTGTCATACTAACAAAATATACTTTAGTCTAGAAAGGTCAAGTGACTTTCAGAAAGTTGCCTAGCTTAAAAAATTACTGTGCAGGTGTTGATTGCTACCATCCCAAATTATTTACCCTTGGGAAAGCGATTGTGGAGGAGGTCTTTAGAGTGGGATGGATGAGGTGGTAAGAGGTCAGCTTCGCATGACTGATCTCTGCAGGCCATACTGAAAACACAGGGACAGCTACAGCAAAATCTTTCATATCCCTTATAAGTATGGCTTTAAAAATATGAGGAAAAGAAATGGAACAAAATTATCCCGTACAGTCAGTGCAGGTGTTGCAGGAATAGCATGATGTAAAAGGACCTGAAAGTAGTTGATTTTAAAAAAAAAATAATAATTTTTCCCAAGGGAAAACATGGGGAGACATTTTCTAGCAGTCAGTATAAATGCAAAGTGGTAGGGGAGCACTGAGGCTTGGCTTGTGAACAAAAGTTACTTAACAACCTTCCATTACTTTTAAGGTGGTATTTCCAGTTCCTTTTCAACTGCGTCAAAATATGATGTTAATTTTTTTCTTGCAGTATAGGAATTAAGGTATGTGTGTGGGGGACATCCTTCGATTATTTTTGAAAGGTACTGCCCAAAATAGTCTCTTTTTTTGAAAGTAGGGTAGGAGGACAATACATGCGTGATTGCATCCATCCCTATCCAGGTGTAATGCCAAGTTCTTTGTCTCTGTCAAGTTGCAGCATGCCCTGTTGTAAGGGAAAGAAAACTGTTCTCTCTGTTGTCCCTTTTCTTAGTACAAAAAGATGGGTAAACTTGTTTGGGTGGGACAGACTTCAGTAGCCTCTTCCAGGTTTGATCAGTGCTGCAAAACCTGTCTTGGTAATAACACAGGTGCCTTGTGCTCTGATTACCTCACTGCTGAAATCTGCGGCCTCTTGCCACACAGCCACGCAAAGCTTTGGGTGGGATTAGCGCTTATTGCTACGTAGCTGAACATGGTTCAGCCTGTCTGCAGTACCATCACCAGTTCTGCCAGCTAGGTTGCAGGACACGCTCAGCCTGTGCATCACAGAGACATCATCATGGACAAAATATTTTTTCCTCTTTTTGTTGTGCTCTACTGATTTGTAAGAGATGGGGAGGATAATGAGTTACACACTTTATTTTTGATGAAGTAATTTTAGCAAATTACCATGATAACAATGCTGTTATCTGCTCTGAGGGGTTCTGTCCACAGTGGCAGAAACAGATTCTTAGTGAGATCATCTAATGGATTCACTAGATAGCTAGCTCAAACTAACTTTAGCTGTAAAAGTAATGAATTTTCTGCAAAACTTGCTTTAAGTAGAGCTATGTCCTTGCCTAATGTCTGTAGCCGTGATAACTAATCATGTCTTGTCCTTCTAGAGGCCTCTATTGATTATCTTTCTACAAAGAAGTTGGTGAGTCCTTTCTTTTTTGCAGAGTTCAGATCACTTTTTAACCCTTCTTCTCCCAACAACCATTTTGGCTGACAACACTCCTACAGTTTCCATGAAATGTGGTATGCCAAGGCATGTTGTGGCTGCCATGTATAGCACATATAGCCTTAGGATGCTTTCCTGTTCTCCTCCTCTTCCCCCTTTCCTCCTTTCTTCCATGCCGCTCTTAATGAGGTGCTCAGGGATGGCTGCACAGATTTTTCCAGCATGCATCAATGCAAACATGGCTAAGCTGTACGTAGTATAAACAAACATGGTTAGGAATGGCAGAAAAATTGCTGGGTCGGTAAAAACTGAGCTATGTTGTTTGGGAAAGGGATTGCACCTCCGACTAATTACAAATAATTGGATAAGCAGTTGTGTTGCCTCCCTGCAAGCTTTAAGTATCTGAAACATGATCTGTTTTTTAGTGCTAAAGTTTCCATTGAAATGGAAAATGGAGTAAGGTTTAGATCCAGCATGATCCTAAGCTGTTGAAGGTTCCTTACCCTTTCTCCTCTACTTTAAACCAGGATATTTCAGTGCTGCTGGAATACTGTGCTATAAAAACGCAGAATTTTGTTTCTATTGTTTTGTTTGTATTGTTTTATTTATTTTGTGCTAGACAAATTGTATCCCTGAACGCTTTCTATAGTATGCCTATAGGAAAGGCAATGCTGGCAGGTACGGTTAAAAAATACAGAATAGGCTGGAGAACTCCATCTTAAGGGCACGGCATGAGTGATTGGGCTTGAAGTGTCTTATACTCAAAGAATTTAACTCCCCAATAGTTTTGAGATAAGTACAACTTCCAAGGAGTTACCACCCTGAGATGGAGCCTTTGGGGTGAAATCAAGTATTGTTCCAGGTTTCTCTGCTTTCTTTGCTTTGGCCTCAAGTGTTTTTGACAACTTTTGCTGCCTTGCTTCCACATAGTGGAAACTGATGAGGGATCACAGCTGCCTCGGTAGATAACATCATTGCCGATATATCTCTTCTCAGATAAAGAAGGATGCAAGGGAAAGTTGCGTGGTGTTGCTTCCCAAAGGTCGGTGTGAAGGTACAGATGATAACAATGTCACAAGCAAGCGTGTAAGACAGATCTAGGCAACAGGTATTTAGGAGTTGTTATAGCTGAATGTAGCTATCAGTCCTTGGGGTGTGAAAGGAAAAATTGACAATGTACTGTGGTCTAAAGAAGGTGAGAGAGGAAAAAGTCACCTTCTGCTGGCTCACTCTGCAGCCTCGAGCACCTCTTCTTTATTGGGTTTGCCCTTCAGAAGAAGAGTGTCTGCTTAACTTATGCTACCCCAGCATTAACCTGCCTGCCCAGCATTTTTTTAAACTTGTAAACTAATTTAAATCTTCATTTTGTAAAGATTTGTGCATGTGCTTTAGATGGGCAATTGTTTTTTGAGATTGCTAATACATTGAGCAATAGAAGCTCTCCAGCCCAGACTTTAAAAGGAATATCGTAAGCATTATTTTAGCTGTAAAGTGCTTCAGAGGTTGACTTGCATGCCTCTTGTGTAGGTGATTAAGGGTTGCCTAATGTAGTACTACAAAATCTTCTATTCTTGGGTAGGGCACTTCTGAGAAGGCTCTCCGAGTGATGGGACAGATAATTCATGAAAGTCAGATGACATGCTGTCTGGTTAACTGACGACAGCCGTTGTTAACCAGAGGGCTCTGCACCCTGAACCTTCCTGTCCAAATGCATGCACCCTTCACATTGGATGTGGTCCTGCCTGTACATTCATTACTCCTAAGGCAACGTAAGAGTCTGTAAAAAGAGAAGACAGGTGTGAAGAAAGAATGTGTAGGTGATAACAGGACTTCAGAGAAGAGAGCAAGCTACAATACTGTTCCACTTGTGAAAACCTTTTTGATAGTGTTTAAGGTTTGTGAAGGTGTATGGACCATAGGGGAAAACCAGTCTTCTGGGAAGCTTGGGGATAGTTTTCTCTTTTTTCCTTACAGGACTTGAAATAGATTGAACACGCTGAATATCTCAGCAGCAAGTAGCTTGTAAAGAGACTGAGAATAAAGAGATTAAGGATCTGAAAGTTAAAAAAATATGTAGCATTTTAATTCAAATAAACATGAAATAGGTCATAGTCCATTAATCTCCCATTCTAGTAATTATTTTTTTGGAAAAAAAAAGAAGTCAGAAGTAGTTCTCAGTGGTGCAGTATCACTCTGTGCCTAGTGGGTAACTTCCCCATTTCCCCCTACATTTCTGGTAATGGTTAATTTAATGGAGTTTTTCCCCTGCCCCTTACTCTGTGGAATAATTCTCAGATAAAGCAGGAGAACAGATTTATTTTCTGCTGAGAAGGTATACAGTTCACCATACATTTGGAAAAAAGAAAAAGTATAGTGAAACAGAAATTACCTTGTCTTTAGTGTGAGTTACTAGCAGTGAGGAAAGTATGTCTTCAGACAGGGTACAGCTGTCTCTGATCAGGCCAGGGAGGAACTGGGGAAAAAAAGTGTTAAAGTTATGAAAACTCTTCAGTTTGTCACTGGTTGGTAAATCCCAAATGTAAGTTATGAGTTTCTTTGTAGTCATGATGTGGTTAAAAATAGTTTAGGGTAAGGAATGTGTTGATATTCAGTTAATTTGTATAGCCTACAGCTGTTTTTCTCTTTGTAAACCTCTAAAAAAAAATGGTCATACTAGAGAAAGCATAACTTTGGAAAAGCAAAAAACTTCACTGAGGACACCAGAACTTTGCAGTAAATTTTATTTGTTGTTTTGTTGCAGATGGCTTCTGCATTCTCACGAGAGAATTTAGGTTTAAAAAGGAAAGGGGGGGAGAGTAAAAGATTTTGCTGCATTCCATAACTTTTCCCTTTGTTTTCTCTGTGTTTTCTATAATGTCTTCCTTGTATTTTCCCCACTGGGTGATTTGGAAAGGCCTTCTGATTCACTAATTGTATTTTATCACACTGATGTTGCTGAAGCATATTTTGCCAGTGTTCCCTGTAGAGCAGTGAGAAGTGGTGGCCATGAAGTGGATTAACAAACAGGTTAAAGGAGCTGTCATGCAGAGCTGTATTAGTACCCCATAGCTCTTAGTACGCCATGTCACAGAACAGGTGCAGGGAAGCAACAGATGCAGATTTCAAGCAGTCACATCACCTGGTATTAGCATTTAGTAGAATCTTTCCTGCGTTGGTCTGTGTGGCGTTGTCCCCCCACATCTTGGTGCTGAGTGTTTACTGGGCACCTTTAGTCATCTGCGCTGCACAGACAGGGGAGCACTGATCTGGGGGGTCAGCCTTGGTTATGAGCTTTACAGTGGGTAGGGGGGTGAGCGACCTCGGGTGGCCGTACCTTAGCAGATGGCCAGTGTTCACAATTCTTGTAAGGCAGTTTCATGTTCTTGAGCTTACTAGTAAGGCCTGACAATTGTATATCCTGCCTTACTGACAACCCCCTAGTTACAGAGATTCTAAAACATATATCTTTCTTTAGCACTGGATTTGGAAACTAGAATGGCCATGGTTTTTTCCCTGTAAATATTTAGCATATGTTTAGAGTTGTGGTTTTGGACAGAGTAGGTATTTCTGGTCCGGAGTACAGGATTTTGGCACAGGAAACACGTGTTTTTATTGCACTGTGGGTTTGGAAGGTGCAGGCTGGGGGTGCGGGGTGCTCATGGGAAAAGGGACGTACAAGCAAAAATTCTTCTTGGGGGGGTGGGGGGTGGGAAGAGAAAGCAGGCATGTATGAGAATTCTGTATACAGCAGGCTGTTCTTCAGCAGGTGGTTCTTCAGCTGGAGAAATTTCCTAGTCTGGGTCAAGGCTGAACAGTTGTGCCCTGGAGAGGTGAGAAGGGCAGGAGAAATGCATGGTTTGGAAAGCCACAATTCAGTGAAAGCACTAATTCAGTGTGCTGCTCAGCAGAAAACTAACCTGACAAAAGAAAGATTTCTACTGTATTAATGAAATCAATCAATCGAGTAAGACTCAGTGGGAGAACCTGGGTAAGGAACAGAACTACATGGCAATGGTAATTTATCTTAATTGTTTTCTGTTTTGACATTTGCTGTTTTGTTCTTCACACTGAGGAATTCGGGGAAATGCTGCATGCTGGGTTTCAGTTGTGCAGTTGCAAAAGTCAGTTTAATTCTTAGGCAATGGAGAGTGAATTGTAAAATTACTCAGTTTCATTTTAGGAGGCAGTAGTTGTTCATGCTTCAGTCCGTAAACAGTCTCTTAGTGAGAAGACCTTCAGGCGTGTCCAAGATTATGGGGTCATTCTTTTGTTCATTTGTTGTAACCAATAAAAGTTGTTTTCATTTGACTACTGTTAATCTTGGGCCCTTGTGACCTTCTTCTGTCCTATGTCATCAGGAAAAGTTAGGATCTCTGTAGAGGTTTTTTTTAGGCATTTCTGTCTGGGATGCTAATAGCTATTAATATGCCCTAAGTCTGAGTGCTTTACGTCTTCTCTTGGGAAACAAGGGATTATTTTGTTCTTGACTCTTAACACTGTGCATATAAAAATGTGCATGTTCAGGAAGAAAATCAACTTTTTGCCAGTAAACTATTGGTATGCTTTTTCCTCTTAATCTGTGTGAGTCTGTTCTTGTAAAGTGGTAAACTGTTGTGGAACTCAGGAGGTTCTGAGGTCACGGTTCCCAAAGTCACGAACCCTGTGACAGCTGTATGGGACCAGACGCTTATCCTGTGTCTGCTGTATGAAGAAGACAAGATGATTTGGAGGCAAAGATTTGGGGCGCATGTAGCAGGCAGCCTCCATTAGGTGGCTCTTGGTTATGGTATATACATTTTAGAATACATGCAGGCTCACTTTCAGAGGCTTTAGCTGTGTTTGTGTCCTGTCATGCAGTCAGAACAGATCAAGAGGCCGTAAATTCAGACTTTCTCAAAAGCTGGCAGCTTTTGGTATCCTGAACAGCTCTGCAAATACTGCCCTATCTGCTTGCTTCTGTTGTTTGTAATGTGTTCTCTGTTGCAGGCTCTACAAGTGAGATAAGATGATTGGGGATTGCCTTACTGTCTGTTAAAAGACACTGGAGAATTATTATGCAGTTTCATTATGAAAAATGGCCTTTTCATAAGAAACTGAAAAAAAAACAAAAGCACTAATGTGGGTTATGACTCCTAAGTGGAGGGAGGTTGCTGCAAAATTCAAGCTGTTCTTGTTTGCTCTTTACTTTAAAATTTGGTACAGAAATGAAGGCTGTTCAAAGCAGCAGGTGATATTCATGCCTTTGTGCAGACATGCTAGAGCAACCATTGAGCGGACTAATCTGTCCCGTTCTGTTCCTTGGGCAATTAATCCTGGAGAATTATTACAATTCAAATACGTGATAATTACCGCATGCACAGTTATATGCTTTGTCCATGATAGTTAGGTAGACTTTGCTTTGCATGGAGGACAGCATCTAAAACACTGCTGAAACTGCCTTCCACAACACTGCCACAGGTGCTGCTCCGAAGATTTGTGGAGAGGGGAATAAGATAAAGGATGTGTGTAATGATGGTCCCCTGCTTCCTGAGGCTGCAGCAATATGGCACAGCCACAGGCTTTATTCCTACACATCACAGATGATCTCTGCAGATTGGGTATCTGTGGTAGCCCAAGGAGAAGCCTTGGAAGCACTGACTTGCCTTGACCGTGCTTTGCAGGCAAGACAAACAAACCTTTTTTGGGGACAGTGGAGGGAGGAAGGGCACAAGTTTCCTGTTGGTTCCTTGCTGTCATCTTGGGAGCAGGCACAAGGAAGTGTGGGTAGAAGATCTGGCTGGTGAAGAAAGGCACCTTGTTTGTGCCTCTTGGATTTGATTTTGATTAAACCCTCCCCAGAGAGTGCAGCTTCATGACTTCCCTGTGTACCAGCGCACCAGCGTGTCTGCATGTGAGCTGGGTCCGTGGGACTAAACAGGAATAAAACTATCACTACAGGGAAAACCCCAATGTTTTCTAGCTGCTCATCTGCCTGATCAGCTTACAGTGAGGCACCCGGGGAGCAGCTGGATCGGGGCAGAGTGGTGGGGCTGGGAAGACCTCTCCTTGCAGCAGCTGGTGGTGAGACTGGCTGAGGTGTGTCGCAGGACTCGTGGTTAGAGGACTGCTGCTGGCCATCTGCAAGGGGACTCCTTGCAGTCTCCTCTACTCCCCTGCTTTGTCCTGGGGGTGGGGATGGCAACTGACATGGTTGTGCACAGGCTGCACTTCTTGAAGGAAGGCTCAGAGGAACGAAGGGGGTTTTTTTTCCTGTTCAGACATTTGTATCAAATGCCCTTGGGAAGGGAAGGAGGGCTGCTGGCTTGTGTTTCTCTAAGGGAGGAGATACGTTTTTAGAGAAACTGAGATCCTGAGAACCGCGTGTATTGGTGATAAAGCAGAGACAAACTGCAAGAACAGTGTTATGTATTGTGGGTTTCAGTGCCTTACCAAGAGATAGTATGCCAATAAACTTAACTGGTGTTGTTAGTCAGCAAACATACAAATTTTCTAACAGATGCGGTATACATGATTGCTCGTGTGTCTTCTGTGACGGTACATACACAAGCACATTCTATGTAGCACTGCCAAAATAGCTTAATTTCTGAAAGGCAGTGTGCGTGCTCTGTCCGTACTTGATACTCTCCACATATGGGATACATGGAAATAAAATAAGAGTTTGCTGTACAGCTTCAGTCACTGCAGCTTAGTAATTGATAACTGTTCCACTGGTGGGATGTTCTTTTGTTAGGAGAATTTAGTGTTAATCCCAACAGTATTAGACTCCATGCTTGAGAGTGTTTTCATAAAACTTTGTTACTGCATATATGCATATACTGTATGAAGGAAACAGAAGACCTTAGGCACACAGTGATCATGGGAAAATTAGTCTGCACTGTCTAAACAGGAAGAACAATTTGGTGACGCCTGGGTGAGTTGAAACTCATAGTTTCTTCTGTGTTTACTGCATACTTTGTCCTTAATAAAGAGAATATCTTGACAGTGCTGTTTCAGATTTTAGTTTATAGCAATGACAGATAGCAGAAAAATCTCCTTGTACCTTTTTTTTATATTAGGCTTTGCATATATTTGTGTGTCCAAGTTTTGAATAATAAGAAGGTTAAAAGTTGCATCCAAGCACTGTCGCTCTGTGTGTGTATATCAGCTTCTTCATGAATTCTGTCAGTCTGTCTCCCGGTATTTATGCATAAAAGCACAACTTCTAAAATAGTCACAAGTTTTGAAACTTGGCTGTAAGGTTACCGAAGCATGGTTCGCTTCATGTGTTCACACAAGTGTTAAAAGCCGTGATACGTAGTGGGGTGGTGTCCAGGGCTTCCAAGTCATCCATATCAACCCTGCCAAAAGTCATCTTGCTAGGTGGAAGAGGGGAGTGGGTGGACTTTGGCATTCATTTATGGATCACTGAGGCTTACAGCATGGAACTAGAAGGAAGTCAGAGCTATGCTGTGGTACTTGCCCTCACCCCAGGAGCACCCAAGGGGGCTGGATCCCATCCCCAGGATTACACAAAGCCCTCTCTGGCACACTTGCTCTGTAGCAGAGCTGGTGCTGTCATGCTGCTTCAATACCTCTCCTAGTTCCTGGTGCCTTCAGAGCTCTGGACAAAGGCATGCCTTGAACAAGCACAATAGCCATTCACTGGTAGATGCTTTGCATGCTGCATAGCCCCTGAGTCCCCTTGTGTGCTTTCCTGCAGAGCAAATCTGGAAACACAGCAAGAGGAAGTGTGGATTTTATTACTGTGCAGTACTTTCTGTTAAGTACTGTGTCTTTATAAGTGTAGCAGTTAGTGGTCCCTTCACTGGCTGCCTGGCCTGCTGTGGCTGCAGTGGGGCATTGGCTATGCCATTGTGCTCAGCAGCATCCTCTTAATGTGGTGTTATACCAGAGGTGTTCCACATACGCTACTCTCTGTCACCCTAGTGTTTCCCCCACGGCCCAGCTGTGTCTGTTTTTACAGGGTGGAGTGTCCCCAGTCAGGTCTTCTTAAAATGTGCTGGCTGAATGAAAGATACCGTACATGAACTGATTTATTATCTGTCAGATGCTCTGCAGGACTGCCAGAGTTTTGACCCATGTGGAAAAGAATTGTTCTTAATCTTGTCTGCATTGGATTGTTCTAAAAAGAAAAAAAAAGGAATTGATATTGCACAGTGCTAAATCTGTACAAATCATTCTGCATTGGCTTCAATATCATATATGAGATAATTGGTCTGAGGATTTGGATGTGACTCATTAATCAGTCTCTTGCTGTCCCCTAGTGCAGAAACCACAAAGGGCAAGCTGGGCAGAAAGGTGAGTAAAGTTAAGTTTCATAGGTTTATACAGTAATTGCAGTTACTGGAACCCAGGTATTTGCCGGTGTCATTTGTGACAAGAACACAACTGATACCGGGGTGCAAATCTCACACTGTGCCTTAGGGTCTGCTGCCTGGTGCCCCTCTGCCTGCAGACTGGAACGGCAGGCAGCTGAGCCTCTGGAGAAACATCTGTGGGAAATGAGCAGCCCTACATCCCCAAAGGGCTTGGGACAGGTCTCCAGGGAGGGCTGTGTGTGGCAGCCGCCATCGGTCAGTGGGCTGCAGCACCTCCCTAACCCAGAGGGTGCTTGCTATGGGGCCGCAGGGCTTCAGTGGATGAAAGGTGATGCAATGTAGGAAGTATGCTTTGCTCCTTGGTAAACCTGCACAAATAGTCTTTTAAGAAATACGTTAAAGGCATTGCTTTCTAAATGTTGGAATATTCTGGGCAGAAAACCACTCCAGAGGCTTAGTTTTCCTCCTTCCCTTCCTTTGCCAAAAAACCTGATGGGTGCAGCAGGTAGCTCAACAGAGAACAAGGTGCTGCATGGAGTAATCAAGATATACAACTTAAAGTGGGGAAGAAAAGCCAAGAACACACAAAGCAACCTTCAGAGGTTCCCAGGAGTCTCTGTAACACTCGTGAGGGTGAGCAGCTGCAGCAGTTTGGCAGCAGGCACCCTCTGTTTTTCTCAAGAGCCAGGCTGCTTTAGGACTAAGCTATCAGGTAGTATCTGTGTAAATCTGCATGCCTATGCCCTGAAGGATGTTCTCTCACTCTCTGTTCAACAGGATGGCCTCCTTTGGAAACACTGTTTTTCATAACATGCTGTGTATATAAATACATCACGCTAATAAGAAAGGTGAGCAGATTTTCCTCTCTGAGAAGAACAAATTTTCAGAACAACAAGCTGTGTGGGTGAAAATGACTTTTATTTCCTAGTTGGTGATAATCCCTAGATTTGCCAGACTTCTCTCAAGAAATGTGTAGTTTATGTTAGGCATTCCTTAGCAAAATGCTCTATTTGTAGAACAACACCCCCACAAACAAGTTTTGTCTGTGGGCACTCTTGCATAACCTGATGGAGAGCTAGTAAAACATTTCCATCCCTTTGAAATTAAGTTAACAATTCTGGATAAGTTCTGGCATGTGTCCATGGGCATAGGATGCAGAGCTTGTGCCTCCTTTGAAATGTCGTTCCAAATAGCTTGGAAATGCTAAGTATTGATTTTTTTTTTTTTTTTTTTTTTTTAAAGAAAAAAAAATCCGAAAGCCAGCTGTCTGGAAAGCTTTTAAGAGAAGTGCAAGCTTCTTGCACTATGCTTAGGTTCTAGTTACGAGTTGCAGAGTTTAGCATGCATTTGTCCATAAAAAGATAAGGTTGAATACTTAAAAATAACATAATCATTTCAAACCACTTGTGTTAATGCTACTACTAATGGAAGAAATTATTTGAAGTGGTGCTTTCCCTCTGTCACTTTACAGTGTTTTATTTAAGCAGGTGCAACTGTACTGTATCAGGTTGAGGTCCACAGGGTTCAGGCTGTTCTCTGGTGATGACCAGAGAAAAGTGCCAGGGCAGGCACATAGTGCATTCCCAGACTATACCATCAACCTCCAACAACTTGTGGTCCAGAGCTTTCTCAAGCCACAGGTAGTTTGTTTCAATAGCCCTTGGTGGACAAATGCATTGTAATTTTTCTCCCATTTGGGGTTTTTAAATATTGTAGACTTTTAGCACAGTCAACATCCTGTGATGAGTTTCGTGGGTTATTTAGATTGTGTGAATGCACCTCATTTTTACTTTCTCTTTTTATCCTGCGTGATACTGTGTATTTTTTGCAAACTTGGGAAACATTCGTTCCCTGTTCATAGTTTTCAAGCCACACATTTAATATGCCTTTTTATTAATGAAAGTTTCAAATTTCTCAGATACACCAGTAAAAAACCCTAATAACAATTTAAAAAAATTACTGAAATTTACATTTTTAAAAATACTGAAAAAGGGAGGGATGTTGGTATTTATTGTGCAGAATTTTTCCCTCCTGATAGTATAGTAGTTGACTATTGGGAAAATACCTGGTTTTCCTTGCTGTTGCCAGAGGCTTCTTGTTAAACTGGTAAAAAATATGAGTATAGAACTTTTAAATGTATTATTTTTGTCTTCCATGCTGAAATCTTTTGAATATTTCTAGCCCTGAACAAGGAGGAGGAGAGCAAGAGGAATCAAGGAGATCCTGTTTTGTTTCTGCATACGTTAGCAGAGATGAGGGGTTTTACATATTTAACAGACTTGTTTCTTTTTTCATAGCATTTGATAATTGTTGCTTTAGTGTGAGAGTGGAGGAAACATTACTCCCTGCCAGTGAAATTCCTCTCCTTCCTTGCTGCTCAGGTTTGGTCTCTTAAGTGCTGTGATATCATCAGTGTCACCACTCATCAGCTCTGCCTGCAGATGGTGAGACCTGACGTGCCGGTGATGTGGTGAGCTGGCCAAGAAGTTCCCAAGTTGTCCTCCTTCCCAGACCAAAAGGCTGTTCCCCTTCCTGCCAGCTTTATGGCTGATCAACTTTTCAGTAGGGCTTCTTGGCAGGGTAAAATGTCACTGAGGAGTCTCCTTGGTACCAAGTGACCTGACTGCTGTCCCCCTGGGTTGTGACCAGGTGGGCACTTAATGGGCTGTGGCTAGCCTGGACCTAGGTATGGCAGAGTGGAGCTGCAGGTAAAGATAATGCCTCCTAAATTCATGGTACCAGCTGACCACTGAGACTTTGAGAGAGTCTGTAATAGATGACCACCATGGCCCCTGAAGCTGGCACAGCAGGTGGTGACTGCTTTTGGGAGGCTACCGCTGTCATCTTACTCGTCATGGTGTCTTCCAGATAGGGCCATTGGCCTCCTCCCTCCTTTTTGCTAAGTTGGGAAAGGTGAGTCTTTCTCTTGATTTTTAAATAAATGCTCAACTGTAGGTAATGAATCTATTCAGTTTTAGACAAAGCTTTCCTGTTCCTGAAGGACAGCAGAAGTTTTAGATAGAAGTGACTTGTCCCCACACAGCAAGGCTTGGTCTGCTGATCACAAAGGTGACTGGATTTACTAGGCAGCTGTCTGTGCCATGGACAAGTTTGCTTTTCTCTGCAGTGCTATCCACTCCCCTAAGGTGAACTCTCTCTTATTACCAAGCAGAAAAGCTTTGTAGTTTTACTTGAAGGAAAGGTGCTGGACTGGAGCATGTCCACTGATTGCTGACCTTGCCTTTCAGGGCTGTTTAGCAGGTGAGCTAAGTGGCACAGAAAGCAACCACTTTCCACGGTGTACAAATGTACGTGGGCACCATGGGATCCTCTCCAAGGATTTTTAGGGCACAACACAGAAAAGATCTAGCAATTGATCAAAATGCAGTCTCCTTCAGGCTGTGTCTATAGTAAAGTATTTGTTCTTGTAAAAAGCTTTAGACTCCACACCAGTATGTTTTTTGTAAATTGGTGGACCTTGTTTCTTTATAGCAAAATCAAAGAACTTTCCATTCTCTTCTGGGATGCCATTGAGAGAGCAAGCACTGGATTGCTGGTCTCAAGGTCTTCAGCTCTAAGATAGAAAGAAAACTCATGCACAAGGCTGGCTGTAAGAACAGCCGTCTTCTCCTAGCAGGAAAATTACTCTAGTTCATCTTACAGGGGTGCTGAGCAAAGTAACTGTGTGAGCATCCTGCCTGACAGTTGTGGGTAGGCAGGCTTATTTGGTCACTAGATCTTCTGGTGTAGTGTTTGGTGACTAATCCAGGTTATAATAAATAATGACAGTGAGCAGGCTGCTGATTTAAAGATTTTCCCACACACACACTGTTACAGGTGTCTTTCAGACACTGTACTACAGGAGGGTGTTCCTGTGCACGAATATTCTTGCTTTTCATCTAGAAGAACTCAAAATGCTGAAAACTGGATGCCTTCAGGGGTCCTGCAAAGTCATCACTCTACCTCAAGTGAAATGAAAACTTCATGGCATATTAGTATCATGTAACTTGGGTGGTTAATTGAAGAGAAGGGTTTATTTTCATTTTGAGTTGGTGGGGGAAGCAGTCAGACTTCAGACTCCTGCACTGGATAAGTTACAGCTTTCACTGGAAGTTTTGACTCCTGCTCTTGTGAAGAGCTGCATCTCCCACTTCTTTAGACAGCAGCAGCCCTCCATGCTTAACCATGTAAGTGGGAGCGGGGTGCTAAATGTTAGAGACATTAAAATCCCTTAGTTAAGAAACAGCCCATACTAAAAAGATGTGGGGTTTTTGGGTACTAGACAGTGATGCTTGAAAGAGCCAGGCTCAATACATAGCTGACAATATGGTTTCCTCACTCATCCTGCTGACCAGAAGGCAGTCAAATAGCTGGTGTGGACCCCTCAGCATCCTGCAATGGCCCCACTGGCAGGGCGCGGGGCACTGAGTGACCAGTGCTGTGTCCCATGGCTTTGCCTTGTCCTTGGCAGGTAGCTGGGGCGGAAACTGGCCCAAGGTCCTGCTCATTCCTGTTCCTCTGTCCCGTCAGCAGCAGTGGCTCACAAACTGCCGTGGGAAGCAGCTGTGGCCGAGCCCTGACGTTGAGTTTTATTGTGTAGCAGCTGTGTAACCCTTGTCCTGTGCAGTTTACTTCTGGCAGCAACCACAGCCAGTGGCGCTTTTGCTTCAGGCATAGCGTAATGATTAGTGTAACATGCAAATAATAATTTTGTTGTAACATCTGCCACCCTCTTGGGGTGAGGCTGCGTGTTTTCCCTGTGGGCTGACACTTGCTGGATGCATTTCTTTTGGTTCCCAGACACACCCTGGTTTCTGTATAATTGATGTGCTTATTAAAAAGGGAACAGAAAAACCTATTCTGTTCCCAATACCTGATCTGCTCCCAGACAGAAATGAGAGTTAATGAAGTCTTTATTCCCAACCCTCATCTCACATCTTTGGGTATTGTGGTCAGCAGTTACAACAGCAGGAGATACCTGTGTTGGCTGTTGAAAAGAAAGGAGAGTTTCACAATTCTTACCTCCTTTTGCTGTTATGTATGGGAGAAACACACTGACAACCTTCTGCCTTAGAACTAGAATTTTTTATTTTTTAAGCATCTTTTTGCACTAGATGGCAGTGTGGGTAGTTCTATGGAAAACTTGTTTTATATGCTGAAACTATAAAAATGATGGTAAATGGTATTCAGCATAAAAAGGGCTCTGTAGTGATGACAAAAGCACCTTTCACTGCTCGTCTGCCACACATCCACACTGAGGAGGTGTGGGTGTTCCAGGTCTGAAAAGCATTGGTAGCTGTACCCATTCTCAGAGTTGCAAATTACTGCATTTTTCTCCTTTTCATTTCCTCCTCTTATATCTCAGAAAAACTAAAGTCCTGCAGGGCTGTGTTCATCTGCTCACTTTTAAAGACTCATTGGTGCCATCCTGCATATATAACCCCTGAGAAGGATTCTGCTGAAGTAGTAGGGGTAATTGCTAAATATTTACAAGTATGCCAAAATTATGGGCTGTGATCACACATTCTTGGCTGAGGGTTAGTAGTGGATAAATAGGTGGATCAAGTGCAGGTGTCTTGAAGGAACTATCAAAATTAAGCCATAGTTAGAAAAATATGGCATCTTTATATATAGAAAAATATTAAGCACAGTAGATAAATAAGATGCTTGTGCCGTACTTGAGCATCAGCGTGAAAGTAAAATGCTGGTGAACGCTGGCAACCTTTATTGAAATTCAGTCGTGCTACTTTAATATACATTGAAAGAAATTGAAGGGTAGACCTGAACTGAGACATGGTATCTGAAGTACTTCTCTGAGTAGATGGTCATGAACCTGTTAGACGCTGGAAAAAGTAGATGTGTTCTGAGTCATTCATGCCACAGCACATCTGTTTGTGACATGGTGGAGTTTGTATTCCTACATTTCCTTAGCAAAACCTGCCACCCAGGAGAGAGAAAGGGGTTTCAGAACCTATGATAATCAGTGCTACATCTACTTACATTTTTATTTTGAGTTAGGGGGAAAAAGCGGCTGTCAGGTGCAAGAAACTGTTTCTAATTATGCACAAGAGGTAGCTTGTGTAGAAAGTGTACCATGCAGGCATCTCTGGGGAAAACTTAGTTGTCTCAGATATGCAAAAGTGTATTTTCACCAGATATTTTGTGGTATGTCCTTTAGCTCTCATAGATAACACAAATAAGAAATTAAAATCAGTGATTTGAGACTGTCAGTTGTCAGAAAGGTTTTAAGGTCAGGTTAATTACATTGATAGGAGAGAGAATTATGAAATTTGTAATTGCAGATAGGCAGCCATTACCCAGATGCTCTTATGCTGAAGTGACAGTATCTCTGCATGACTTGTGCTAGCTGCATGAAATAAAAGTATAAAATAAAAAAATTTAAAAAGCATACAGTCAACAGAAAGAATAAACCTTGGCTTGCAGACTATCAAACCTGACATTTATTAAGCAAAAGCTAATTAGTAACTGTAATGTTACATGTGTCTATATACCAAAAGCTTTCAAATACAAATGTACCTTGGTTTTGTAACGATACTGAGAAGAAAGCAAATAGGTTTGGGATAAGTAAAATTATTTTTGTAAAGTAAAAAAGTTTTTGACCTGGGCAATGTATTAAATGCAAAAATATTTTAATCCTTAAGGCCAGTTACGTAGAAAAAAGATGGTCAGGATGCTGAACTAAACAAGCTTAATTTCCCTGTTTGCAAGGTCCATATTCTTTGTCTTGTTCAGATGTCTGCTAGTTAACACATTAGATTATTCATTAATCTGAGTACAATTAAGAGTTTATCCACAGATGTATGCTATTAGAATGCATAGTTACTTCTTTATTGCCCGTTGCTCTTTTGCCTGTTTTACATTCAATTTCTTAATATTAAAAGTTTCTTAATCAGGCAGAAATTGCAGTGTGATACAGATTAGGTAACTGAATGCAGGTAAAAATCACATTTCTTTCAAGCAAAGAGAGCAAATTGGATGACATTTACTTGCATTTTCTAAGTGATTGAAAGGGGAACTACCATAAAATGGTCTAGATTTCAGTGCCTGAATTTACAAAATGCTGGACTCCATTCCAGTAATAAAATCAGGCTTCCATTCACTTACAAAATGTCTCTTTTTGCTGAATTGTTAAACTAATTGATGTTGTGCTTTAGTCAAAAGTGCAATTCATTCAACTATACTAATGAAAAGAGAGAGTGTTATTTGTTTTAAATGGCTAGGATTTTGCTTAATTAAATATGGAATAAAACAATCTCTAACTTTACCATCTTCTTTTGAGATAGATAATGAGGTTAGAACCACAATATGTTATGTGGTGTATGTACTAGTGTATGCTTATGTAAGTGTCCAGCTGTCCTGAGGTGAATCAGCAGTGACAGGTTTCATAGAAAAAGTTAGAAAAGATGGTCTGGGTAAAAAAAATGCAGTTGCGTTTGTCCATAAACTGCACAGCATGTCCAAGTTTAAAAAAAAAAAATAACATGGGAAAAGGATGCTTCAGGTTTCACCTCATACTAGCCTTCTCTTTGCTCAATCTCTCTTGTACTCGAAAAGGGTAACAAAGCTAGTGTGATGATTTACTTTTTCTCCTCTTATTTTTTAAGTTTAAGAATAAAGAATCCCCCTCCCCCTTCTGCTCTGTTTCTTTTTCGTTAACTCTGCCAGTACATTATTTGCACTACAACCATTATAGAGGAATACTGCTAGAAAACTGGTTCCCTAGGAGTGCTTATTAAGCATCATCACCATTTGTTTCACACAGCGGTACTAAACAAACAAACAGAAACCTCAACCCCTCCTCCCAGTTTAGAGTGATAGATGACCTTAAAGAGAGCTAGTAGTGCCAGTGGAAAGGTTGTGGTCTACCAAAGATAAATGGAAATACATATATGCTATAATATAAAACTTACAGAAAATTAGGTAATAACTGGTTTGCATTGTGCCGTAACCACTGGGCTGAGCATGCTCGAAGTCAAGTGTATTTCTGTGTGTTACAGAGGAGGAGTTGTGGCAGAACAGTCATGTGCCACTCACTGATTTGACCACGAGTGAAAGGAAGCTTGGTTTGTGCAGCTGTGTCTCACTGATGTGATGGCTCCTGCATTGTGAAGTGAAGCCTCTGTAGGAAAATACTGGGTTATTATAATGAAAACTTTATGTGTAGTGCTCTCAGCAGAGATTTTTAGGAATTTTTTTTGATTCGATACTGGTTGAATTAGTTTGAACTGAGAGGAGCATGTAGCTTCCTGAGGGAGTAGCCACAATGCTTGGAAATGAGATTTGTGGTCTTTTACCTGTCTGTTGATTATTCATCATTTTGCAGTAAATAAGATTGATATTCCCACCAGTTTTTATGCTGCCTCAGCCAGCTTTGCCCTGATTAGGTGAAATTGTGTGGAAAAACTTTCCAGGCTGATCATGCAAGATATATATATAGGTATATATATATATATATATGTGCATCTCTCTGTGTGTATATATATCATCTTATTTCTGTAAGTATTTAGGCTCAGACTACTCAGTGGAAAATGATCACACCTTGCAAGATATCAAGAGGCATCTACAGCTAGATGGGTTTGTCATCACTTTGAATGCTTTGCCCAGAGGGGCTGACCGAGCTTAGGAAGTGAGTAGCAGAGTTAGGGTTTACAACTTTGAGGATTTCTCCAGCTGAGAGAAATTTTGTCGTAAAGTTTTGGCCTCCCTTAATGGACTTCAGTCAGTCAGTGAAATTTTGGGCAGTGAAAACATTTTCAGAATGGGTTACATGCTGAGAAACAGACCCATATGAGGTTAGCCACGCTGTTCACATGAGAGCTCTGATCTCTGCGGAGTGTGTGCACGGTGACTGCTCTGAACTCAGGCTCAGCTCTTCTGTGAATTTCCTGAAACAGCTGCTTATCAGTTGGTATGTGTTGCTGCTTGCACATTTTTACTGCTAATGCCTGGGAAAGTTGGGTGTTTGTGCATCCTGTACTTACCTATTGTTAATATTCCCCATGACATTCTGTGAAATAGAGGGGAATAATACCTTGGTGCTTGCTGTTAGCTTTTAGTTTTTCAGCTCCTGGTAACCGCTGGCTTAAGCTAAAAGAAATGGCTGGGCTGGAGGGCAGGATGGGGCAGCCCAGGCTTTGCTTTAGGGATATATACAGAGTGAGCAGCACCATGCACCCTACCTTCAGCAAGCCCCAGCGCTGCAAGCTGGTCAGGGAACTACATTACTCAATTACTAAATGCGCAGTGTTTCCGTGTGGGCTTTTTTTGCTGCTGTTTTCAGTCTCTGAATGGGCCTGCTGTGGGATCTCACGATCTTGCAGGAGGGAAGGCGGAGTAGTGCAAACTAGCGGCAGTGCAGACCACCAGCAAGCTTCATGGGAGAAACCAGCTGGGAAGGCTGGAAGGGGCATCTCGGTGGTAACCACTTCCAATGTCCCTTTACTGTCTCCTGTGAAACTCCCCCCACTAAAGTCAGGGGAGGCTTATAAATCTTGTAGGTATTTGGGTCAAAATTCAGAGACTTTTAGGAATGTAAAGGTGTAACGTGTATACCTGGCCTGTTACTAGCCTAACTCTCCTAAGATTGCTTTCTGCATAGGATGCAACTTCTCTGATGGATTCCTGCCTTTTGAAAGCCAGAGTCCTCATAATTCCTTTAAATCTGCCCCTTGATATCTGAGGAGTCTCCATACTGATGTAGAAAATGTTCCTGGCAAAAATGGCACACCTGTCGGCTTGCAACACATTTCCCTATCCTGTTTTATTTTGAGTTGTGTTGTTGGGAATATTAAGCAGCCTACTGCAGCATCTGTGGTGTAGGGGCAGAAGCTACAGTCTCACCAAGAGCAGAGTTGTTTGCCTGATTACACCCATATAGAGGCTCAGAAAATTTCTGAAGAAAATCTAAAACTAGCGCAAGCCTGCCACAAGTCAACGTGATACACTTTGATGTCATAATGTACATTAATGAATTTCATTTAATCAGCAGATCTGGTAACATCAAGATTAGGATGTAAAGAATAAAGATAATAAATCAATAATATCAATAAATCTTGTCTAGAATTAGAGGTTGGGGTAAGACAGTTGGCAGGAAATAATTCAAACACCTTCACTGGGTGATTTGGTTATCTTTTATTCCTGTTCTTTATTCCTCCTACTTCTACTTAATGCAGATTTCCACCCATCCTGTAACTGAGCTGGTGCAAAACACAGCTGGCCGTGAGGCATATTGAGAAGTCTGAGGTCTGTTCCCCTCCCATCCCTCTTTAGTGTCTGCCTTGTAGAAGTGTATATTGCTATGCCCACTGATGATTTTGGCAAATTTGGTAATAAACTGTGTAGGTTCCACCTGATGGTAATCAGAAGCTCTCTGCCTTGACAACAGAAGCTTAAAAAAATATTTAATTCCTTCATAGTGTCCTGAAAACAAGTTTTAAGCATCGTGGTTTGAATGTTAGAAGGGAACTCTTACTGCCATTAATCAGTGTTTGAATGCTGAAGAGGATGATACTGTAAGCTTTTTCATGAGGTCTCACCTTCTGGAATTAAGAAAGTCTGTTTAAAAAAGCAAAACAAAACTGATTTTTGTAGAAAACGTGATCACCACTGGGTGCATTGGACATAACTTTTGTTCTTGTGGAAACTACCTTGTTTCGATCTGAAATATTCTGTTTTGGTTATTATTCTGAAATATTATTCAGAGATACTGTTTTTCATTGTGGTCAGGTGTTTCACGGTTCCTTTATACCTAGACAAGCCATACAGCTACCACTCTGTGAATACCACACAGACTTGTAAGTGCACTGTGGAGAGTGAGTCTGTCCCAGTTTTGGAGAGAGGATGGCATTCAGCAGCCCTGAATGCATTTTAAGATGTGCTCTATGCAGTACTCAGCTGTGCAGCAGCTTGTATTGGTAAGACCAGTGCTTCTCAGTGTTGCAGAGGAAGGAGCTCATGTATCTGTCATCCTCGTAGCAAGTGATGACACAGATGAGCACAGTGGTCCATGGAACGTGTTTTCCTACAGTATTTCTCTCTGCAGGATGAATAGATGAAATCCATAATGTTTTTTAAGAACTGTCCAGTATCTTTGGGCTGCTGGTTGTATCTCTGGTTTTGTTTTGTTCTTCCTTCAGAAAGAGGCAAATTGCTTAATGTGTAATTTCTTAAGTACAATACTCAATCGGCAATATTTATTTGTAGCGTAACCAAGGCCTTGAAAGTTGTTCACAGGGAGGAAATAATTACATCTTTAGACAGTAGTTGTCTCTTTCCATCGTGCGTCAACACTAACTTGCAGTATTTATCAACACTTTTTAATAAGATGATATATATATTTACAGATAATATTCATATGCATAGAGTAGCTGTGATTCCTAGAGATATTTTTTAAGGGTGTTATATCTTCATTGTTGCTTTTGAATGCTATTTTATTGTGGCAACAATGTAAATAAGTACTGTTCTCGCAGCTTCTGGGAGGGGCTGGCTGGTGTCTTCACAGATCTAGAGAGTATGGGAAGTGATTCCTGCTGTTCTGTCCCACTTTCTCTCAGCAACCCGTGTGCTGCTGACAACCAAATGTTGTCCCAACAGTCACTTTCCTTCTGCCACTTACCATTGCTGCAAGTCAAGAAAATACAGTAGAATTTCTCAAAGCTGCCTTTTTTAAACGTTATTTTTACCTTTAATACTTTGGCTTTCCCAGCAAAGAGCGGCCACCACCAAGTGTTATGCCTTTTCAGTCTCCCCTTCCCACATACTTGCTAACTGGCACTTTTGGCGGGGGTTGTGTCTGTAGCTTTTTGGGGCATAGCTGCATGCAAAAATACTTCAGGAGGGGAGGTGATAGAGTGGCATTCACATACACAGCTGTCTTTATTTCAATATGAGTTTAAAACTGCCGAACTCCAAAATATACTGCCATAAGTGAGCACCGCCAGAGTAACTGTCGGTCACCATATATAGGGTGTCAGGGTTTATGAGCTGTCCTGCAGCAAGGCCAGCTGCCTCAAGCTCTCAGCAGAGAGAGGCGGATGCTGTGCAGAGCTGTGTATTTGTGGGCATTGCTGAATTTGTGGGGAGGTGATGGTGGGAGGCACATTGAAAATATTGATGTACCTTTATAGCTTTTGTGTGAAAGGCCGCCTCCCACTTGAGGCAAAAATCCCATCAGTTATGGAACGAGAAGTGTTGCTCTTTAACATCATGCAAAGGAATTTGACTGCTTTTTATGCTCGTCCTTTCCCTGCACCTGGGAGCAGACTAGATCACAGAGAGGGATATTCCCATCTATTTTGGCTCAGGGACCCCCTGCTGTAATTATCAGCAGTTCTCTGAGCATGCTTTGAAAGCCCTCTGCTGCTTCTGCAAGTCCTACGTGGACACCCTAAGGGAAATGAAATGCTGAATACCTCTGAAGATCTGCAGTCTACTTTTTGTAGTTGCAGCGTCCACTGCTAAGTTAAACTTTCCTGTGCCTATTGCACTTACTCAAGAATGTGTTCTGGTACCTGCGATGTATAAGCCCAAACCTATTTTTTTTTTAAAAAAGCTACCCACTACAAATATCAGCAGTAATCATAGCTAATCTAATTATTGTTTTAAAGCAACTGTTGCTGTGTGATTTATGCACCAAAAGACAAATATGACAATTCTCTTAAAGCTAGCTAAGGGCTAATTTCAAACAAGTAGAGGTGCATATAAAGTCATGAGGTTTTATGCTGCAGCTACTGAACTTCAGTTAAGGCTAGTTTGCAATCATCCAGTTCTTTATTTGCTATCAGCTGTGAGAGTAGTTCACAGTCACGAGAACATGGTGTGACTTGGCATATCAATTTGTGAGATGTATGGTGCCCAGTAAGGCTTGAGCAACAGTTCAGATCTGTCCACGTTTGCCATCTTCTTTCCCAATTTGGTGGGAGTAGAGACAATGTAAACTGAAGAAATTGACTAAGGAGTTTTGTTATTTAAGTGCTACTTACCTTTCTTAAAATTGGCCCTTAAAGAGCACGCCTTACTTGACAGTTGCTGATGAAAATAGTGCTTGTCTATGTGTCCTTGTGCCTGAGCTATCATGTAGTGAATTTTAGTTACACTTAGGAGGGAATTAATGCTGGCTTTCACCCTTTAAGAACTTTATTGTGATGTGACCTAGCCAGCCTTTTCTCATTCTTGGTAATGTCCTGTTTTCATAGTAGTCGGAGTTCAGTGTGATGGTAGCAGGTAAGAAACATAGTGAAATCTGTTCATGTCCTCAGATAACTGAGGATAACTTTTTAATCTTTTTTTGTATTCTTTTTTCCAGTTCTAAATATGCTTTAAAACAATATCTATAAAATAAACACTTGCATTGTAATATTCAGTTACATATATTAATATAGTCTACTTCTTGAATCAGAACATTAAAATAAAAATTCATACACAGTGTTCAACATTTCAGTTCTTCCACAAGCTTTGCCTTAGCATAGTTTTCTTGATATTTCTTCTCTCTTTACATTTTTCTGGTGAAGCAGATATCCTTTTACCGTGTTGGAAAATTTGTTACCCTGTTTACAAGTTAGTATTTCATGCTGGTATTTCTGTACTGGTAGAGGTAGGCAATAACAGTTTTTGTACTTTTGTAGTCTTTGAAAATCAAATCATATTTTTCTCAACAGGGTGTTTCCCCAGCTTAAACAATTGCAGAGAGCTTTCACCTTGCTGGAGGCCTTCCTCCCTGAAAGTGGAACTGCTTTTTTGAGTAGGAAAATGTAGAATATTTCTAAATACTGTGCAATCTAATTTCTTAATCTTTTATTTACGGTATTGCTTAATGGCACAGTGGATATGCCCAATGTGTAAGTATGTATGTCTAAGATATGTAATGGTATTTAGAAGTAGGGAATGGAAAATGAAATGTTTACTTAAGGAAACTTTTGCCTAGCTTACACCTTTTCTGCTTTTGAATCCTCACTGCAGGTTAATGTCAGCATGCTGCCTTCTTTTTGTTCATTTTCTTGGCAGTGTTTTGCTATTAGATATACATTGTCAGAAACAAAGGGCAAAACATGGATTAATAATTAGTGATAAATGTGTCAACAGAAGTTCAATTGTAACCTCAGTGCTTGCTTTTGCTATTGTATTGTGAGGAGGAAAAAAAAAAAAAGTCATTCCAGTACAGCAGAAAGGAGCAAAGGGTAAAAGTTAATGTTTCCTTATATGTGATTAGATGGCTTTAGAAAATTAAGAAATTAAAGATAATAGTAGGAAAAGTATTTGCAAAAGTCTTTAATCCTAATGTGTCATGCCGTCTTGTAACATTTATGGCTGTCTGTCCTCTTCCCTGTCAGTAAAAATGTGTAGATGTGTACCAGTTCCCATTGCTTGCTTTTCAGCAGTGTACCTGTTGTTCTGAGGAATGGGAGCAAGTAAAAATTAGGGCTGGTTCCGTCATAGCCTTCTGTGATGGAGTGACTGGCTGGGCAGACAAGGGGAGAGCAGTGGATGTTGCCTACCTTGACCTCAGCGAGGCTTCTGACACTGTCTCCCACAGCAGCCTCCCAGGTAAGCTCAGGAGTGTGGGTCAGGTGAGCGGACAGAGAGGTGGGTTGAGAACTGGCTGGACGGCAGAGCCCGGGGGGCTGTGATCAGCGGCGCAGAGCCTGGCTGGAGGCTGAGGCCAGCGCTGTGCCCGGGGTCAGTGCTGCTCCAGTCCTCTTCAACTCGCTCATCAGGGACCTGGACGCAGGCACAGAGTGCACCCTCAGCCAGTTTGCTGGTGACACTAAACTGGGAGCGGTGGCTGATACCCCAGCAGGCTGTGCTGCCATCCAGCAGGACCGGGACAGGCTGGAGAGCTGGGTGGAGAGGAACCTCATGAAGTTCAACAAGGGCAAGTGTAGGGTCCTGCACCTGGGGAGGAACAACCCCACGCACCAGCACAGGCTGGGGCTGACCTGCCAGAGGGCAGCTCTGTAGAGAAGGGCCTGGGAGGTCTGGTCAACAGCAAGTTGCCCATGAGCCAGCAGTGTGCCCTGGTGGCCAAGGCGGCCAGTGGGATCCTGGGGTGCATGAGGAGGAGCGTGGTCAGCAGAGGCAGGGAGGTTATCCTTGCCCTCTGCTCTGCCGCGGTGAGGCTGTGTGTGGAGTGCTGTGTCCAGTTCTGGGCTCCCCAGTTCAAGAGAGACAGGGAATTACTGGAGAGGGTCCAGCAGAGGGTAAAAAGATGATGAAAAGATGATGAGGGGAGTGGAGCATCCCCCTTATGAGGAAAGGCTGAGAGAGCTGGGCCTCTTTAGCATGGAGAAGAGAAGACTGAGAGGGGACCTTATCAATGTCTACAAATATCTTAAGGGAGAGTAGTGTCAAGAGGATGGGGCCAGGCTCTTTTCAATTGTGCCAAGTGACAGGACAAGAGGCAATGGGCAAAACCCTGAAAAATAGGAAGTTCAATGTGAATATGAGGAAGAGCTTCTTTACTTTGATGGTGACAGCACTGGAACAGGCTGCCCAGAGGGGTTGTGGAGTCTCCTTCTCTGGAGACATTCAGAACCCATGGGGACACAATTCTGTGCAACCTGCTTTGGCAGGGGGTTGGACTAGATGATCTTCAGAGGTTCCTTCCAACTGACCATCCTGTGATTCTCCCTAGATAAGGTGCATGCAACCTTTGTGACAGAAATAGTGAAAATAAGTAGTTCCTCCAAATAAGTAAGGTAGGGGAGAAAAAGCTTCAGCATATCTAAGATAAAAGCCAGGGAGAGAACTTCTGCTGTAACATCCTTCCCCTATAAAAGCATTTCTCAAGATTTAAAATCAGTAAAAGATTATCTGTATCACTAAAAAGGGGTGGGTTTAGGCTTTGTAGGGAAATTACACTGGCTGCATGTAATAAAGGGACCCATAAAAACAGAAACTGGATCTTCAGAACTTTTCCTTTTTACCTGACTGGGACAGACCTTGTTCAAATTCAGCTGCTCTGTTCTTGATTATGCATGAAGTGAGGGAAAAGGGGGGGGGGGAGGGGGAAGGTATAAATAAGTTGTGGATTTTATATTTTGCAGTTCTTCCAAGAAAACAGATGGATCTGCTTTTAACTCTGTGTTGATTTGTTCGCTGTGGCTGAGGGTTTATCACAGATCCATAGGTGCTGGGGCTGGGGAGAGCTCAAAATACAGCTTAGCTTCCTGGGGAATGGGTAGGTGGATAATAATGTATAATAATAATCTCAACAAAGGAAGTGTGCCTCTGCTAGGACTTCGGTCGTATAGTTTGAGGAGGGCATTGGTAGCTGTGCAGCAGCTTCTTTTGCTCTCTGGATAATGCGAGTGAATATAAAAACCATTTTTTTGTTGCTAAGATGATTTGATTTAGTTTTAGTTCTATATATGCCACGTAGTTTCCTGCCTGGGAGTGGCCTTCTGCAAAATAACACATGAATCACATTGAAAATGCATTGTTTCATTGACAGTCCTGCTGTGCTGCTCTTTAGAAGGTTAAGCTCTTGTGTTACTTTTTTTCTAGAGTTTCATTAGCGGTGAAAGATGCGCTGCCATCTATTTATGCCCATGTGCTCATATGATGACTGATAAAGATACATCTTCTTTTGCTATTTCTTTATTAATGTGCTGCTATCCAATAATAAATCAATCAAAAGTATTTTAAAGGTAAGATATTTATAGATCTCCATAGAAAGGTACTGTTTTTGCAGTTTGTACTGGACTTGATCTACTATCTCAGAGTTATAAGAAGGCAACTTCCAGATCTGTATGTCATTTGGAGAATTACAAATTTGATTCTAGCTTGATGTGTGCTGTGAGAAATAGATGGCCCCTTGTTCATAGAGTGTGCCTGCTTGTGTCAGCGCCAAGATGTATTTTTGGCTGATAGACAATTTGAATGAAAGCTGAGTTTATTGGGATGTGACTGACTGGTGCAAAAATGTTTGCAGTGCTGAAGGTCCTCAGTGCTGTGCATGGCAGCAGTACTACCCTTGTCCCGGCAGCTGGATACCCACTTGCGTGAGCACCTCTCCTTCCTGGCACCCTGTGGCAGAGCAGTGTGTACATCATGCTAGCAACCAGGTGCAGGGCCTTGGATCATAATTTGTATGAGAGACGTAATTCACTGAGTTTTAATGCCTGGCTCCCAGAGGTGAAAAGTTCTTGCGCAATTAATCAATCGTCGATCTCAGAACTTTACACTCTCCACCTGTTTGAAAAAGAAGGGGGGCATGAGCATGAGAAGATGCTTTGGATCATTAATGCAAGCATTAGCTCACCCTCTCTCTGTGGAGGAGGAGGAGAAGTTTTGTGAACTCTATGCTAACTTAAATTACTCTGATTAAGTGACAAAGTCCCTGAGCATTAGGAACAGGTTGTTTTGATATTAGTTTGACTAGCTGGCAGAGAGGAACACCCCCTGTGAGGGACAAGTGCGTTGCCCCAACTTGTGGTCCCCTCCTTAGGTAAGTTCTCTGCAGGTGGCTACATGCAGCAAGATGTTTGTGGCCACATGCGAGGCAGAGGCAGTACCTCACTGGCAGAAAGCTGACAAGTGTTTCTGTGCAAGCTGTTAAGCAGGAGGAGTTTGGAGATGCCCAGATAGGCTGGCTCCACTGTGCTCTGCTGCAGGTGCTGCCAGGTGGTCTCCAGTTGGTTCATGCCAGCTTCAGGTCAAAATGTTGGTTGGGTTTGGTGACTTTTTGCATGCTCAGTAACAAGAGGCAGTTTTGCCTGTGGCAAGGTGGCTGACAGGTTTTTGCTGCCATGAAATCCCATGTCCCTTCTGCCACAATGTGCAGCCTTGCAGGCCACAGGCTGTGACGTGGAGATGGTGGCTTTGGAGGAGGAACAAGAGAAACCTGCTCACCCCTGCAACGAGTGCAAAAAGCCTGAGTGGTCTGTGGCCAGGGGAGGTGGCAAGAAAGACTGTGGACACATGCTGGCTGTTCCTGAGGGATGCTGTATGATGGGGTAGGAGGGGAAAGCAGCTTGGAGGATGTCTTGAGTGTGTTCCTTGGCCAAGCTGAAGCTGCATGTTTGTGGTCTCAGTGCAATGGAAAAGTTGGGAGGGGTGGGGATCCCCTCGTGTTTCCATAGGGCCATAGCAACTTAAAGAGAAATGGGCCCATGTTAATATTGAGGTTGTAGATGCAGTCTAACACTTACTGGTGATGGATGTTGTTGGTGTGGACTGTAGAGTCATATGCGGAGTAGGACTTTACAGTCCCCTGTTGTAAACTGTGGTAGAGGAAAAGAGAGAGGCTGGCCCTTGCAACTTTGTCTCCTTGCCCATAGTTTTCCATTTTCACTGTGGAAAAAGCCCGTAATTTCTCTGTTCCTATATGGTAGGGACTGGTTGATACTGAAGTCCACAGTACCCTTATAGTAGGAAAAGAAAAGAGCTGCTGGGGTTTGGATGTTGTTTTGGGGCAGCAAGCAGCATCTAGGGCTAGATGGAAACAAAGCTGATCGGCTGCTGGAGCTGTCTCGTGTAAAGATAGACATTCAGCTGGGACCACCATGGCAGAGCTACATGGGCAGATGCTGCCTAGACAAGTCTTTGAACTTACCAATTGTCCTGCAGCAATTGTGGTTGCAATGCATGCCACCCTTTTGTCATAGCAGATTTATGGTTGCTCTGACTATGTGTAGAATCTCAGACCTAAAATCAAGAGACAGACTGAGATTTGGCAGTCTTTCACACCTGTGCCACTGATTATGAAATGTCACCAAATACTAAATTCTTGAGCACTTTGTAGAAGATTTAAATTTGTCCATTTACTAGAGTCTCTGCTTTAAAATCCTTACAACTTGTCTTAGATGGAAAGTCTAAATGAGATCATAGTGCATTTCATAAGCTGTTTATAAACATCATTGACTGGTTTATTAATCTCAACTTTCAAGTTTATCTACCTTTAAATTTACTTTAAATAAGCAAATTCATTTAAAAGTATTTGAATCTGCAGATGTGGTTTTACCACAGTTATTCAACTTTTAATGTTTCAAGCCAAAAGAGTGGAAAGGATGCTGTGTTTCATCCTGCCCCACTTAGTGAACAGATGTTATGGGTAGTTTATGTACATGCTGTAGAAGAGAAAATGGGACTGCTTCTTCTGCCAGGCACAGCAGCTCTGGGGTTGTCAGCACGGGGAGGCCACAGGTACACTGCAGCTGGCATGCATGCATCATCCCCAATATACATTTTTTCCTCTTCTAATTTAAGGCCTGTTCTGGAAGCCTTTTTATTTGTTCTCGATGCTGGATTTGGGTCTTTATCACAGTAGATGAAAACACTGCTTAGCATACATGTTGTTTCATTTCCTTCTTTAAGAATCATCAGACTGAACTACTTCAAGCCGTGGAAGTCTCAGCCCTCCTGCTTCTCCACAAGAAAAATGTGGATAGCCCAGTTGCATCCTCGGGGCTCCCTGTCGCAGCAAGCATTACAACCCATAGCAATACCGTACCGGCCTGAATTCATGTACTTTCATATGACTCATTATTCACTGGCATAAATCAAAGGGAGTGTCTTCTACATCACCTGTTAGGAATTTCAGGTCTAAAAAAAAAGTTGTGTTTTTCTACCCTGAATTGTTTTTCTTTTTCTAGTTGATCCCCCACTCCACATCCCACCCCCCTAATATAAACAGAAATCAGTTTCTGAGTTACAACACTGTGGAACCTTCTGAAGGTTTGGGGTTTTTGCTTCTGTAACATAACGTGATGGCAATGATGTCAAGAACGATTACTAGAAGAGATAGGTAGTCTGGGAACATTTGCAGGGTGTGGGGGGGCCTTGCAGCACTATGTGATGGGTATCATCTAAACTTACCTGTCCATGTTCAGGCTCACTGCACTTGAGCAAAGATCATGCTCTTGCACATTAGATATAGGCCACCATGCAACAGACTGGACAAAGCAAGAAGATTTTAGCCTGGTTCTATATAGACTGGGTGTTCTCTTTATCAGGAGTGACAAAAGCATGCCACCTATGATGTACAGAATCCATACAGGCTTCCTTTTACCAATGAACGCTAATCCTGATAGTGAGAAAATAGTAAGAGTTGCTACTCCTGGCTGACAGTGAGCCTGCTGGATCTCGGAGAACAGGTATGGTTACCTGAAGTCTGTTAGGCTAACCTGATGTGCGTTTGGGATCGTTGGGAGGGCTGTGTCCAACCTCTGGCCTATACTAGGGAAAGCTGCTTGTGCTGCAGGTAAGTTCTGGTTTGTTTTAACTCTTCTCTTGTTTGACAAAAATTACTAAAACCGAGGGTTTCCTTCCCATGTATTAGCTGGTTAGAGCCAATCTCATTTATGCTAAGAGAAGTATTGAATGCACTTCACCCTATTTTGTAAGATTGTTCCTGCAGACAATTTTTTAGTAAGATGCTGTTCATGGCAAGGGTCTTCTGTATGGTGAATATACATGGAAGAGTACAAATCGGGCAAGTAAAATGATCTGGAGATGGGAGTTGCCATATGAGCTGGGAGAGAAGATTGAGGTTTGTAAAATCACAAAGGGTGTGCATAAGATGAATCTGCACTGATGCTCACCAAACCCTGCAATGCAAGAATTTGGTGGCATTCGGTAAAATTTGTAGGTTATCAGTTTACAACAAGAACAATGTATGTACTGAGTATTGACAGCCTGGGACTTCCCACCCCATGAAGCAGCATAGGCAGGCAGCATTGGCAGGGTCAGAAAAGCTAGTCAAATTCACAGGCAATTTATGTGGTATTGAAATAACACAATAAGGAGATACCTTTAGATATTCACAATCCAACCATTGGTGCCAGAAGAGCACAGAAGCATAGACTCGCCATCAGGCATGTGTACTCTCCTTAAATAGGATCTCTTGTTGCCACTATTGAAAACAAGATAGTCTAGATGGACTATTTTGTCTGGCCTTCACAAGATGCTTGTTACTGTTGTGTCTGTTGGGTAGTATTTAGAAATCCTTCCCCTGTTGCTTGGTACCAGCAAGTCAATGAGTAGCTTGTGTGGAACAGCTGATTTCTTTTCTGGATCCTCCAGACCCATTTGGAAATTCCGTATGAAGGGAAACTAAAACCCAACAGCTGATGGTAGAAGAGCATTGCTGTTATCACTAACAAACGTGACAAAGCAATACTGGGGAGGAATTCAGAAAATTGCTGTTATTTAGGGTAGCTAGAAGGATGCAATGATTTCTGAAAGAGTTTCATATATGTCCATTTTCTGAGGCATTTTCTGCACCAAAAACTGCCCAGTAAAGCCTGGCTCCTGTGCAGTAAGGTGGCTGGGGAGACTGAAGCAGAAACTTTGCAGAAGCTCAGCTCAGGGGATGAGGAGGAGACCGTTTTCATGTGTGCAGAAGAAAACCCCTTAGACAGTTTTGTTGCTGAAGGTTGTGCATTTATTCTCTGCTTGCAGTGTTTCAAAGAACGTCTTCAGAATTTCTTAGCGATTAAGTGTTCTTTATTGTCGGCGCCGGGCGTACGGGGGATCCTTCCACCAATCGTACACACCCAGAGGGGCAGATTATCTTATATTTATATAATGAAACAAAGAATATTCCATTAACGCCTATACATATTCATTACCTGATCCCGCCTACCCTCGCTTCGTATGCTAATTAGCTTATCAGTCTTTCACGCTTGCGCAGATTCTTCCAAAAATTGTGGGCCGGGGTCTTTAGAATGTGGGCAGTGGTCTATGGGAGGAAGGCTGTAGGTCTTCCTCATGGTGTACTTTTCACCTTTTGCTCATTTGCACTGTTCTTATCAGTCTGAGGTAATTTATGCCCTTGCTGGCCATCTGCTTTTCTTGCTTAATTATTTCTTTTACCCTTATCTGCCCTCTCCTGCTGAAGCGTTCCGCTAAAGTTTTAACACAGAAGGTCAGCGGATAGGCGGATGTCTAACAAAGGATAACAGAACAGACACCACAGGTAGATGAGTAACATGTGGCAGTACATGATATCTACAATTGTTACAGTGGCTAACAAACATAATGTTTATTCTTTAATTCTATTCTAAAGTTCGTTCACACTACATCACTTTGAAGCATATGCTTTAGTTATTCTAGAAGCAGTAGGTTTCCCTCCAGGTCTTGGCCCTTTGCTTTCACTGCTGTGTTTCAAAAGTGATGAGTTGGCAGACTTGTAGAAATCTTTCCCAGGGTTTTTTTACAATACCCTTGTAGTTCTACTCAAAGACATCCAGCTGTCCCGTTATCTCCTTGGTAGGGCAACTTGCTTTGCAGATAAGGAGCACAGCTCCCCTTGCAGAGATTTGCAACTTTCTTGTCCGAACAGTCTATATGATCTTTCAGACATTTTAACCCCTTTGTCGCTATACAATTACAAGCTTATTTATGCATTAAAATGAATATTCGTTTATGAATACAAACTTGACCATATTATTTACAGCTTATTCACATCAGCAGAGGTAACAAACCAGGTGGAGAGCTTAATGCAAGTCTGCTTCAGAGAGGGGGAAGACAATTTAGGACATCCCAATGAAAATGACTAATGGTTAATTCCAACATAACTTAAGAAATAAGAGCCTGGCATTGCAGCAGTTGGGAGTTTGTGGTTCAGAAGCAATAAAGCTCAAGAGTCAGGTCTGATTTTTTTTGGTTTTGTGGCAGAAGGGAAGCACGTGCCCTGGCTGGGAGCACTCTGACTGTTCTTTCAGCTTGCTGACTCAGGTCCCAGAGTTTCTGAGCCATCGCTCCCTTTCTACCAGAGCTTAGCTCAGCTTTTGCCTGGAGCTGTGTTGTAAAAAGAGGCCTTTTACAGGCCAATGCCATATGTGGAGGGAGTGAGGAAGGCAGGCAGGTAAATTAATGCTGACCGTAGCCATATCTTGTTAATTAACTTGCCTGCTTAAAGGATTTACAAGGCTTCTTTTGCTCCCAGCGTACTGCAGATCCTGCAGAAAAAAAAATATACCATAGTGAGAAGTGGCTTTTTTTTTGGTTGCTTTGTTAAATATAGTCCAATATAAATTGCCTGTCATATTGCATGTAGGAAGAATTGGCTCTGGATCATGTCTGTTGATGGAGGAGGCTGAATCACAACAGGCTGCTGCCTGAGAGAGGCTGCAAGAAACACTGATCCCAGGGAATTTTTACTTTTGCATTTTAGGGTGGCCTAGGCAAACAGCCTGTGCTAGTGATTTATTTTGTTCAGTTAGTCAGACTTAGGCAGCAACTGAACTTGCATAGTTTTGCTTGTGATTTGGATGCAACATTAAAAAGGCATTTGCTCTAGAAAGTATGTGAATGGGTAAATTGTTGCATGATTAAATAATTAAGGGAAATTTATAATTGTTCACAGTTTACTCTTATCTCAAAGCTGACTGCTCTGTGTCTGACCTGAAAAAAATCCACATGCCTGCATTCTTACTTGGTTTTTAAATTTAAGAAACAACAAAAACAGCAAAAGTTTTCTGCCTTATAAACTTTGCTTCTCAGTCTATTGGCCCCCTGTTTTGATAAACATACGGATAAGAAGAACACAACCACATCAGGGGTAAGACTGAAAAGAAAGTATCAGTGAGATACACAGTCATTCTCCCAGGGTAGATACCAACCACAGAGCAACTCCCCACATACTTTCTCTTTTGCTGTTGCTGGCTTCAGCCCTGGCTTCATCTAAATTGTGCCTGGCATATTTGGTTGAGTGTACAAATTAGGTTGCAGACATTCCTGTTTACTGTAGAGCTGCACAAGTTTGGAAAGTGCTTGCCCCTCTGGCTGAGCAGGAGGGATTTCCAGTACCTATTTCTTCTTGCAGCTACAGAAATTACCAGTGTGTTTAGGTGGGTTTTGCATGTGTCTTGGCTTTTGTTTGCAAATGTTATCAGCATCTTTCAGAATGAAACTGAGCGAGTTCTACTGCCTGGACAGCTCACAAGTGAGAGGGAAGTGTCAGGCAGAAGTCTTGTTGCACTGATGTGTAACAGGAATGGAGCAGTACCGGTTCTTCCTCCTGTGTTGCATCTCATGGGTTGACTTGTCAAACCTCTCTATCCCAGGTCTACTTAATCTCCGCTTTGCACTTGCTGGACAGGATTGCAGAGCTGGTTTCCCTCCAGGGACCATCCTCTGACTACATCCACCTGAACAACTGGGAGCTGGTACGCCTGAATCCTGCACAGCTCTGCCCCGCAATGCTCCCCATTTTAGTCCAGATATTAAGCAGTAGCATCTTGGTGTATCAGCCACACTCGCCCTGTGAGTGGTTCAGGATATCTGCAGATCTGGAGCTTGTGCTGAGTGGCTGACGTGACCATTTACTCTTAACAGTCTGCGCGGGCCATGAGAAAAAAGAAAATTTATATGCATATCTACTTAGCCTAAAGCGCTGTTGCCTGGGAAGCCAAGGCCTGTCTTCTTGAATCCCACAAACAAGCATGTGCACATCACCATTTCCCACGTGTGACTGCGGCCCCTGGACAGGACAACTTTCATGATTGTTTTTCTGGGTTAAGAATTGAGTTATATTTCTCTTCTAATTACTGTGTTGCCAAGAAACCATTCTACAACTGCTCTTATATCAAAACCTCAACTGTTTTGTGTCTTAAGCTGGTCTTGCAAACACCGGGCTAAAGCAGGAGCCTGGATTTCCTGCACGGTCTGTGCCCCCTGAGTCTACAGCTCTGCTGTGTGGATGCCAGAACTGATGCATATGTACATAGATATTTCTGGTGCACAAATAGGTGTAGGTGACCTGACAAGATGCAGCACAAAGGAGGAGCAAGGTTCTTGTCACTTGTGATTAGGACAGGATTAAGACATAGGCTTTATGTTCTGTCTAAAGAATCACCATTCTGGAAAAAAAAAAAAAAACGTAAAAGCTTGGGTGTCGTGATAGTTTGTAGAAACTGAGGATCATGTGTGTTTAAGGTTTCTGCTATTGAACCTCAGGGCAGAAGAGAGTTTGAATATCTCATTCAAAACACTTTATAAACAACTGCTTCATTGAGCAATAACACTTCATATAGCTAGTCTCTGCTTGTTTTGCATTTGCCCTAGGGTCTGTAAATCACAGTATTCACAGGCACGCATGGGGTGAGCATGTAAAAACACATGGGGAGAAATTTGAAGAGTTCGGAATGGAATATATAAGCTTGTCTACAGATTTTCTTTTGTAAGATGTCTGTGCTGGAGAACATGCTTTGCTGTAAAGCAGGCTAGATGTTCCTTTTCTGTGTATTCTAGCTGGCCTCTGGTGTCATCCTGTGCCTTGCTCACATGAGAGACTCCTGCAAAGTGCAGCTGTTGGGGTGTGTGTTGCTGGGGGATCACAGGCAATACCTTTCTAAAAATGCTCCATGTATGTGTCAGTGCAATTTCAGAAATTAGGTTCACAATGTATTGTTGTGGCTCAAAGCAGTTTGAATTCCCTTCCTCCATCAGTCTTTTGAGCTAGGTCAGATTTTTCCCATACTTTTAACAGCTGCTTAATAGGCAGGTTGTCATCTGCAGCTGCATTTCATCTAAGGAAAAAAAAAAAAAGAAAAGAGCCAATTCTTCCACTTACCTTAGCTAGCTTCTTTTCTCCTATCTGTTGGACTGACTTTGCTTCCTAGATTATTTTATTAATCCTCACTTAAGCTCAGAAGCATCACTGTTTTAAGTAGAGGTGAACTTGTTTCTTAATGGAGATACTTAAGCCTGCACAGTTTTGAAACCAATAGAAGTGTACCTAGAAGGGAATTTGTACCAGGTCAATTATATCTCTCTAAGCCACAACAAAATGCAGACCTGAGGCTCTGTTTTGGCTTTCAGCAGTGTCTTTATTAATTTTATGTCAGTTCTTACCTCAATTGCATTTGGTTCTCGTTATTAGGAAGCTCTCCTCATGTGTGCCTGTGATGGTGACTAGTGTTTTTGAAACGGATAGGATGGAGCCTAACAGGTTTTACTTTTAAACCCATGATGAGTTTCCAGGCACGCCGAAGCATGGGTTTTAAGTTGGGGCTCACTTCGGTGGTTGACCTGCTTTCATTTGGGACTGCATTGCACCTAGAAGAGGTGGGTCCAGGTGGGACCCTGCAAGGCCCCCTCCCATCCATCTGCCCGTACCCATCCCTGGGTGCATACTCTCACATCTCCCTTTGTACCAGTGTTATTGGTGGTACAGCTGGTGGTGCAGCTAGTGTTGCAAGCTGAGCAAGTGCAGGCAACCAGCTAACATCCAGCTCTGCAGGAGCACGGAGACAGGACTCTGGAGGACTTTGGCCAGATGGATGCAAATCTTGGGTCAGGTTTCCTGAGCAGCCTCCTTTGAGCTTTCTTTGCTTCTAGAGGGATAGGAAGCTGCAGAGTGTCAGAACATGAATTGCCTGATAAAGCAAGAGCTATGTTTAGACACTGTGTATACAATGGTGCAAGACTTCTGCTGCAGCACTGTACAATAAGCATAACGAAAGCAGGGAAGCACACCTGTTTACAGCACTAATGAGAAGCACAGAGCTGTGCTGAACAAATTAGAAGTGGGTGAATTAATTCAGCCCTGGTTTACGCTTGGGTGCATTGCTGGTAGAGTCTGTGTCCAGCAAAGTGCAGCCTGCCCTGAGACAGTGACTGTCCTGAGAAACTTAACATGGAGACAGATAATAATTTTTGAGTAAGTGTTCATTGTGACTCAGTAAAAATTGCCTTTCTTGAACTGCAAACATAACTTTATATCCTCATGGCAATAGCAGAGATGGAAGTGATTCTTGAAAATTTCTTCATTTGAAAGGAAGTAGTTAATATTTTCCTAAAAGCTCATAGGTTTCAAACTTTGGTCCTGGCTGCAGACTGGGCCAGCAACATGCTTTTCTGCTTTTTTTCCTCTGTGCTTCATTGTTTCAGACATTTGATAATTATTCTTACACCTAGAATCTTGTGATGGGCCTCTATGTCAGGGTCTGTGTTGGATGCCTGTTTATTTTGTTGTTTGTAGTCTTTTGCTTGTACAGCCTTTACCACGGCTTCATGTCCTGCCCTCCGTTGAACAAGAGATTGTAAATTTAAGAATATATGGCAGAGTGTGAGGAGGAGGAGTTGCAATTGGAGGTGTTTCTGCATTCTTGGAAAACTGATGTCAGGACTGTACTAAAAATGAAGTGATTTGTGCTTATGTTCCTTGAAGGGGAAAGCTAAGCTGTATTAGCCTGCATGGTGGACCTCTGACTTTTAAGAGACAGCCAGCTTCTCTATCGGTTGGTGCAACTTTGACTCAGATTCACATGGTGCTTGCACTAATTCATTTCTGGGTTTCTTTTCCTCTGTTAATCTGCTTAGCTTTGAAATACACCCATGCATGTACTGTCAGAGCCAAATCAAATCTAATTGGAAAAATGTGACTGGTTTGTTGAGGAGCTGTCAGCTTAAGTCAGACTGGGGTCTGCAAAGCAGGGTGTTCTGCATACACCTAAGCTCCACCTATCTGGGTCAACAAAATGAAATGCTGTTTGGATTGTAGAAAACTTGAAGCAGAGCCAAGAGGAGGTGTGTCTGCAGCCCCAGTCTAGTCAGATCTGTTGCTCTGAGCATGATGGTTGTGATCAGGCTGCCCCTGTGGTGGGCCAGGGAGGAGAAGCAGGAGCACGGCTGCAGAGCCAGCAAGGCTGGATTTGCAGAGCTAGGCAGCAGCCAGGTAGCCAAAAAACTGCTGCTGGGTTTGTTCCTGCCTCTCGCTTGGCTTCTAGCTTGGCAGCCACCCACCCAGGGCAACCGCCCTTTTTCTGTACCAGCAGCCTGAGCTTCTGGCAAGCACTGCTTCTCCACTGAATCCGCCACATGTGGGTTGACAGAAAACCTCACACCCAGAAAACCTCTCACCACTGGGACCTGCATGGGACAGGTCTTGCAGTCAGCCGTGCGCTGTCCCAGCAGTCTCTGCCAGCTAGCTCTGGTTCCCTGACCTCACAGGTGTCCTCACAGCTGCCATCAGCTGCTGGGTTTGTCCAGCAGTGGGGATGCATGTGCTGGCCTTGGCTGTGTCTGCAGTGGGTCCCTCTGCCCTCACTTACCATGGGGGACATGTGAGCTCAGAAATTGCAGCTGGTCCCCCACTTGCTGGTACAGCTGTTCTGTGGGGGGTCTTTACATAAAAATCCTCTAACCCTGCCTGTGTAAAACATTGGGTAGCCTAAAACTTTACATATATGCCAGCAAAGTGAGGAAGCTGCTGTGGTACAAGGGAGTCCAGGGACCAAGCACAAAAAAGCTGAGGGCAGGCCAAAAAACCAAGGCCAATTGCAAATTCAGCTGGCTACATTGTCACTGAGGACAGTGGTCCTTCTTGGAGGTTGCCAGAGAGCCACAATTCAGCTTCAGATGCCAGGACAGCTGTGGATTTTGTAATAGCTAGGACACTGATTAAGAGGAATATAAATTACTCCTATGGTGAAGTCCACACTGAAGATGATACTTTAAACACTCAGAGATGTCCACTGCTTAATGTACCTAGCTTCTTAAAACTGTGTGTTCTTAACTGCCTTTTTCTTGTCTGTTCCAGGTTGCATGTCTGGTTGGACTTGATGCATGGTATTTGCATGACACCTAACAGCCTAGCTCTGGATGTGTCACTGAGCAAACATGGCCTACCCAGCAAATACTAACGGCAGCGCTACAGGTAACTAATCTGGAACGCTTTTCGCCCTTCGAATTATTAATTCTTTAAAAAAACCCTCTTTTTTCTTAAATTGTGAAAGTAGCAGCAGTTAAAACTAAATACTGAAAACTAATTTGCTGGTAAATCAGAGCCTGTCTGTCCTGCCACACACCCCCCTCCCCCCATCCCTAATATTTTAAGTATATAAAGTGTTTGCAAAGATGTAAGGACTGGCACTCAGTTGTTTAGCATGCAGCGCTCTCTGCTTTCAAGGAGCTATTCTAGCTTACACCAGACTCTGAGAAGCCTAGGGGTTTGCTGCAGAAAGTCATGTGGTTGTTATCCTGTGTCTCTAATTAACTTGTGAGATTAACCAGCTCTTACACATCGAATCTCCAGCGCTTCCTGGTCAGCCTTACTTGTCAGGCTGATTTTTGTTTCCTGCTTCTCAGCAAAACCCAAAAGCATTTCTCAAGCAACATCAAGAGGAGGTGTTCAGTTCAGTTCATTTAATTTCACTTTTTCATTATTTTAAGAAGCTCCTGAGATGTCTGTTTTGGTTGGGTGACATGCTTTGAAACAGATCGCTTAGTGTTCAAAGGTTGCTGAGGAGGACTGACAGGTCAGGAGGGGGCAGAGGTTGCAGATAACAGCACAACAGCAGGTTCCTCCTGTGGTTGTGTCAATATTTTCGTGTTCTCCTGATCACTGCGCAAACACAGCTTGAGCCCACTAAAGCTGAGGCTGCCACAGTGGGATTACATGGAAAATTTCAAGTGCGCGGCAGGAACTTGCAGGTGCTTCTTGTGAGACCTCCTAATGTAGGTATGATGGGAAATGGATTTATCAATGAAGGCTGTGGTTGCTGGGATCACTTTGAATATCCAGGGAAGGAACATTAAGTATCTTTTGTTATCCATGTTATCAGAAATTTCAGCTCCGCCCCCTGCCCCCTCCCCCCCCCCCCCTTAAGGCTTATGCATTCGAGTTCAAATGCTACTCGCTACATAATGACATACATACATTGAGAACTGGCTTATCTAGGAGATTTTAGCACCAACCTCCTTTGAAAGTATGTTCTGGTATGGAAATAAATCCTAAATTACTCACTGTGGTCACTGTAGAATTGTTCTAATTAGTGCAAGGGATTACAGCATTTGTGTGAAGGGCATTAGAAATATGGAGTGTCATCTGCAATTCATGCAAAACAAGAAGTCTTTTTTTAAAGGCTAGTGGAAGCTACATGAAGACATTGGAGTTATTGTTATCTGTTGATGATTTAAGATTAAATTTACCGATGTTGTTAAATCCTGAGACTGATGAAAAAGGTTATTTTCCTCTTCCCTCCTCCCCATTTTTATACAATTAGAAGTATACTCTATAAGAAAGAAACTATATCCTTTTGTAGCCTTTCATAATCCTTCTGAGAAAGCAGGCTTCAAAACTTCTGTTGTGTGACTTAACTGTAGCTGTTTACTGCCTAAACCCCCCATGTAATTTGACTTTTTTTAGTAATACGCTTTTAACTGAAGTCATGCAGAACAATTCCCTCTGCTTACAAGGAAAGAAAAATTGTGCACGGAGTGTTACTGATTGGTTTTTACTAATTCCGCCTCCCCCCCCTGCCTCCCCAGCAGTAGAACTGTCTATTGAAAAAGTTGGTAGGCTGATAGGTAAAGCTAAAAGAAGCTGAATGCTTGTACTGGGGATGTGTTAATGCAAGATGAAGTTCTAGTTTCAGGATTGTTATGCAAACAAGGCTTCTTACAGGGTAGAAGCTGTTTGTTCCCTTATTCGTAGAAAGACGCTATAATGACTTGCAAGTATTTAATTCAAAACTAAATTGGACAACATTTTACAGAGACTGTCAGGACTTGTTGGCTTTGCAAACCCTTGAGGCCGGCGTTCTAACATGCAGCTATATATGCCCCTGTCTGCAAATCCTCAGCAGTTCACAATGGACAGAGTAATGGGCTGCAAATACCTGTGATTTGTTGTCCTGCCATTGCTGCCTGGGAGAAAATGCCTTTGGATGAGCAGGAACTGATTTGGGCGTTGGAGTATTGAAGCAAGTTTCTTAATTGCATGGAGCTCTAAGAGTGGAAAGACCAACTTCAGGGGTGGTGTTTCTGCACCCTCTGAATCAATCAGCAGCAGGAAAAAGAACTAGAAAGACTTGTTATGGACTACTCAGCTGCATTTATGTTACTTGAATATTTTGGCAAGTTTGACCACATGTTCAGCTGCATTCAAGTACGAGGTGACTAAGGAGCAGTGGTTTGCTTTGGTTAACTCGAGAATGTGAGTACTTGCACTGTTAAATGATTATACCTATGTGCTATTTTGGTAAATTTTTTTCTGTATAAAGCCTATATGGACTGCTACTGCCGATAAATTCTGTGGAGGAATGCTTGAATTTGGAACTTGTTTCCAGGAAAGGATCAAGCTGTTTTGCATTTGTATAGAGGTTTTTTTTTAAGTATGTTTATGGGAAGTATATTTGTTGTAAATATTTTCAGTGAGTGTGTATGCCAGATAACCTACAAAGCAAGTGATGCGTTTATCATGAAAGCACCTATCATAAATTTTTCTGCCCCTTGCATATCTTGGTAAAGACATGAACTTTAAATGTGGCAAATAAATAACTGAGACTGTGATTTAGACTTCAGTACTGTTTGTCAATAGTTTTGTTTGCTGCTGACAATAGTTTTGTTTTATTACTCTATTCCAGGTTTCATTGCACAGAGGTCTTGTACTGAACTGTATTTCTGTGAGCTGCAAGCTTATTTGTTCATTTTAATACATTTTAGAAGTCGATTTGGAGACTTGGTACTGATTTTGCATTAGGCTCTGTCAAAGTTGTGCCATCTCCTCAGAAAACAGCTGAAGTCTGTCAGATGGTAGTGACAGATAAATTGGCGTTTTCAGAAAAAAATTTGCTTTATTTTATCAGTTGAGTGCTGTCAGTTGGTTACAACTATTTGCAGTTTCGAGTCTGCTCTGGTGGCATGTGAGCTTACTGCTCAGTCCGGTAAACTTTGCAGGGTTAAGCAGTGCAGATCATGTTCTGGGAGCAGCTGCAGCAGGAGCTGGGAAATACCCTGCATCTGTGGGGAGCTGTAGGGAGGCTGGAGATGATTCGATGCAGGGTACAAATTAATTTCTCTTTGCATAGTACAAGACACAAAACAAAAAAGGTGTAATTGTTTCTCGAAATAGTATTAGTGTGTCCATTAACCGCTGGGTGAAACTTCCAGTAATTGTTAGCTTTTGTGCTTACTAGGCCTGATGCCTAAATCATCTATTTAATGAGGCTCTGCAAACATTTCTGTAGTGATAGCTGTAGAAACATCCTCCAGGAAGCTACAAAAAACACGGTGCACACCAGCCTAAAACTTACCGGGAGGTTTAGAAATACTTCTGGCTGGATTTTTATGCCCTTCACTAATAACTGGTTTGCTGAAACTTTCTTTTCAAAACACATGTTCTGAAAGGCACGGAATGGTGTGAAATTCCAGTCCAATTCCATTTATTCTGATGTAGAAAACAAGGAAGCAGCAAAGCAAACATAGGAGACTGATTAAAAAAATATAAGGATTAAAAAACATATTTGTTTCTAACCATAATGAAAAAATCTGCTTTATTTGACTTCTCTAAGCACCTCATGGTCTGCATCCAGAGACCACAGAATTGTCAGTCATCTGTTTAACAGGGACATGAGGAAGTGTTTTAACGGAAGAAAAGCTTTTCCAGTTTTCCTGAGGAGGACGAGCTGCAGGGGTTGGAATGGCAAGGCTTTCATCACTTTGCTGTAAATCAAAAGTGAACTGTTTTCTGTATATGGTGGTGGAGTTCTCCCTGGTCTTTTTTCCCCCCTTCTGTCTGTGCCTTCCCCCTTGTTCTTGTTTAAGATTTGTGTTTTCATGGCTTCCTAGCCCATTTTTAACGTGCTTCTACTTCCAGGAGCAGCGTAGCTTACATGGGTGCGTTTGAATTATTTCCCTATGTGTTTAACTGCTATTGGCTTAACCTCCTTCAGATTCCTACACTGTTCTTAAAGCAGTGTCATTGTACCAACTCACTGTCCTTTTTACTGTGAGTCATGTTACACTTGTAAAGCAAGGAACTGCTGCTGTAGTAGTCAGTGTGCAGGCACCCAGTACCTTTGCTCCCAGTTTACTCAGCTGTCCCCAGCAGACCTGGGCACACAGCACCCCGCTAGAGAGTGTACCAGGGGCTGCAGGCTTGATGGCAGATAAAAAAAAACGTCTTGGAGCACAGCTTCCCCTGCAGCAGCCAGGTGTCCCTCTGGTTATTTTATATATGCAGTTACTCTGCAGCACCCTGTGGGCCTCCTGGTTAGATTTTCTTTATCTCCAAGTGGTTTTCTTGACTCCTAAGTGAAGTTATAACTATGAATTGGTAAGCTGGAGAATGAGGCCATTACAAGAAGCTGTTGCTTGAATTAATGTTGAGATATTAACATCAGTGTGACTCAAAGACCAAATGTTTAATAAATGTGTTTTCCATCTGCTGGTATAGAAATGCTTAAGCAACTGGTTGTAAAGTATTATGAAAAACCCTGTTGACTTATTAACCCTTTTTATTGAAGCCAATAAATAGAACACACGTTTGCTTAGAGCAAATGTTTTTATCATACACATCCTCTGCATTGATTTGTAACAACTCTTACCAGAATATTTGTAGACATACTTTCCTTTGAGTTAACTGGATTATTTGAATTGCAGTCTTTCCTATGATTTGATTTTCCTGATGTGCATAATCTTAGCCAATATGCATGGAGTTTTGCATGATTTCCAACCTAATGATCTGAAGTACAGAAAAAAGCAGTGTGCAGCAGAACATTACCGCTGTTACTAATTATGGCAGAATATCCACCAGTTTTCATTACAGACCCTCAGCTAATAAATGGGACTTACAGACATGAAGGAGTTAGCAATGGGAAGTGTTTGATTGCTAGGCCATAGTCAGTTCGATAGAGCCTTTACCCCTGAGTATTGCGGGTGCCTGCCCCAAGACCCCAGCTGACAGCTGCTCTCTGCTGCTTTCCAGCAGGGTTGGAGGGTTGGTGTCACCTAGTATCACTGCAGTGCCACTGACACCCTGAGCTCTGAGCTTAGCAGCCTTAAGTGCACTGGGTTTCCTTAGCTTAGCACACGCGAATGACCAGGGTTCAAGTGAGTTTGTGTTTTTATCAAATCAGCTGTGCAAGCAAGGGTAATTTGGTGGAGGCAGGGCTGTGTGATGAGAACCTATTTAAGCCTGGGCTTGCTCCCCTGCCATGCTCCCTGTTCTGAGCTTGTATCCGATAACCACCAGAGTTAATGGGGATGGGTGTATGCCGAAGGTGTGCTTTGGCAGCTGGTGGGAGACCCTTGCCATCAGGAGAGCCTGCTGAATTGCCAGGTAGTCTTGTGCTTTCTGGATGGGCAGAAGGGATGCAGGGCTGTCACTGGGATCCCGCTCCTGTCTCACTCTAGTGACTCACTGTGGTGGTTCCCAGTATTTAAAAAACAAGCTAGGGTGGGACCCTGAAATCTGTGGGGTGAAGGGTGAGTAAGCCATCAGTGATTTCAGAGGGTGAGTGAGCCTCCAGTGATTTCACATCAGCTGTATCACAAGGCGTATCAAAATTTCCATCAGTATTATGCTGTAGTATGCTCACTGATGCCAGATCTGCATTGGACAAACAGTTGGAGATGGAGCACACGATCTCACAGTCAATGCCAACTTTCTGCTTGAATTAATACTCAGTTCTGCTGCAATTGCTATTTGTTACCTGTAATCCAAGGGTGCATTTGCCACTGCAACAGAAAGCTTGAAAACAAACACACTGACTTGCATTTGTCAATATAGAGGCCTTTATCAGATTGCAAAGGATCAGGGATCATGCATGTTTTTTTACACAGGACTTGTTGCCTGAAGAATGCTCTTTAGGCCTGATTTTGGCATCTGCTGGAAAGGGAAGGGGCATGAAGAAGTTAGAAAGAATACAGTAAATACAATATCATTAGGAGCTGAGGACGTAGTAGTCTGGCCCAGATAGCCCAGTCCTTATAAATGGAAATTGAATGTGGTGGGAAGCGGACGGCCCAAGACACAAAGCCATATAGGGTGCAGATGCTCTGCAGAAGGACAAAGCATAGTGAGATACAGAACAGATTTAATTGGTCTGTCACTTGTTGAGAGATTACTGCAGTTGTGTCTGGTTCTGGATTGTCTTCTGCAGCTGCCCAGAAGTTTCTTACACCTCACCAGAGGACTGTGTTCATTCCTTTCTGATGCAGGCTTGCTCATGGAGTAATGTATGCTTTCCTTGTCTGAGCTGTTGAGACGCACTTGCATGAGCAGCACCTGGACCTTTGTGTGTGGCCAGCTGCGGCTCCCTGTGGAAATACATACCCTCTACAGCCTTGGAGGCAGCTAAGGGTGCTGATCTTGTATTTTAAAGCCAATAATGCTGCAGGGACTAAACAGGCATGCCTTGCTGTTTATGATACCATGCAACCTCACTGAACTGGTGGCAATTACAGTGATAAAACACCTAAGGTCTCGTGGTGGAAGTAACTGTTCTGCACGGATGTGGTGGTGGTTGGGTGAGAGGTACCTGTGTGGAGGAGCAGCCCATGGGGCTAGGTAAGGGGCAAGCACTAGTAGCATGGGCAGGCACATGGAAAACCACAAAGAATAAACTTCTTCCAGACTTGAAAAATTATTCTCTCTGCAACTTCTTCTTTCTCCCCACTCTCAAGATACACAACTCAGCAAATCTACCGGTGGCCATTTAACCCAAAAGAGTGTATTTTTTCCCCAAAACTATTCTGCGCTATTCATCATTCCCTTCCCAGACTCTTCTGCCGAAAGCAGTTTATGAATAATGCGTATGAATCTCCTCCCTGTGGGAAGGGAGGGTATTTTGTTGCCTTTAAAAGGATATGGTCCCCCAGGGAAGTAGCTCAGATGGAAATAGCATGATTACAGCTGGTTGTCTTCTGTTCATGAACACTGAGTGCCTGCATTTAGACATGTTTTTTGCTGAAGGGTTACTGCTGGAGCAGAAGTCCTTGGGAAGCTTCATGTAATGGCCACCTCTCTCTTCCCCCCCCTCTTCTGTGCCATTTGTATTAGAGATGACATTAGGGCAGCGCTTCTCGTATCGTGTTTTCACAGCAGTTTCAGGGGCTGAGGGAGCACTCATGCTGCCCACGTAGGCACTGCTGCTGTATCTCCATTTCCTTCCTCTGGAAACATGACTCCCCTTGGTGGCAGAGTACAGATTACTGCCAGGATGTCCCCATGTGACCAGCTCTGAGCTTTGGGACAGCAGCGTGCTTTCAGCCATCCTCCCCTTTCTTTGTCCCATTCCCTCCTCTAATTTTATCCGGAAATCACGCTTAACAGTATTGGCTGAAAGCGATGGTTGACCTCCACAGTAGGATGCACATTGCAGCTTGCAGTGTCTGGGGGGATTAGCAGATGAACTGAGTCCAAGTAGGGCTCTCCCCCCTCCTCTGTCTCTCTTCATAGCATATACTCAGTCTGTGTTAGGTACCATCTCCTGAAATTTTTCTTCACCTGACTCTTCACACAGACTTTGATGAAACTAAGTGCTCAGATGCTTAGAGAGGTAGATGAGTGTGAGAACCCGTCATATTCTTCCATGCTTTCAGTCCATCCTTCCCCACTTGAAAAGCCGCCTTTCCTGTAAAAGTAGGTAATGTGACCCTTACCTCTCTCAGAGCCTGTGCTTTTTTCTTGCTCAGTTTCTCCTCCGTAGTTATCTCTCACTGTAATGTGTGTTTTATGTAACTGTCATGGTTTTTTTATTAATATTTTCCTGTATGTTTTTTATTTGTAACAGTTATGTTGTTTTTCTTCAACATACAGGACCTGTCTGAGATATTTTGATATTGCTCTTCAGTTGTTTTTGTTGTTTTTTTTTAAGTAGGAGAGGGAGGGATGGAGGGAGGGGGTGGACACTTTTTAATAGCTGGGTTTGAAGCTTTGGTCAGATTAGGGTGAGAATCAAATTAGCTTATAATAGGGAACAGATTGTTCTCCCTATGTGAAGCACACATTGCTGGTCTGGAGTAGTCTCATTACTGAGGGGCATGTTTGTTGATGTACTGCTAGCCCCTTACTTACCTTCTCTTCACACAACCAATCCCTTTGCCTGGAGCACTGTCGTATGGGTTGCAGATCTAATAATAAAAAGAAAACACTTCTGCAACTTAGCTGCTGTTACTGGAATTTCAGCTCTGATCCTCGCAAATAATTTTAACACTTCAAGCACACGGCCTGGGAAATCTAGAGCACGCAGTTTGAAAAAAAAATACAGTGCAAGAAAATACAATAAAATGCATGGTTGTGGTTGAAAAACTGGACTGACATTCACACATGACAAGCACAAAGACAAGATCAGAGCAGTCATGTTTTAAGGGACTACAAGGATCAACCGTACTTTTTCACTTCCAGAAGTCCTTGGATGTGCCCTTTCTCCTCCTCTCCCTCCAGCATAAATTGTGATTCTTAAATTTTAGATAATGTTTTCCAAATATTAAGTTAAAAGGTTAAAAAAAGAAGCGTATTTTAGAATAATTCTCTTCTGCTCCTTTCCTCTCTTTTTCTGTGTGAAAGCAGCTAGCTGTTACACAGCTTCTAAGCTTGCCAGTACTTGAATGTGCTCACATGGCTGTTGATCCTCTGCATCGCCCTTTAGACTTTCACCATTCTCCCTTGCCATCATTAGTTACAGTCCCCTTCCTTTCCTCTGTTCTCACTGTGTCTGCCATCCAGGATGCTCGTCATTTCCTTTTTGTGCCCTGATATTCCTCTGAGCCCCTTTCTCCAATGGCTTGGTCTTACCCCGCTCTTCCCAAGGGCACACAGGGACTTCTCCTTGGGTGCAGTCCCTGGGGTCCAGCCTGTACCACCCCCCTGATATCCGAAATTCCTCCTCCCCCTGCTCTGCCTTTAATACTCAGAGGCTTCCTTGCAACCCTTCTTCAGTGCTGTGGAAAATGCACTGTTCAATTCTGGGAAAATTACTTCCCTCTCCCTTTGCAGAGAAAAGTTGTAAGGCCACAACTCTACAAGCCCATGTGTAGCTCAGCCAGACCGTCTCAGCCCGTATCCCTGTAGAAGACACTAGGTACAGTCAAGACCACAGCAGCAGGAGAGACATCTCTGTGCAAAACTGAGTGTAGCATCTCCTGCTCCACTCCAGCTTTACCATCCTTCTCCGATCATGCTCCTGCATGTGTACTGTAGGCACTGTTTGTCAGTTTACATGGCACATTAATAATGGACATGTGTACTCTTGCCCATGGGTCCCATTAGTTTTGCATGGCACTTTTTTTTCCCACCAGTTTGTGTGGCACTTTTCCTGGCCTCAGCCTTTTGCATAATTAGTATGTTATTGTGGGCAGAAGTGCAGTGTTTCTGGATTAGTAGTTGTTACTAGAAATCCATGGTGTTTGATTGATTGCAGAGTCTTAGCTGCAGTGGGAAAGAGATGCTTAAAACTGTCGCCTGTATGGTCTTGCTGGCAGACCCGTGACTTCCTTCCAGCACCCTCGGCCTCTGCTCAGCCAGGGGAGTGGGGATTACGGCTGAAGGACACAGGCTGCCTTCCACGCTGGCAGGATCGGCCACCTGGCCCCGAATGACTGTCATCTTTTTTTGAACACACCAGGAGTCAATCTCTAACTTGAGTTCCCAGCAGGCAGAGTTCACTTTGAATCATTTTCTGTGGCATAAGAAGCCTGTATACGTGTTTCCAGATTTGAGAATATATGTTCTTTTAGAGCCATGGATTTTTCTTTTCTCTTGTGTTCAGGTTCAGTGTCATTCACTTTTTGTGTCTGCAGGATGGGAGAGCAAAGCTGACTCGTCAAGCCCCGCTGGGAGCTGCAAGCCGAGTTGCTAGCTCACTCAGTTCTAACACTCAAATAGGAAGAAGCAAGTATGAAGCAAGCATGCCTCACCGTCCATACAGACAAGAGAAAGCATGGTGTCAGGTGCCAGGCTGCAGGCTGTGCCCTGCTCTTACAGCAGTAGGGGACAGCAGCAGTGTACACGCTGTGGGAGGTGCGTCCAGGCAGTCACAGCGTAGTGACAGATCTCTGGGGGAAGGTGAGTAGGGTGAGGAGTGTCAGGGAGTGAAAGAGAGACTTACTGGAATCACACCCCACCTTCCCCGGGACAGACCCAACGGGCAGGCAGGACATATGATATGGAGGATTGCCCATCCTCTCGCCGCTCGGCAGAACGTGGTGACTTAAGGGACAGGGGGCAATGGCAACAAGCTCCTGCCTGGCCCAGCAGGTGTGTCTCCTCTGGGACCACCCACCTGCCCAGGTGCCCATGCACAAGTAGGTGCAAGGCTCTGCAAGTGGAACTGAACAATGACGAGGACAGTGGCTCATCTAGCGTGGGAGGTGTCGCCCCGGTTAAATCAGCCTACACCCTGCGTCAAAAGGAACTGCTCCCACAAAGGGTCATTGTCATTGTCACAGGAGACTCACTTCTGAAGGCAGCAGAAGGCCCGATATGCAGACCGTACCCACTTCATAGGGCAGTCTGCTGCCTCCCTGGGGCCCTGGTTAAAGATACGAAGAGAAAGCTGCCTGCCCCAGCATGGCTCTCCATTGGTGATCTTTCACATAGGCAGCAATGATTTTGCAACAGAGAAGACCAAGGGCAAGCAAGAGAGACTTTAGTGCCTTGGAACAGTTGTTTAAGGGATCAGGAGCACAAGTGGTGTTCTTCTCTATTTTTCCAGTTGCAGGAAGTGATGAGGGAAGAAATGGGAAGAGCCAGCAGACCAGTATCTGGCTCTGAGCCTGGTGTCACCGGCAGAATTTTGGGGGTTTTGATCCTGGGTTGGTTTATACATCACCATGCCTCCTGGTGACAGACAGGGTACACCTGTCTCAAAGGGGCAGAAGGATCTTTGCAGAGGAGTTAGCAGGGCTTATCAGAAGAGCTTTACACTAGTTTTGAAGAGGGAAGAGGATAAAACCAGGCTCACTAGAAACTGCCTGGGGGCAGAACACCAGTGTTTGAGGGATGACGTGCTGGCAAGGTCCTTTGGTCTGCTATATCTGTTCGAGGTGGGGGATGGAGATCCATGTGGCAGCAAGGTGCATGGGTTATCAATGTGTTAGAAACCATGGAAGCACCTGAGAATGGTCGTTGAGGAATTATCCCCTCCAAAAAGGTGACAGGATCAATAGCCCAACTGAAGTGCATCTGCATCAATGCATACAGCATGGGCATCAAACAGGAGGAGCTAGAAGCTGTTTTACAGCAGCAAGCTATGACATAGTTGCCATCATGGAAACATGGTGGGATGACTTGCACATCTGGAGTGCTGCAGTGGATGGTTATAAATTCTTCAGAAGGGATATGCAAAGAAGGCGAGGCAGTGGGGTAGCCCTCTGTGTTAGGGAGTGTTTTGATTGTCTAGAGCTTGACGGTGGTGACGAAAGGGTTGGCTATTTATGGGTTACAATCAGGGGGAAAGGCAAATATCATGGTGGGAGTGTGTTACAGACCACCCAAACAGGATGAAAAGGCAGACAAAATATTTTAAAGGCAGCTGAGAGAAGTTTCACAGTTCACAGATGAGTAGAATTATTTAGGTTGGAAAAGACTTTTCAGACCATCTAGTCCAACCGTTAAGCCAGGACTGCCAAGTCCACCACTAAACCACGTCCCTAAGCACCGCATCTACACCGGGATGGTGACTCAACAGCTTCCTTGGGCAGCCTGTTCCAATGCTTGACCACCCATTCAGTGAAGACACTCTTCCTAATACCCAATATAAACCTCCCCTGGCACAACCTAAGGACATGTCCTCTTGTCCTATCACTTGTTATCTGGGAGAAGAGACTGACCCCCACCTGCCTACAACCTTCTTTCAGGTAGAAAGCAATAATTTTCCCCCTGGAGCCACCTCCCCTCCAGACTAAACAACCCCAGTTCCCTCAGCTGTTGCTCATAAGGCAGAGGTCTGTGCTCCAGACCCTTCCCCAGCCCCTTGCCCTTCCCTGGACACGCTGCAGCCCCTCTACGTCCCTCCTGCAGTGAGGGGCCCAAACCTGAACACAGGGTTCGAGGTGCAGCCTCACCAGTGCCCAGTGCAGGGGGACAGTCCCTTCCCTTGCCCTGCTGGCCACACTGCTTCTGACACCAGCCAGGGTGCTGCTGGCCTCCTTGGCCACCTGGGCACCCTGCTGGCTCATGCCCAGCCGGCTGCCGACCAGCACCCCCAGGCCCTTTCCCACCAGGCCCTTTCCAGCCGCTCTGCCCCAGCCTGTAGCGCTGTGTGGGGCTGGTGTGACCCAGCTGCAGGACCCGGCACTTTTCCCTGTTGAACATCATAAAATTGGCCTTGGCCCATCAGTCCACTGTAGCAACCAACTGTAGCATGCAAAGTTTCTCATATGGAGGTTTTGGGTTACATAGTCATTGGATCAGATTAGTCATCCATAACTATCTCCAGGCTCTTGTCCAGTAGATTTCCTTACAGTAGTAACACATCAGCTGCTGACGTTTTGAATACAGTTATTGAATACCTCCCAGCTATCCTGAAAATACACATTTTACATTGTGACTGAAAAGCCATCCTGGACCACCCTTGGCTCAGGAAGTCTCTCGGGTTGCAGGTTTCTGAGACCGAGAGGAGAAATGTTGCTGTATGTTTGCTTTCTTCTTATGCCCTTCCAGAGGCATCTCCTAGGGAAGAGAAGGTGGGTAGTCCAGATCAGTCTCAGGTCTGACCTGAATGGCTAGCAAGTTTTAAATCATTCTATGGAAAACAGCTGCCAAACTTGCAAAAAAAAAAACCAAAAAACCAACAAAAAACCCCACCAACCCACAGCAATGCCACCCGCCTCTCGCAAAACAAAATCCACCAAAATAAAACTGTGAAGAATCCCATATCCAACCTTCACCAAAATGCATCATCTGTGGTTTTGGGGGCAGGAAAATAAACCTGACAGTGATGGATCAGGACAGGCTCTGTGCTCCCCTGGGCTGGATCATTGTAGTCAGGCAGATTATTTCCTTCTTTCCAAGCTACAGCCATTCCAGTGCTGAGGATATGGTCTGTTGGAGGCATGGGTTTTAAAGAGCTGCATTCCATCCATCGCCTTTCAGAGATCCATTGTACCCTCTCTGCCTTCTGTTTTCACAAAGGGTGTGAAATAACCCCCTCTTCAGATACAAATTTACCAGCTGGTTGACTGCCCATACACCAAATCTTACGTTCACTCTGCTTCAGATCAAGTCTGGTTTTTTGTTCACTGGGGAGCTGTGCTCTGACCTCAGTTTCGTTTCTACTGTAAACAGTAGCTGAATGAGTTTATTTGGCATCATAATGTTCTCAAAGGCCAAGAGAATAAATACACATGTGCTCTTTGCCTTTAGGTCTTACTGGTGCCAACCCAGACATGTGCCTCCATACTTGGCTTGCTGGGCAAGGGGTGAAGTGCTGATGCATGGTTTGGGATGTTGCTTGTACTCGTGGCAAGACTTTTTCAGCCTGCTGAGTTGACTGACCTTTGAGGAGAGTCCACTGAAGGTGCGTGACTTGATGCAGGGCTTGTTCAGATGTCAAGCCCTTGAAACCACAGGGTAATGATAAACAGATGGACCATGGGGAGACAGCTGCTAAAATTCTCTTACCTAAACAGGATATCACACTGTCCTTTTTTTAGAAAATCCTACAATGTTAGAGAATCTCCCCGAACACACACACACACACCCCTGAGCAGAATCCTAACTCTTGAGAAGGATGTGTTGTTGGCCATATCTTCTTTTCTCGTACTTTATCCTGGATGCCACTTTTTTTTTTTTTTTTTTTTTTTTTTTTTCCCCACAGCAGAAAACCAGATGCATACTTTCATGTTCTCCCCTGCCTGGTGTGAAGGACCTGCTGATGGAGGTAGAGATGCCCAGCAGTTAACACCCAGTGCTGCTTTGCACTGTTGGTCCTCACCCTTCTGCAGGTTGAAGGATGGGGCTTGAAGGCCAGTGAGCTCAAAGGGCTGGGCTCCAGGCTCCAGGCAGTGCTTCAGGGGCTGAAATTTTGCTTTTGTTTCTCTGAACAGAAAGCATAGTTTGGGTTTCAGCAGCCCTAGAGTTTTTGTGTCTTGTAGGAGAAACTTCAAAGCATGGTTAGAAGCTGTTCCCAAAGCATTTTTTATGGAAAGCTGCTTTTCTTTATGGATGGTGTACTTAGAGCAGAGACCAAACCAGACCAATTCACTGAAAATTCAGTACCTTCGTGGTCCATAGATCCAACAAGTTGGTTATGTCTAGAGACCTCCTTCAGACCTTTTTTAGGAGCTCATGTTTCATCATGTATGCATCAATGACTTGTAATGCAAGGAAATAAATTTGAAATTATCTACAGGATATGACTTAGTTTATAGTCCAAAAGCTGATGCCTGTAAATATTAAATATTTCTTTGCTTCATCTTAAATATCACTGAAGCCACTATACATGTTCAGGAAACACTTTTATTGGAAGTCTGTGCCATTTTAGCTGAAGGCGCTGTGGAGGACTTGGACCTCTCTCCTGTCATTTCAGCACAAGATCCCACTTCTATTTGAAGCACAACTCTTCCAATCTGCAGTGATCGTAGAAATTATTTTAACAACTCATATCTTTTTTTCTTTTTTTCTAACTGTTTTTGGGAATCTGGATGGAAGGCATGATAATAAGGACTCTTTTCCTTTAGTCCTGAGAAGTCTTAGGACCACTATCCTCATTAAATTAGCCTGTCCCCTTGCCCCTTTACTTTTAGAGTCCTTGTTTTGGCTATACTACAGCAACTGTTCCTATCAGCAGAGGTGAAGAGAGATGGAGCTGAGGCCTTTCAGGGTCTCTTTATGATGCTGAGAAGTGACCTTTTTTGCATCTGGAATCCCAGTTATCTTTACTTGAGTGAATAGATGCTGTTATGTGGAAACAAGAAAAATTAATATGGAAGAATGAAATATGTTTGTGCATAATTTTGAAAGTGCTTGTACTAGCATGAAGGATATCTTGTATACTGTGGCCATGTTTGAGAAAAAAAGAAAACTGTTCCTGTAAGTTTATACTAAAAGTTTTTATTTTTATCCCTCAAATTATAAGGTGCATTTGAGAAGTGTAAACAAAACGGGATTAAATGTAACACAGGCAGAATTGCAAGCAGTGGTGGTTACAACAGAGGTAATTGTTCTGCCCAAATTATATCAATGAACCCTTCTGTGCTCTAGGTCCACATGAGGGAGTGAGAAATGAGAGGGGTGGGGGTGGGAGGGAATGAGAGGGAATGTGGGTGGAAGAGAAGTGACCTGAACTTTTAATTCCCTCTCAGGTTAAATCTGTCTCTATCAGAGAAAAAATAATTATCTTTTTAGTGTGTCATTTGGTATGGTTTCTTTTGTCCTGCTGCCCATTTCATGCATTTCAACCCTTGGGGAGCCAGAGGTGTTGCGCAGCATGTGAAGTGCCATGAAGGAAACCACTGGTGCTGCACTGGGCTGGCTGCGGGGCTGGGACTGTTTCAGGAAATTCCAAATGAGTATAAATAAATGCTCTGTAGCAACCTCTGGGCTCCCTGCCTGCTGATGTGTCAGGAACACACACTCCCTTTAAGGCAAAGGAAAGTGAGCTTCAGACTTAATTTCCTGAAAAACTAAACGTGGCAGCATCCAAGGGTTTGCTTCTGTGTGGATCGGTGAGTGAGACCCTCGAATGGGATGGGGGAGAGGTGAGATGTGAGTGGCTGGCTTTGCTAGTGCTGTGGGCCAGCTGAGAAAAGGGATGGGGGGCAGCCCAGGGTAGCACAGTTGAAACCAGCCTCGATGTTCTTTTAGCACATTAGTCTGAGATGGGTTTTCGTCATTTCTTAACAGTACCCTGTTAGCTAGGTTGTCTCACAAGTGCTGCTGTCTGAAGGGAGTTTGCACTTGTGGTGTCACACTCCTCTGGTAGATTTTTTGGGTTTGTTCTTACATAGAGAGAGGTTTGCTTCCTTCAGCGAACAGGTTTTCTAGTGGGAGATGGTGTTGTGAACACTCAAGTGAAGGGACCACTGCACCTATTTACTGCAAGGCATCATTTCAACAGCAGAAAGGTAGCTGCTATCCTTAAAGCTGCTAATTTTGAACACTGTTCATATCCTTCAAATTATAAGCTATGTGTTTTAGCTATTTAGAATGTGCATAAATAATTAATTCTAATAATGACCTTTTCTGTATTTTCTCTGATTGCTTTTTTGTGGAGAAAATCAATTCATCAGTCTGAACTATTTTAAGTGCAGAGAAGAATCTTCCAGTGTTTTTGGAAAATGCAAATCACTTAAGCTTTTGAAGTTTGGAAAGCAACACACGTCTTATTTCACGGAAGGAATCAGTACTAGATTAATATAAAAAAGGGTAGGAGGGAACAATTCCCAGTATTTGAAATATCATACTGATCATGCAGCATAAACCATATCCCTTATGGAGGTAAGCATGTGACAAAATAATGTCCTTCTAGGACTCATAAATACAAGTATTTGTAGAACCATTCTTGCAGAAGACAATTCTTCCATTTTTTCTACCCTGTGCACAGCTGTAAGACCAAACTGAAACTGTAAATCAGTTTTAATAATCCATGGCAGGTTTATATCCCAGGAGTTCAGGTTCTTTCCTCATGGTTACTCCTGTTACAATAGCCCTATGTATCTGTTCTCCACTTCTCACCTCTTCAGAGATTTATAGGCACAGAAGGGTAATGACATTATACATCTAAATATTTCAGCTTTGTGATGCAGTTCAGTTGCTCTTGGCAAGAAAGCAAACACAGCCTTCTTTGCTTGGGCTTCAGCAGGTAGCACTGATGCACAGACCTTTTCAGGCAAACACCTGGCTTGCAGCCATGACTTCTTTGGCCCCCATGAGGAGTGAGGAGATGATGTGGATGAGTGAAGAATGAAGATAAATATTTGGGGGTTTGTTCCTCTTCTGCTTTACCAGCCCTCTATCTGGGTTTTGTGAAGCCCATCCTACTATATGGATGTAAGCCTTGGTCTTTGCAATTGTTTTTTCTTTGTCATTTGTTTTGTGATGATGAAGTGGTGTAAAGCAAGAGGATGATGTACTGTGGGAAGAACAGGGAAGGTCTGCTACATTTCCAAAGGTTGGCAAGGGAGGTGGGGAAGCTTCAAGATTTCTTCTGTGCAGTAGAGGACAGCAAAGGTGCCTTACCAACACTGGGACTCAACCTTGTGTTCATCAGCATCAGTAGCTGAAACCGTTAGCGCAGATCTATTGGGACATATTTTTTTGGCGAGGAGGGCTATGCTGGTCTGAAACTGAGCTGCTCTCCTGCTATGTTTGGTAGTTCACACCCATGGCTTTCTCCCAGGCTGTGAGGAGCTTGTGATTGGAATCTACTGTTTGCCATAACTTACATTATTTTGCCAGGCCAGAGTTAGTCTGGTTTGGAAAGCATCTTTAAACTGAATGCTGTTCATTTGTCACAAATGTGCCTGGAGCCCATAAACATGCACACAGTAGAAAGTGAATGAAATAAATGCTTCAGGGAATGACGAAGGGCAGTTCTCAAGTAGACAAATACTGCAAGGTGAAAAAAAGTGGACGTGGAATCAGGTGCTTGGAAAAAATAAATTCATATGGATTTGGACTTGCCTTGTTGGCATCTGGTTTTCAAATGCACGTAAACAGGGCTTTTAACACTTAACGCTTAAACACTTCAAGCCCAAAAGTAAAGGATGACTGTTGACACCTCATCACTCTTCCCAGTGATACCTGAGAGAGAGCAGGAGGCTGACTTTACTATGAGGAAATTAGTGTCTTTCAGGGCAGAGCATGTTCTGTGGCTGAACCAACTAAGCCCCTTTGCTGTCAATGTAAGGCAAGCTCTTTCTTCCTCCATTACATTTCTTGACAAAGCGGTGTTGGTAAAGTATGATTTGGGGAATGCATCAGTGCAATTCAACTAAGGCTGCAGCTTGCTTCTGACTTGCTTGATGGTGGTCCTGCTGGTCATGCTTAGAGCCACAGTGCACCCACAAGCTGACTTGTGACAGCAGTTTGCCCAAATGGCTTTAGAGTACCTTCTACCCAGACATGGTAGCACTGTTAACAACAGCAACAGCTGCCACCATGGGATTTGCTCTGCTCCTCCTTGCAGCTGGTGGGGCAGTTAGCAGAATAAGCTAATGGCTATATCCCTTCCCACCCATGCCCTGCTTCCTGCCAGCCATAGTTTGATTTCCCTTGGAACCTGTGAGTCAGAAACTGGGATGGAGGCAAAACAGACTAGCCTCTTAATTTTGAGTTTACGTGGTTAGCGGCCTTGAGGTGGTGCACATACATGATGTCCCACCACAGAACTGTCAGACCTAGAGCTATTCCCATAAGGTGAGGGTAGTTGAAAAGGGGATTTATTATTGGCCTCAAATAAGGGAGTTAGTTGTTCCAGAATATAAAGGACATTTTGTGAATTTTGATAAGGGGTCATATTGCAGTCACTCTCAGAACAGTTGGTTGTGCTTTTTAATTTTCCCCTATGAATAGATTTCTCGTAAACAAGATTAATCCTTTATGTAGGGTTAATTAATTTGCATGAGTTCTGTTTGAGCTGCAAGTTTTCAGTTCACAGATTCTAGAAGTTTGAGACATTAAAAAGGCTAAGGGTTAGGAGGTGTGATTTTTGAAAGGTGGTTCTTACTTTCAGCTCACAGAAATAATTTTTAGTTGTGTTATATGATGTTCAGATATAAACTCTGCAGGTAACTTTTTTACCATGTGAAAGAAAACCTTTAATGGTGTAAAAAAAGGTAATGTGACCTTGAAGGACCCCCTCCTAACACCAAATAGGAGATAGATAGATAGATAGATATGCGCCTTTGGGTAGCAGGCTGGTAAGCATTCTGAACATTTTCTATGTGATCCCAAAATGCTCTGGGGTTTGTAGCTGTGAACAGTGTCAGCACGTAGCTAGAAAACATGCAGCAAAGGGAGAAGAATAAGAAAAGCCAGAGGCTCTTCTACAAAGTTAAGAATGGTTTAGGAATTGACCCTTGAGGAGGAGGTGACAGTGGGACATCCAGACTAGCGCATCCATCTGATCACCAGTACTAAGGTGAGAGCTGGTTCGTTGTTTTTGCTATAATGCTAAACAGTTGAATTTTTAATGTTTTTATTATAATGATAATTCTAGTAAAATGCTGAGCAACTAAGATTTTTCAGGTTTCTATTCAGACGAATAGAACTGTTTGAGAGACTGTTTTCACTGTGAGTGCATCAAGTCAATGGAAAAGCCCACTTAACAGAAAGATTTTTGATGCATTTAGTGGCATTTGCATTGTGGCTGTGATTGTTTTGAGTTTTTCTTCCTTTGCTATAACGTTCCTACTTCTTCTAGAAAGAGCACGGTATTAAGACAGCAGATCCATTCTTAAAATGCCTTCTTTTACCAATATTGTGTGGCAAATGTGGCATTGTAGCCCAGTACCCTGTGTCTGCATTCACAGTGCACCCAAAACACCGCAGCTGTCTGAACCATCTTTCTTCAACATTGCTACTGCTTGTGTTCATTGACTTCAGGTGAGGTCCTTAATCCACTTCTGTGAGGCTTCCCACTACAAATATCTGAGCTGGAGCTTCTACCTCTTGAAATAAAAACCTATTTATTACACAGTGTTGTAGCTTCATCCTTTCTTTGTTATTATCAGGGAAGTTGCTGTCCCTGTTTTTTGATTACAAGCCCCAACTCAAAGCATCAAGTATTTAGATTTAGAGGTCAGCTCGCCAGTTGGGGTGTTGACACATAAATTTTAAAAAGTAATCTATAATTTTTCAGCTTCTCATTTTTCTTTGAGATTAAAATTGCAGCAAACATTTCACACTGGAGATTTATTTCTTCAGTAAAATGTGCAGTAAATGGAATTTCTCTGTAATCGGAGAATCCTCCACACCTGTAACTGCAGGGCTGGTAGCAGGGTCTGTCATCCCTGTCTGGCTGTGGTGTTTCAGTTTGTACTGTAGTACCCCATAACTGACAGTCTCAGGTGCCTTAGGAGTGAAATCCCATTTGCTCCAGGCATAGTTGTAGCTGCGTCATAGCAAAACAGATTACCTTTCTTACAAGGTGATGCTTACTAGTTGTTTTTCCATAGCAGAAAAAGAAAGGAAGGTGTTATCAGCCATGTCTATAATGTAGTGTGCTGGGCAATTGTGCCATTGCCTGTACAAGCCGAGCCAGGTCATCCAGGCATCATAGCCTGGCACTGCAGGAAAGTGGCCGAGGCCAGCACCAGGGTATCGTCATGGGCAGCTGCATGACTTGACTCTGCTGTGCTGCGATGACTCTCCTCCTGTTGCCAGATAAGCAGCCAACTGAGGTGTGGAGTCTGTGCTCCACACTGCGGCATACTTCACACTGCTGCTATGTGCTTTAACTGCAAAGGGAAAAATCGATGCTCCTGCTGTCCGTCAAAGCGCAGAAGCAACTTTCTGTAAGTTTTCCCCTCTCAGTTCTTGGAAGAAAATAAAATAAAAATCTGATAGTTGATTGTTTCAGTTTGGGGCTTTCCCCCCGCCCCCCCACCTTTGAAAATACTGGAGAGCTAGGCTGCATTGTTTGGGAGCTAGTAATTTCATGGCATCTTCTGTATATTGCTAGCCAAAAGAAAGCTGATCAAATGAGTGTGCTGCAATGCTAAGGTCTGTTTTCCAAGTGGTTTTGTTGTTGTTTTTTTAACTTACATTCAAATGCTGACACGTGAAGAGAAGAATGAAAGAAAAAAGGTTTATTATTCCATTCTGCTTTTTCTTTTTGAACAAGTGTTCAGCCTCATGTGTTTTGGGTTTGGTTTGGGTGGTTTTTTTTTCAGAAGGCAAGACTGATATTCATATGTGCTGAAGAACAGAAAGAGAAAAGAATAAAAGTAGTACTGGGGGAGGGAGTAAAGGGGAAAAGCACCAATTTTTTCTCTGTTGCAGTAGAGACTCAAAAAGTCAGAATGTTTTTTTATCCCCTTTTCCCGCCCCAGATAACCTTTCAAACTGAAGTTGAGCATGTAAAAATACTGATTTGACCCCATTTATGCCAGCTGTTAAATCTGTATTTTTCCTCTGCAGCATTCTTTATGAATTGTTTTGTGCCATAACTCTGGAAGGAGACTCTGTTATTCATAACATTATTTCAGTGGAAAAGACTTCTTTAATAGCAGTCAGATCCAAGATAAAAATGCCTTAGAGCAGATATCATAACCAGATGGGGAGAGAAGGCTTTAGATGTGATGTCTATATTTTTCAAGGCACCTTTGACTTTTAGCTTCAAAAATACATCTTCAGCTCCTTCTCTTTGATCTTCCTGGGCCCTCCAAGGTGGCTCTACAATAAAGTTTTCCTAGTTTGTAGAACCAAAACTCTATGCCTGCCCAGTTTTTCATTGCTTTTCTCTCCCTCAGAAGTCTTGAAGCACATCAGCTAAATGTTCTGTTTTTTTCCAGTTCTCCTGGTCTGGGAGCAGACAGGATTAGTGTGGACTCAGGTAGGGCTGACTCAGTATTTTAATACACTGATGTTCTTGTGTAGTGCATTAGATAGGATATAATTTAATAGAAGTTGGCAAGACTGGAAAGTTTGGACAGAGCCAGTCCCAGCAGTGCAGGAGGTGAGAATTGAAGAGTGAATTTCTTAAATGCTGCTTGTGTCCTGCCCATGGTTATCCTGCAGCAGGGAGAGGGAAATGAAGTCTTTGCATACTTCTGGAGAAACTCATTAATAACGACAGTACCACACTGAGGCCTCTGTTTTTCACAGGGTGTTTTACCTCGCAGGTACTGGCCAAAAAGCATGATGTGTTTGTGTCTCATTGCATGTAATGACATTTCAGAAGAAAACAGGCGTGTCTGCAGCATTTTCACAGACAAAAGTGTATGTGTTTGTGCATCTGCACACACTGTTTTAGTGTAACACAATGACATGATTGATGTTTGCCTCAGCTACTATAGAGACTGGTGAATAGTTCTAATTTTAGTAATGCCCATGATCAGCTGACCAAGGATGAGACAAGATGCCTAACAGGAGAGTTTGTACTGCCTGGCATTTGCTGCAATACTGACATGCGTTGGGGTGAATGAGGTAGGACTTTTTTGCTGACTTGAGGTATCTGGGCATGAAGTCTTGCCTTTCTGGCTGAAGGGCAAATAGACACAGCTTCCTTCGAGGTTAATCAGGGGTGCCTGCTTGTGTAGCACTTGGTGCTCACCAACCAAAGCTAGGGAGTAAGGGCAACCACAGTTCATCCAGGACCCAAGGGCTAAAGGGAAGAAGGGCTGCAGTCTTATCAGGTCTTATATTAACTTCCTTTTTTTTTTTTTCCTTTCGGAAGCAACAAACCCATTTTTATTGCTTGGAAACAGCCATACATTTTGCTTTGTTCCACGCTTAACAGCCACGCCCATTTTGGTCCTTTCTCTAGACAGCAAAATGCACAAAGGGTTGGCGCAGCTCCCACACACTGCCTCAGTATTGTGGTTTTGGTAGATTGTATGCCTGATCCTCGATTGTCTTAACATATCAATAAACGTCTCCACAGATCAACTCATAATACTGGGATTGTGTTGGTGGAGTGCTCACGGTGTCATTTGGAGGAGAAGTGACAGGCAGTCAGCTCTGTACACAGTCTCATGCTTGTGGAACAGCTGTTAATGAACTGTGTCCTGGTAGTGCTGCCAGCCTAAGCTGAGGACCAAAGGGATTTCACTGTGAAGACACTGAGCTACCTACAGGTGTTGTGGAGAGGTTTAGTCAGTGTCAGTGTGAATATTTTTTTATTAGTATTTATTTTTGATAAGTTTTCTGTTGAGCAATCTTGATACTATTCCACGAAGAAGGAAAGAATACATCTGAGATTGCAGTTCAGCTCTCATGACTTAACATGAGATTTGCATGCATATTAGAGGTTTTATGAATATTTTTCCAAACATGCATTAATTCTTTAAGTCCTGGGACTTGCAGAGAGTCTGTTCCACCCTGCCCCATCCAAGGCTTAAGCATTGTGCCCAAGGACAGCTTAGAGGAGCTGCCTGACTTCACTGGTGTAGTGATGGGAGAATCGGAGATATTGCTGGGTAGGAAGACAAGGACCAAGACAAGCAGAGGAAAAGAACTGGGGAAAATGGGTGAGCAGGTAAAATTGATGGAGCTTGAATTTGCATGGCTTGGGTGAAGTGACTAGAATGAAGACCAGGGTGAGGGGCGAGAGAATAACCAGATTTTGGGTTAGAATTGGTGGAGCAAGCAAATGGATGTAAGTAGAGAAAATGGGTTGGAAATCCCAAGCATGGGAAGAAGGCAGAAAGAGACCAGAAGCCTGCAAGGGATGAGAGCCAGTGTGGGAGCTGGGACAAATCTAGGGTTCAAGTGGGAAAGAAGGCTGACCAACCTAGGGCGAGGAGCTGCGGGGTGTACAACAGAGTTGTCTGTCTGCTTGGAACTGAGCCAGGATGAGAAATCTGGAATCAGAGCACTGAATTTGGAGAGGAAGAGGAGTAATTTGGAGAGTATGCTCTGTCTCATTCTCTCCGTAAGTGGGAGTCCTGGAGAATTTATCCCTGCCTGACATTGAGGCAGTCCTGCTGGAAGGAGCAGTGTGTGCTTGTGTGCTTAAAGTATGTATGTATGTATGTATGCATGTATTTTTGCTTCCACTCTGGTATTCGGATGGCTATTTTGGCTGCATCTGTAAGTAAATACCACAGCATACTGAGACTTTCTGGTCTTTCAACAGAAACATGTGGTCTGGGGCAGTTGTTTGTGTCTGCCAAACAGTCTGTCCACACTGCAGGACTGAGATACCAGTGCTCTCAGGTCGGCCCCACTTCTGCGGCTCTCAAAGGTGCCTGCCTGCGGGTCTGTCGCCATCCTGTTCTTTTTCTGCCGGGGAAGACAGGCTTTCCCTGAGCAGCATCCTCCTTCTGCCTGTTGCTCCTGGTGGCCTGTGGTATCCAAAGGGTAAAGGATCGCCATGAAAGCAGTTACACTGTCTGTAGACAAAGCTCTTCTTAAGCATGCCAAGGAAACTCGAAAAACAGGAGGTGTTTCCCCCCCCCCCCCCCCCCCCCGAAACCTTTTTCATTACAACATTAAGTCACTTCCTGTACTTGCAGTAAGTAGAGTTTCTCTCCCCCACCCACCGCCGCCGCTCCTGAGGGTTTTATACTCCTTTAAGGGGACGCCGCTTCCAAACGGCTCCTTTTGGAAGCGGAGAGCTGAATCTCGCTCCCAGCCGCGGCGGCCGCCCGCTGCGCGCTGTGCGGGGCGCTGCGCGGGTCCGGCGGCTCTTCCTTACGGGTGGAAGCAGGAGAAAGGCGGGAGGGAGGCAGGGCTTCGGCGTGTGACACGTGAAGCTGGAGCAGCCATACGTGGATGGAAAATGTGCAGTGTGGGGGCAGAGGCATGTGGCTAATTCAGGTAACCGGAAAGCTGGCTTTTATTATTGCTCCAGCTCCTAACGCGCAACAGTTGGTTTTCCCTTTCCTCCCACCCCCACCCCCACCCGAAGCGGGACGGGAGAAGCAGGTTGTACAGCAGCACCGCGTATGAATACTCAGCCCAAGGAAGCACAGCAGATCTGGTGAAGTTTTATTTCGATTGCTTTGGGGACAGGTGAGTCCTGTGTCTGGAGGACAGACGGGTTTTCCTCGCGTGCAAGGCAGCAGGCTGCCTCAGCAGTGGGATTCGGGATCCCACTGCAAGGGGGTCCCGCAGCAAGGGGGTCCCGCTGCCTAGCTTGGTGGGGGAGGCTTCATGCAGTTTGAAATGGAGGAGGCAGAGGCACTGCTGGCAGTAGTGTGAGCTGAAGTGAGAGCAAACTGATAATGCTGCTTTTCGGGCGGCAGTTCCCAAAGCCGTAGAACAGCTGCAGATCTGTGTAAAGTCTAATGGCACTGGTTGCATAAGGAGCAGCGTCAGAGTTCCCGTCACCGGCTGGAATGCACTGTCTGGAGAAGTTGTTCTCCAGATGATTCGTGCGGTACGTTGTGATCCTGTGGTCTTCATGTGATGGCACAGCATGTGAAAGCTTGGTGTGACACAGGAAGACGGGAGGGAATCAGGGAAGGGCAGCTTTGAGCTACTAGCTGTGCCACTTCTGTGCCCTGTTAACAGACGTTATCGGTGTGTATGCATGTGTACACATTTATGTGGATATGCACTTCTCAGCATTTGAAAACCTACTGATTAACTTCTAAAAAGTTAATCGGGATTTAGTGTTGAGGGTCAGTCAGCGGAAAACTGGTCTGCTCTCTGAGCTGCAGCAGCAGTTTCTGCCTCCAGCGTGCTGTGAGCACCCGTCTTTCTGCACTTGTGTTTACTGAGACATAGTTTTTCCAATGGTGTTTTGTTTCTTCTTTTCCAGAACAAGAGGAAGTTGTTATAAATGGAGAAGATGAAAAAGAACGAAAAGACCCCTATTTTGTGGAAACACCTTACGGCTACCAGCTAGACTTAGATTTTCTGAAGTACGTGGATGATATACAAAAGGGGAATACCATTAAGAAACTAAACATCCGAAAGAAGAGGAAAGCCATACCAGCCTCAGTGGCTGCCAAGAGTTCTGGTGGTCAGTGCAGCGGCTGGACCTCCACGGAGTCTCTCTCGTCGTCAAACAGTGATGAGAACAAGCAGTCTTGTTCAGCAGCAAGGAGTCAAGTAACCTCGTCGGTTGCTGTGAGACCCTCAGTTTCCTTTGAAGCATCTCCTTCCTACTTAACCGTTCCTGAGAGTAAGCAGCTTCCTCCTCCCTCCCCCCAACCTGCTCGGCACAACCTGCTTGTCACAAAAACCCTCATGGAAACGCGGAGACGACTCGAGCAGGAGAGGATGATGCATGTCACACCTGGAGATGTCCGCAGGCCCCGGCTTTCCAGCTTTGGAGGCATGGGCTCCACAAGCTCCCTTCCTTCTTTTGTGGGATCCAGTGGGTACGGCCACATGTCTCAGCAGCTGCAGAATGGGTATCAGGGGAATGGTGACTACGGCGCATGCTTTAGCTCCTCATTAGGCAGTTCTATTCGTCACAGCCCCATGAGCTCGGGAATATCTACGCCAGTCACCAACGTGAGCCCAGTGCATCTGCAGCACATCAGGGAGCAAATGGCAATTGCCCTTAAGCGTCTCAAGGAGCTTGAGGAGCAAGTCAAGACTATTCCTGTGCTGCAGGTCAAAATTTCAGTGTTGCAGGAAGAGAAGAGGCACATGATGGCTGAACTCAAAAAACAGAGAAAAGCCACTCAAAACGACACGTATGGTTTCAGGAAGCGATCCTACAGTGCAGGGAATGCAGAGCAGTGGGAACACATGTCTCAGGTGAGAAGAGGTGGAGAACTGTATATAGATTGTGAAGAGGAGGTGGAGAGTGTAGAGCAGAGCTCTCAGAGGATAGAGGAGTTTAGGCAGCTGACTGCTGAGATGCAAGCCTTGGAGAAAAAAATCCAGGATAGCAATTATGAAAGTCCAGCAAACTTCCCAGTGAACCGAGAAAGCCTGACAAAAGAAGCTCGGTCTGTTGCTGTAGGTGCTGATGAGAACATGAATGATGTGGTTATATACCACAGATCTGCAAGGCAACACAAAGAAGTAGCTGTGGGGACAGAGAAAGAAATGAGAGAGTCTGGTGTTGGCGTGACAGAGGCCATGCTTGGCTTGTCTACAGAGGTTGAGAAAGAGATAGAGCTTCAGCAGCAGACCATCGAAGCTCTTAAGGAGAAGATTTACAGACTAGAGGTTCAGTTAAAGGAAACGACCCATGACAGGGAAATGACCAAATTAAAACAGGAGCTGCAGGCAGCTGGGTCTAGGAAAAAAGTGGATAAAGCTGTGATGGCTCAGCCCCGTGTCATCAGCAGGATGGTCGAGGCCATTGTACAAATGAGAGACCAAATGGTGGGAGACCACGTGGATGTCACGAATTCGTCAGTGGGGAACCACCTGCAGGCGAGCAGTGTTGGCACCTCCTGCAGACCTGCTGTACGGAGTGTGGCTGCAGGCCCTGAGCTGCTCATGAGCCGCTGGCTGGTGAGAGAGAAGGCAGAGGTGCGAGACCAGGGCACAGGGAGGTCGGTTGAGCAGCATGATAAGGCTGTTAGCACAGAGTCAAGCGTCTGTGAGACAGGCATCAACACAGAGGAGCCAGCAGGCATGCTGAGCCCCCGCTGGATGGTGCGGTCAGTTGGAGTGATGAGGTCTGTGGGCTGTGGGGATTGCTCTGTGGATGTGGTGGTTTGCTCCCCCAAGAAGCATGTGTCCCGTGAAACAGCTACAGAGGCTGTACCCAGGGCAGAAGCAATGGTGATGGCTGTGCCTTCTATGGCTAGCCAGCAAACCAGCACCTCTTTGGAGATGGTGAGCCAGTGCACCAGCACGGAGGTGGCCTCCATGGCAGACTGCGGGACAAACACCACCCTGAGCAGCTGCCATAAACAGACCAACACAGAGAGCATGGAGACACGGAGCGTGGCAGTAGGAGATGGCCGGGTCAAGGACATACATGCATCTGCTAAAACACGTTCGGTTGGAGTAGGCACCTTGTTCTCTAGCCACCCTGGCTTTGAAAAGCCCTCTGCAATAAAAACCAGAGACTGTGGTGTTGGGCAGATAAATGTTCATGAGAATTACCTGGTTGGGCTTAAAATGAGGAGCATTGCCTGCGGACCCCCTGCATTGCCAGTTGTGCCGTCTGGCACCAGGAGCATTGGTGTTGGTGGAGAGTCTGTGTGCGAGCCGGTGAGTGGTCTGTTGGAAAGCCCTCTGCCTCCACCTGAGCTGAGGACAGGCTTGGATCACTACATCGAGCGTGTGCAAAAGCTGCTGCAGGAACAGCAAATGCTGCTTGCTGAAAACTACAGTGAATTGGCGGAAGCCTTTGGGGAGCCCCACTCCCAGATTGGATCCCTCAATTCGCAACTCATCAGCACCCTCACCTCTATCAACTCTGTCATGAAATACGCCAGCACAGAGGAGCTGCAGAGCCTGGACCTTCAGAAGCAGTGCCTGGAGAGAAGCACTGTGTCAGGTAAGCCCAGCATCTGGGTGCACGTTTGGTCCGCTCCTTGCCAGAGCCGCAGGTTAATCACGTGCTAGGCTCTCACTTAGTGTTGGAAGCAAGTGTGTAAGCCTCCCCAGTGAAATGCAGAGCGTGACGTTGTTGCTGGACATGCCTGTTGGGTGGTCTTTCCAGCTCACCAGTGGTAACTGAAAAAGTACAGGTGGTTTTATCTTTCCCAGTCCAGCAGACTCTGAAGGGTCAGATGACGATGATGGCTCTGACAATGCAAGAGACGTATCTCAAAGTGTGCAGGGTTTGACCGCTGTTGACTCCATTTTGTAACTTTTAAAGAGTAGCTGAGGTTAGTGCCTGTGGGTTTGCAGTTCGGTCCTTCCTCAAAACTTGTCATGCAATTTGTAAAAACTATGGAGTCACATTTGACAAGAGTTGGGTCCCATTCAACATCTGCAGCAAACTGACTTGTTTCCACAGACATTTCCCTGGATTTTGTAGTGTTACTTCCATTGCCTCTGTTCCTTGTGCCTCACAGCCAGAGAGCTGTGGGGTGCTTTCACCATTCCAGCAGAGCTGATTGCTTTATAAAAGGCAACTCAGAGCACTTCACAGAAACCACATCTTGCATCTTCTCTGTGCCAGTAACTGTTTGTCCTAATCCCTAATTATGGCCTCATGTTTGAAAGGCATAAGCTGTAATTACTTCTGGAGGTTTTGGTGACACTCAGGAAAGGCAAGAATTGAGATTTAAATACTCCTTGCATTTTATTTATTAATTTTTAAATCTATACAATTAATTTGAGGTATTCCTTTATTCCCTGGGGTGAAGTTGCTTACTTTTTTTTTTGTTATTATTTTTGGCTGTCTGATAGTCTAGTTTAAAATTTAGCCTTTTTGTCTTAACACCTTATTGGTGAATCCAGCCACTTTACTATTAAATTTACAAACACTGGCTTACTGGAAACCAGTATATAATGCGTAGCAGTGACTGACAGATACCATCTTCTTGGTCCTGGTATACAGGGACTGAAACAAGAGGTTAAGGAGATGGCAAAAACTTGTGCAAATTCATCTGTAATGTGGGTACTAAATTGGATAAAAAAATCTTGAGTAAATACAATTTAATGTCAGCGTAATATTATTGGCTAATGCGCTGCTGTATAAAGGTCTTGCAGCTTATTTACTGACTTAAAATTTACCTATTTCTGTTAGAAGGCAGCTTGGTAAATCTGATTCTTTTTCATATGCATGTGCCAAATGGAACCGTCCATTAAATGAGCTGAAGTAAAAAGTTTATCTTCGCATAGTAAAGCAATAAGCAACATTTATGTAGCGGTAAAGAAAAATGTATGATATCCTGCCTGCACACATGCAATGTGATACTATATATGCAGTATTATTATCTTTCTAGTACGCACTTTGTATTTAGGACTTCTTACAAGTAATGACACTATAATAATAAGAGTGTCTAGCAGACACCAGAAGTGTCCTTAAAAACAGTGAACCAGAATTTTCACTAGCTGTAAATCCTCAATTCCTTTCCCTGCTTTTAATGCACAGTATCAAATGTTTAGTCTAGAGATTTGAAAGCATTTAGACGCAGGTGAAGCAGCACATCATATTTTACTAAAGATGTTCATAATCGGATTCAGATTTCACGTTCTTGATAAAATTACTCTGGAATAATTTTATTTTAACTTGTAATGCCATTATCTTTAGCTGTGGATGCTAAGTGTAAAATTTCTTTATTTTTAGTCCCTGGTGAGAACTAAATGCCAGGACTGCATGCATAAATCAAGCTCTGAGCTATAACAGTTTAGAGCCATGGAGAAAGTGGGAAGGAGCTCATAAGCCTGAAATGTTTCCCTTTTCTATTAATTTTGGAAATACTGTCTTTACTGCATTTATCTGCTGGCCCTGCTGCCTGTTCCTGTGGTTTTACAGATCATGTGTTACATTTTTCTGTAGAAGGATTTTTGCTGAATGAAGCAGTAACTTAAATAATTCTGTAAGCACTGGAACTAATAAAGCCTCTTTTTTTTTCCATGTATCAGTATCTCATGGTAGCTTGGGAGCTCTTAGTCTTTCCTCACTTTTATGTCACTTGGATGTATCTTTTCAGGTGTCTTGTGTGCGAATCAGCACCCCTTTCTCCGGGTCTGGCATCTCAGCCTGATTTCTCTAAAGCTTGTATAAATACAAAAATCCTTTAGAGCACCGAGTCTCTAGTCTGGTTTGGTTAAAATAAGCAATTGTGTTTAAGTTATTGAATGAAACATGACCTCTCGCAAGCCTCGGTTTCTTGGAAAAACAAGCTGAAAATAGAGGCAGAAGTGTCTGGTTTCAGATTAGCAGCAGTAGTGTTATCTTTAGTATTTTATTCAAAGAGCATCCTTAGGAATTGCCTCTTAGAAGAGGCAAGGTGCTTTTATGGCAAAAATACCTGATCTGGCTTTGAGGCATGTGATTTGGGTACCAGTCTGCCATGTTAAAGGGTTACTAGTCCATACTGCTTCTGCTGCCTGAGGTAGCACATCAGCAAAGTTCTCCACTTCTCAGATTTTTCTCCCTGCTAGTGCTGGGTAGACTGGGATGTGCTGCAGGGGCATCTGCAGGCTCACAGCCCCTGACAAGAGCTTGTGGCAGGTGATAGAGATGCAGGCATGTGAGCTAGAGCCTGCTGAGCAGGACGTGGGCTGACTGCAGCTGGCATCCTTAGGTGCAAGCCAAGCGAACCTCTGAGGTGATCTCTGAACCGGGTCTGTTAGCAATTAGTATATTGCTTGTTGCAAAATAAACGCCTTCACTTCCGTAACTAAGCAACTCCTATTTATATATGTGCTGTCTTTCAGAAGCCCTATTGACATCAGGGAAATCAAACCTGCTAGCCAGACAAACTCGTTTCCTCTCTGCAAGGTCATGTTAGCCAGTGTTGGCACCCTGTCCATGTCCAGCTGGATCGTATGGATGTGGGTGAGAAACCTAGATGGTAACTGATCCTTATTCTTAGACCATACAGCATACTGGAGGACCAAGAGAGGCAAACATATTCAGATTCTCCATTTATTGTAGCAGACGTTTTGGGAAGTTTCAGAAAGTTACATCTGAGTGCGTATGTGCATTTTGCAAGATACCAGCCAGAGGCCTAATGTCACTTGTAGAGGTTATAATTACATGGACTTTTCACAAGTCTTGTAGATGGATGTCTTTCACAGGCAAGGAGATTGCAAGGGCAGTATTTAAAAATAACTGCTCTACCATTGCGCTGAAAAATTACCTGAGCATATTCGACCTGTAAATGCATGGTTATTTTGCCTCAGTGATCTTTGAAGTAGCAGTTTTACGGTGACTTTTTAGAGCAAGCCTGACTGAGCACCTCAGTGGAAGCATTACACTAATAATCATGAGGAGGGAGGCAAGTTCTTGAAGACTTGAAGGAGTGAAAGGAAGCAGGAAGCAAGTCATGTCAGAAAGTCTTGGAGGTTAGGAAAACTTGATGTGCCATCTGGTGGAAAGATCTTTCCAGGTTTTTGACTCTTAACTTTGACCCAGAGCTAGGGAGGCAGGCTGAATGATGATGGGAGAAAAAAAAAGGAATGGTGGTGGTCCAAGAAGCCCCTGGTTGTCCAAAGCTGGTGTGTAGGACTAATGAGGTATTGTGGCCATGGTTGTCTCTGTGTTGTTCATAATGCAAAGCCAACAGGGAGTTGGAGAAAGGCTGTTTTTACAGCTCTTTTGTTTGACAAAGTTTGTAGCCTTTTCTCTCAAAGACTCTAGCCTGACAGGTCGATAGCCCCTCTCCTGGCAGCATGGGCCATGTTAGCGCAGTTGAAGACTTGAGGCTTGCCTGAGGCTCAGGAGCTGGTGTTGTTCAAGAGTGAAGGCATGTCGGTGGACCTTGCAAAGCTGTGGGCTCACACTGGTTGTCTATGTCTAGGCAAGTGAATGAAGCCCTCAGCTTCAGCTCTGCCACAGGTGCATGCCTTAATCACCAGGTTAAGCTTCTGTACAGATGTGCTTGTTTGTGTAACAAACAGGATCCGTCCATCTCTGCTGGGGAGACAGTGGCTGGCATATGTGAAACATTTTTCATGATCCCTGGGAAGTAACGCATGATGCAGAACAGTCGTGCAGATGGCCCTGTCTGTGTGCCAGATAAGTACTGTTCATTCATGTCTGGCTGGCTGGCATCTCAAAGAATACAGTGCCTCCTCTGTGGTTTTTGTATAGCAGGTAGTATCTATTGACCTGCTAGTTGTGACAACATATAAAGCTCAAATGCATGTCATTCTAAAATGGTAACAACCTCTGTACTAGGAGCTGAGGTGTTTAACAGGGCTTTTTTTTATTTTAAATACCCATCTGGTTATATCAGAAGAGAAGCAGAGACCTGATCAGTAATTGTCCTACTATTACCATTATTATCATTATAGTACTGGCTGTTTTCATTCAGTGGCAGCACTACATGGAGTGTTTGAACCTGAAAGCTGCTCTGCCTCCTCATTTCCGCTTCATAAAGAATGTAATTTGCCATGGTATGAATAACTTTTTATTTCAAAATCTATTGCTGCTTAGAGAGTGGCAAACTGCAGCCTGCTAGCCTGTCGGTTAGAGTGGCTTTGGTAAAACTCCATTTCCCTCCCTGCACTGTGGCACATAGTCATGATGTTCAGGCATGGAGTTTTGTTCAGAGTTCAACTCCCATGGTCACAGGCACACCTATGAATATTCAATGGTAGGAGATTCCCATTTTTCGAGGGAAGTGTTGTCATATTTCAGCAACAATAAAGCATCAGAGAGGATCAACTCCTCATAAATGAGAAAGAAAGAAAAGCTGAGATAACCTTCCTGCTGTGCCTAGTATCATGAGATGCTTTGATCCACCACTCGTCAGGGAAACTAAGAATGGCTTTCACTGAGCTTCATGTGTAGTTGTCTTGGAAGAGAGAGCTTTTCATAAATAAGATGATTAGACTGCTTCACAGATGTGTAATCTTTTGTGTTCAGTGTTTTTCAATTAAAGGAATTGGTTTTGACTTAGAGTTTCAACAAACTGGCTTCACAAGCTACTTTGGGGACTGAAGCAGCTTGTCAACACAAAGATGGTTAAAGCAAGCGAGAGTGAAAATGAAGTTGAGATTAATCTTGCAATCCGATTAAAGGAACCATCCTGTTAGAAGGAGCGTTTTCCCTGGAGCCAAATGGTAGTTGCAACATTTACCTATGCCTGGGTCCCAAGTTAATCTGGCTTCTGTTAGTTCATGATATAAAAATTTCATGTGTGGCAACTTTTTGTTTTGAAATTTTAAATTCAGTGACTTTTGGCCTGTAATGGCTCAAAAGTACTTTTAAAAATGAAACTATGCTTAGTCTTCTGAAGGTAACACATTTATCAGGTGGATAGGTTAATGTAATTTGTTGTAGATGTTTAAACATGACATGTTTGCTCATCGCTGTCTTTTTATTTACCTTAGTAGAATGGGTTCTTTTCTTCAATAGTTCTAATGCATAGGCCAAATTGAAAATGGATTTAAAAATATTTCTATGAAGAAATAGCTTTCTAAGGATAAAGGAACTTGATAAGACCACTGGATGGTCATTTTGCTCCTCAGTTACAGTAGTTTCACAGGGAGCTTATTGCTAACATGAAGAAATCATGCAGTATGCAAGAGAAGTATTTTCTTGCTGTATGTGCTCCAGACGACGTGCTGTCTTTAATAGACAGTGTGTAAGTTGTATCATTGGCTGTTATAAACATATTGCGCAAATAAATACTTGCACTGATCAACAGGTTAAAAATAAAATTTGTGTGCAGCTACCACACAGGCAGCGAGACCATGCCCTTTTTTTAGCTAAAGTCTGTGATGTTCCAGCCAGAGAGCTAGGTTCTCATCCTGATAGTATTTTAATTCCCCTGGCCTCATTTGCACCTCTCTTGATTTCCAGTGGTATAAAAGTATTGTCAGGCTAGGTCAGTTTTGTAGTAATACTTAGGTTTGCTTTCATCAGACTAAATGGAATTTTTCAAAAGCAGGTAAAGGGCAGACTTCTGTTACCATAAGTTCAGCCAAATTCAGGCAAAAAATACTGTTTAAAATTCTCCCAGTAAGTTCCCGGAATCAACTTACATGACTATTCATGCTTTCATAAATGGGAGGGAAGGTCTGCAGTTAGGAAGGGCAATAGCATCTTAATAACAATAAACAAATTTTATAGATGCCAGAAATGACATGGGTAATCTACTGCTGATGTATAGTTTTGCTGACACCCTGGTTTAAACTGGTGAGATTTCCAAAAAAAGCACAAGTGGTTTAGGAGAGGAGGTTCCTTCTAAAAAATTAAAAATAGGTGCTCTCATTCCCTCAAACCACTGGAGCTCAACCACTGAAGATGGTTCAGTCACTTGTTTCCCTCTGAAATTGAGGAGAGTAGCTTTTTGCATAAGGGTTTGTGAACAGTTGAAGTCTCTTTAAGGTATTTTGGTTTTTTCCTATCATACTTCTGCTTCTAAATTGCTTGTGAACTTTTCCAAGATCCCCAACTATATTGCAAAACACATGTAGAAATTCCTGGCAGCTCCATGCTGCGGTTAGCTGTGCTATATCCATTACTTAGAAAGTTAAGTTTGCATTATTTGTCTGCAACAGTAAACTAACAAAAATCAGCAGGGTGAGTCTGCTGGAGTGGCTCTGTATGGAGGCAGTGGCTGGCAAAGTGTTGAGCCTGGTGGCTGATTTACTGTCAGTGTTGTGCACCGTGACCTGGTGTCACTGAGCAGGATGCTGTGCAGGCATACTTGAGATCTGTGTGAGGTGAGGTGAAGAGTCTATTTTAAGGTCTCTGTAGACTGCTGGCGATCTTCAGCCAGGGTTTCATTTCCACACTTGAGAAGTGTGAGGCACTTCGAGCCCTGACAGCAACCCTGCAGCCTTGCTGGAGGAGGAGAGAACTTGGCTCATTCAGCTTTTTGGTTTGGGCAGCAGCTGATGAATCTGTTAAATCATTGACCATAGTGCTGGGTAACACAGCTGCTTTCTTCATCCGTTTTTCCAAATGATTTGCACTAGGTTGCTGCTCTCCTAGCATCTTTGTGTTGGCTGTGTTGTAAAGGGGTAGGCCTGAGAGCTGATGTTAGATGCTAATTAACTGATTACAGCATTAATGCTGTGTTGGGCCCAAAGCTGTCTTTCTTTGAACCTTGAACCGTAAGTGTAGACACCTGACAGCTGTGCTGGGAGAATGAGTGTACTAGCCAGTTTGTCTAATGCACTCTTATTTCTGGAGTGCTTGTCCTCAAGCCTTGATGTCATCCTCTTTCGTCAGATGCTGGAGACTGAGCAGGATACTTTTTCTTCTTTGTTTGAAGGCATGGACAACGTGCCCTAGATCCTGAACTCAGTGTGGTGCATCTCAGCCACTGAGGGAGGAACCAGTAAAGGGACCCTACTGAGATCTTACTGCATCAGTGGAAGGTTTAGCTAGGACACAGTCTGTAAGGCAGGGGAGAAAAGTCTGCTACTGCCCTCCTTTCTGGCATCCCTACCCTGCAGCTCCCTCCCCAGCTGTGTCCCAGGGCAGAAGGGACACACCTGAGAAGGTTCAGACTCTGGCTTTGGGGGGCATTGCTGAGGGGGAGTGGCAAGGTGTGCCAAGGTACCACTGGGTCACACTAGGCAGGACCCCTGCTCTGCCCTGCCAGCTGCCCTCAGCTCCGGCACATGCAAGCCCACCCGTGTCCCCAGGACACAGTGCAGCTGTTGCAGCTGCCTTCAGAGAAGGACTGTGACACCTGGCAGAGGATGGAGAGACTTCAGCTGACAGGAAACCCAGGAAGCTTCAGAGGCTTTGCATCTCTCTGCTGCTCCAAAGCAGGTTTCCTCTGCTCCCTCCTGGTGTCCTTAGTGGTGAGAGTGGAGCAGAAGGGGTGACCTGGTAAAGCCATCTGAGGTGGCCACCACCAGCTGCAGCTGGAAGTGGTTACTCTGTTTGGTACTCTTTAATTCTAGCTGTCACAGCTCCAAGCATGTGGAGGGAGAGGCAGTTTCCTTCTTTTTCAGCTAAGGGTCTTTAAAAATCATTGGTTTTGGCTCAGCTCTCTGCTGGCGGATGCGGGATGGTGCTCGGTGTCAGGAAGAGACCCAACCAAAGTCAGTCACTGCTGCAAAGTGAGGAGAGGTGGGGGAGCGAAGGGAGGACTTCCTCTTGATTTCCACAGGTGCCTGTTTTCGTCCCAAGTGCATAGGCCTGTCTCTAGAGGGGTTGCTCCTGCACAAGGGGCACTGGGGTGGCTGCTACCTTCACCCCTTGCTTCCCTGAGAGGGCAGAAACTTTATGTCTGTATCTGTACTGACATGTCTGTTGATACCCTGTCATGTGCCTTTCCCAGCAGGCAGCTTCCCCTGTAACTTGGAGAAGCTATGAGCAATGGTGGAAGTGGGTAATAGGTCACATTGCTGGTGAAAGTGCCTTGAAAATGCATGTGGGGTGAGGCTCAGTTGGGATCTTGGAGACTTGGGTGGGAACACGAGCAAAAAGGAGGAAGCTTCTGGGAAGTGACAGTGTTTGGAAAAATCAGCCTTATTATGTCCTGTTACAGAGATAGAAAAAAAGTACTGAGGTGAAGCAGGAAGGTGGGAAGGCAGTGTAGCAAGAGTTGTAAAAGATGTCAGCTATTTCTAAAAGTGAATATTTGGAATTTACCTTACTACAAGATGTTAGCATCCTGTGCAGTGCCACTCAACTATTTGAATGAGGAAGCTGTGGCTTAATTCTTGATAAATACAAAGGAAAAAAAAACTGTGGAGGCATGACTGATTGAAGCAAGCTTTGAAAGAAAGAAGTGATAGTGCTTAAGTTAAGTATCATCTCTTTTTTTCTTTGCAGTGCTAGCCAGATCACTTAAGGAAGTATGTGTGTATAAAAAAAAGTGTGTTCCACAAACAAAAGCATTTGTGCAGTTTTGTTGTAATAGCACAGCTGGAGGAACTCCAGGACAATCTGTTAAAGTCTGTGAGTAATTAGTACTGCCTTTTAAACACACAAAGGGAAAAAATGAGTGGATGCCAGCAAGTCAGGAAAAAAACCCTATAACCCAAACATTTGGAATTTGATTTAAATATAACTAATAGCTTTACAATCCTGTCAAAAAAAAAAAAAAAAAAAAAAAAAGAAAACACAGTGAGGGTAGTTTATTGTAGTTGTCTCAGTAAGTAGGTAAAGTATTTAACTTCCAGAATCAGTGGAATGCTAGCAAAAATGAAAGTTTCCTGAAAAGTTTCTGCTTTCATGGAAAATACCATTTCTTAAAAAAATTAAGATAAAATGGGCACTTACCTTGCAGAAAGAACCTGCAGAGCTCATAAATGCATTCTTCAGGCATGTCAGCAAGGAGCAGCTCAGAGTCTGCCCTGAGCTAGGGTGGCAGGAGCTGAGGTCACTGCACAGACCGAAAAAGAAGGAAAAGGAAGGACCGTTCTTTTAATCCTTTCTAAAGCTAGTAACTTCATAGTTTTCCTTGTATTGTATGTTTTCATGGAAAGAAAAACAGCTTTTTTTTTTTTTTTTTTTGCATTTTCTGAAAACGATCACACCCTTTTCTTATTGGATCCTCAGGAAAGACTATTGAAAAGCACAAATGTTGCCCCTTTTTTTTCCCCCCACCCTGTTGATCACAGTGTTGACAGAAATGTGTTGGTCTTGACTCCTTCGTGATGCTTACTGTCTTTTCTGGCAGGTGCTACTTTGGAGTACATTCCTCACGGGCAGCTTGCAAACACACACTTAACTTCAAATTTGCGAACGCTGAAATTGGAGCAGGACATTGTGCCCGCTCAGGAGGAGAGGAAAACTCCCCTGGTGGAAGCTGTTCGGGGAAGGAAGCCCTTTTCTTCTCAGGACAAAACTCTCGCTCCAATTAACCTGACAGATGACCAGCTTGCCTCTGGCCTCTATGGTAATGACTGGCTTACATTCACCTTTTGTCGCGCTGATGGAGTTTGAAGATGAAATACAGTTAAAGGAGGTTTTCAGTGTTCTCAGAATTACAAAAGCAGGGAAAGATGCAGCTGTGGTGAAAGTCACAGTGTGAGAGCCTGTGTCTGCAGACAGTGGTTAGTTTCTAAGTGGCAGGTTGTAGTGCATCAGTGAAATGCCATTTAGTGTCTTCATAAGAAAAATTTACTGAGAGAGAAAGGGTTAATAATGGGTTTGGGTTTTTTGAAAAAACTTAAATTTGTATGAATGTTTTAGCTGTCTTATGCTTAGAGATCGTTTTAAAAGTTGTTCCAGCGAATACTAAAATCTAAAAGAACCAGCCTTGATTGAACCTTCCTGCTCTGTTGAATAGGTTATCGTTAAATGTGCTGTCTGTACTGATGAGTTAGTTCAGGCAGTGAGCCGCTGTCATCTGACACCAAGAATTAAGGTTTTTTTAACAGAGTAATCCATTTCAATGTTAGAAGTCTTTCACAAATAGCAATGAAAAAAAACCCAAACATGCTTTTCTTAAAGTTTTCTCAAGCTTCATAAAGATTATCAGCATGTTGGAAGACAGGAAAGCTAGGCTACACTAGTTTTCTGTTTCCAGAGTTGTTTTCAGAAATACTTGTCTGTATTTCTAATGTGTATCTCACACCATGACTACATGTATAAAAAAGATTTGAAAGCCGAGCTTCAGTTGGTAAATTAAATGGAAAGCTTTTTCTTTGTTTTGAAAAATTGTCTAAAGCTGCTGCTGTCAAAGCCAACTACAGGTTTGTACTGACTCCTGTGCCTTGTCTCCCTTTTCAACAGTATGTACTAATAATGAAAGCACACTCAAATCTATTATGAAGAAAAGGGATGGGAAAAAGGATTTGAGCAACACCAAGAAGAACCTGCAGTTTGTCGGCATTAATGGGGGGTAAGATACCTGTCTGCAGCAAATCTGTCATTGTAGCACTTTCACAGTGGGAAGGAAAGGAGGAACTCAGGAGTGTATGCGTGGCTTTGGCCTGTCCTTCATGCTGAGGTGCATCTGCTGTGTTTAAGAGTCAGAGGGAAGCACAAAACATCTGAGCTCATCTTAATGGTGCTTGCAAGTCATATGCAGCATCAGTTTCAAATACCTGTAGATTAGATTGCTGCCAAATTCAACACAGGAAAATGAAACTTAATTCACACTCAAAGAGCCATGGGGACATTTCTCAGGCAGTATTTTAGTAAGGAAAACTTTAATATGTCTTTGGCACACAGCATTGTGCTATTGAACAAATCAGCAGGGGATGGCATTGCCTAAGAATTAACTTTTCTGACTTTGCTCTAGATAAAGAGAAACTTTGTTACACAAATGCAGAAAACAGTAGGGAAAACTATCTTTTAAAATACTACTTCCCACACAGAATATTGCAAAGAACTTTAAAATGGTTTCACCAAATTGTTTTTATGGAGCTTTTCTAGCCCTTTCCTAAGATTAGTTTTAAATTAGTACAAGTGTCTGATATAGTATGTAGCCTAAATATTGCAGTTACTTCAATTCATACATATAGGCTAAAAGTATTATTACTTACAGTAGAGGATATTTACTTGAGAATTACCACTTATCAGTCACTGTTGTACATTAGAAGAATAGGCTTAGTATATTAATTCTTCAGCAGCTGCAATTAGTGAGGTAAGACAATTAATTAGAATCACCATTATAATTTCCAAATCACTTATATTTCACCCAAAATATCAAAATGTTTTGGATTGTATCAGGAAGAAGTGTTAAAATTGCAGCTGTTGTCTTTAGATAGGTTTGTTAGCTTCCCTGCTTATATCTGTCTAGTAATATAACAACACAATTTACTCTGAACAAAGTAATTTCATCCTAGGACTAAGACAAGGTCTAACAAAGTATTAAGACTTTTGTTTAAAAAAGGTTGTTTTTTCATTACACACTGTGCACATAATAATCACGGTGTCAGTTGGCAGTGACCCTGAGTTTAGTGAGTAGAAAAGGTCTTGAGTGCAAAACAGCCTTTGCAAGACATTTTTCAAGCTGCCCTAGTGCAGACAGGTGCTGACTGCTGCTGAATGGCACTGAGCAAGTGCCTCTGCCCCTACCTGTTCTCCCCCCAGGTATGAGACGACTTCCAGCGATGACTCCAGCTCTGAGGAGAGCTCCTCCTCAGATTCAGAGGAGGAGTGTGAGGGCCACGAGTACCCCTGCAGTCGGCACGCAGAGGAGGGGCAGCCCACATCCCGTGCTCCAGAGGTCTGTGCCATGGGGGCGGAGAAGGACAGTCCCCTTCCAGAGTGCGAGGCCGAGGAGGTGGAAATCAGAGAGAGGTAGGCTGCTCACCCTCTCCTGAGTGCCTCTGAGGGGGTTAGCTCTGCCTCATTGCACGGGGCGAGCCATGGCTGTGCCTGTGCTGGTGGAGAAAGTGCCAGCCCCATCACTGCTCAACTGCTGCCCACTCCCCTCCTACTCAAGTGGGTAACCAGAGGTGGTTTTGTGGCAAAACAATCATGTGTGAGTGGGGAGAAGGTGTTGGAGGTTGTCCTTTCCATTGGCTGGGGTACGGTTCGTTTATAGCGAGACCCAGGTGGCTTCCACCTGGCAGAGGCTCTCCCAGGTCATAAATGGCACTCGTATGGGAGAGGGCAATGCCCTCTTAACAACCTGGTCTTTAAAACAGTAAGTGAACAAGCAAATGAGTCTTGAACCATGCACACCAGGTCATCAGCCTGCTCAGAGCACATCTTGCATTTGCACCTTGCAAAGCGTCTCAGTTGTGGCTGGTACTGCTTGGTAAGATGGTGGGGTACAGCAGCAACAAGGTCACCCAACCCTAACATCATAAACATCATATGAGATTGTGTACTACAGTATACTCCAAGGCTGCCATCACGCATTTGTTCAGCATTTCATGTGTAAGTTACTTTTCAAACTGCTGGTAATGAGTTGTGTAAGTTAGTATTTGACAGGCAAGGCTTTATTTTATTTTTTTTGGCACATGGAAAGCAGTAGTGTGGTGAGATTTTCTGATTCTTGATTAGTGAATGAACAAAACAAATCATATACATAGGCAGTAAAGGGATATTTTGTAGATCCTGGGTTTGCCAGATGTTTACAAATGTGCTAACTTGGCAAATTATCTAAGTGGAATAATAACAGTAAAAGAGCTAAGACAAAATTAATGTTTCACTGGACATACAGGTTAACATCAGACTTACCTGTAATTATCAAATGCTAAATAAAAGAGCTGCAGAAATTAATTATTTTAAGAGCTATTTGTAGGCCTTAGGGCTGTGAGTTTTGAAGTGCCCTGAGCTTTGTTTATACAGTCCTGTAGGATGGCCAGTTATTTTACAAGTGGCATAAAAAGGTGGGCAGTTTCTCAGTGGAGCTCAATAGAGCTCCCCAATTTATATTTATCCTAGCCAGGGGGGATTGTAAAGAGGGGCAGCAGGACAGCTTGGATAGCCGCGTGTACTTGAGTAGCAGGGTCTTTGTAAGCTGGCTGCCCTGGCGATGCCCTTGAAGGGGAAGAAGCAGGGTGCATGGCCCCATGGGACTAAATATGACCCATGCAATGGTAGAGCATTTCATTGTTCTGGAAGCACCAGCAGCTGGCTTGTAACCCTGGAGGGCTAAAGTGTCTGCCTTACACAGAAGTATGTTGGCCTCTCTGCTTTTTGGGAGAATTTTTCCTGGACAATTGCCATTATCTTCTGTGGCAGGTTGTAGCCTAGCATGCCATGTGGCACAGGCATGGGCCTTATTTTCAGTTCTTCCTTGAGTTTTGAAATTTGTGATGGAAAGGAGGCAGAAGTGAAAACATGAAGGGGAACTGGAGAAGGAGAGTAAACTTCCAGAGAGGATGGGATGAGAAAAGTTGGTTCCAGTAAGCGGGAGCTGTCTGGGAAGCACTGTCTGTGCCCTTTCCCTGTGCAGTTTCCATCACAGCTACTGGCATTTCCTCAGTCATTGAAGCACAGAGTATATAATACATGCTTTGTCGTACATGTTCCGCAGTTGTACAGCAGTAGGTGAGGATTTCCACTAGAAGGGTTGCCAAATCTAAAGCACAGAAGTGATGCGTCACCTGCTCTCCGTTCCCACTCCTCCTCCCACATACATCTCTGCTTGCGGTGAAGGGAGTCCCCGCAGAGGAGAGATGCCAGAGTGGTTTCTGCATTGCAGCAGCTGATGGCTTGCTGGAAACGTTCATTCCTACATGACTTTCAGAAAAGTAGATGTTTTTATGCTGAAACGTCAGAAACATTGAAACATGCCATGTGTTCTGCTGTCTCCCTCAGGTATGAATTAAGCGAAAAGATGCTTTCTGCCTGTCACCTGCTGAGAAACAACATTGATGATCCCAAGGCATTGACCAACAAAGATGTGGTAAGCAATGCATGGCAAAATTCTCTCTGAGCTGCAACAGAAAAACTTCAGTGAGGGATAACTTCTGGTTTTGCAGGACCAGCACCGCAGTGGCTAGGCAGAAGAGGATTTAATCTTTCCTGGAAGAGTCACAAAGTTGTTTTTCTATCAGGGGACTTTTGTCCAGAGAATGTACTTGTGCTTTGTGTGCTGGGGTGTTGTCGTCCCAAGGCGCACACATAAAAATAGTAACATGAAAGCACAGTTTAAACACATACATGCATTCCCATGTTATTTTTGTAAGTGTTGCTTTAGCACTGCTATAAGCAGCTCTCAGGCCTTGCATTAAGAGACTGTGTGGAGTCAGGAGCCTGTTTCTAACAGACAGTCTGTTCTGAAACTGCAGTTGCCTCCTTCTTAGCACGGGGGTACTGTTTCTGTCTTGCTTACTGCACTAGTAGCTTTTATCAGTGCAGCAGGGAGTAGGGAATATTCATTGTTAATACTCTGCCTCAAGAAATAAGGTTGTATTTGCTTCATATAGGAATTACCTATATGCCTTATATAGGAATTGCCTATGCTACTTTGTGAGGACAATCTGAAAGCAAAGGAACACTGCTTAGTGATACGAAATTGAATTTTGCATTTCTTACAATTTTGCAGTGATGTAAAAGGCAGCAATCCAATGCCAGTCTCCTCTACTGTAGACTATCTGCAGCTTCTTAAAGACAATAATACTGTCTGTAAGACACAGACAATAATATCGTCTGTGTCCAGTTCTGACATTTGTGGTCCAGAGAATGAAAGGTTGTTTAATACAGTTGTGAGGGGTAGTTTTTAATCCTGTGTCAGTCCTTCAGGAGTAGTTTAGGAATTCAGACAACAAATGCTTCAGGCCCAGTCAGAGTTGAAAGTGTCAAAAATGGCATAACCAGCTGATAATCTCAGCCTTAGAGGTGTAATTTGAATTGTGCTTGAAATGTTTTCCAGCAGAAGTGGTGTTTTGTACCTGGAAACTGCAGACTAATCAGCACTTGCTGTCTCTCTGTCTGCTGATAAATAAGTCTTGTCCAAAAAAAGTATAAACTTCAGTCCAGCTAGGGATCTCTATAAATTGTCCCAACCTCTTCCAACATACTCAGCTCTTGTAGCTGCTGTTTACACCAGAAGAGGCTGCAGACTGCTCCTTTTGGGACGTGATAGCTTACTTGAATTAAAAAAGTGTATTATTTACTTAATAATGCATGTGATACTGTGTAAAGATCATTAGTGGTATTTTGCACTCAGTCTAAAATAGAAAAACACTTATATTGTGTCACTTTATGACCACTTCTGTGTTTCAACTCTGCATATTCACAATACATGTGGTCTCTTAACTGAAATGGTTGGACCTTGTAAGTTTTTATTATAGTAGTACTGATATAGAATATTCTGTATATATGAATATGTAGTACAGATATGTATGTAGTACTGATGTGTGTAGAATATTCTCCCTTTACCAGACATGGGTCCCCTCTAGAGCTACTGGTACAGGTCCTTTGGTGTTTTCCCTAGAGCCTAGAGAAACATGCTGAGTTTTCTCTGCAAAATTGTCCTTGAATTTATTGGCCATGTTGCAGGTGGGGGTTTATGAGAAGAGAATAAGGACGTGGTGGTCCTCTCAGGTTAGAGAAATTCTCTCAGAAGGTCAGAGCAGTGGTGACTGCAGGAACCTCCTTGGCTCACAGCTAGATCTGCTCTACCTACATTGTTCCCAACAGACAGTTACTCGTCCTCAGAGGCTCCTACCCCTCCACCCTGAGTCCACAGAAATGGGAAAGTTTATCCTGAATGTCTAGTTTGCATCTTCTCATTGAAGCTAAAGTCACTTCCTACTACAGCCAGCCAGCTTGCCTGTGAAGAACAAGTTGGTTCTTTTCTCCCAGCAACAGCCTTTTGCACTGTGGAAATGTTACAGGGTTCCTTTCCTTAGCTGTTCTTTCAGCAGAGTGTCTTCAGTCCTTCCTGTCTTGTCCCATAGGTCAGATTTCCTTGACTTCCAGTTTTTCTCACTGCTCACCTTTGAAACTGTTTCAATTGAATCTTTCATGTCCAGTGATCTGACCAGACAAGGTAGTCCAGCTGTTGTCTTCACAATGCTAGGCAGAGAGAAGGAACTGCATCACATGCAGTGCAAGCTATAAATGTGTTCATACACCACAGAAGAGTATTTGCTTTTTTGATTACAGTGTGACGTTGTTGACTCAGGTTCAGACTATTGACTTGTAATGTCCAGCTGTTCTGCAGAACTGCTGTCCAGCCAATTCTGTGCTTTGTGCATTTGGTAATTCATGCCTTGGGATTGGGCCTAATTGATTTAGCATGCTGCTGTTTTAATTCTCCTATAAATGTGTGTTCCCACCGCTCTTTAGTCTTGGGTTCATCAGTGATTTAAACTTTGTTAAATATTTCATGGAAATGATTACTCCAAGTCTTTTTTCTGTTCACCAGTATTTGATACCCATTAATTCTGGGACAAATCTTACCCTAAAATTCTGTGTCTTCAGAGGTGAACCATTCCTGAAAATTAGGTGAAATGAGAGGAGGTAAACAAATGGTGTTTTAAAGAGGGGTTTAGTCAGAGGGGAAGCTTTAGTCCATACATCTTGTTTGTGAGCTGAATACTTTCTTCCCACATTTGACTAAAAAAGGCTTGACCTCCTGCATTGCTGACTTGTGGGATGGAAAATCCTTTAAATAGATTGCCCATATGTAAATTTTTGTGTCTTGGTTTTGGCAGAGGTTTTGTTTAAATACCATCCAGCATGAGTGGTTTCGTGTCTCAAGTCAGAAGTCGGCTGTCCCTGAAATGGTTGGAGACTACATAACTGCTTTTGAAGAGATTTCCCCTGCTGTCCTCAGACATATTATCAATATGGCAGATGGAAACGGAAACACAGCTCTGCATTACAGTGTCTCACATTCTAACTTTGAAATTGTAAAGCTTCTTCTGGATGCAAGTAGGTTGACTTGTTTGCATATATTTTTTTAAATTACTTCTGGTTTTTTGCAGTCCTCACAGATGAAATTATTGATGAGCAAGAGCCCAAGTTTGGGCTTCAGCTGGCAGCTGTTGTAACTGTTACCAGTTACATGGTGGCTCACTTGGGTAGTTTAGAATCCTTGTTTCTAGCGCTAGCTTTCAAGGTGATCATGGTGGCTTTTGAAGAAGTTACAAAAACACTCAAGTAAATTATATACACAGTTGACCAGTGTTCAGGACAAGTAGGTAGATCCCTGACTCTTGGACTGTAGTCCAGGTTCAGTAGCACCAGCCTCCAGCAGTTGTTTTCTCTGGAAGGCAGCACAGCTGCTGCTCAGTCAAAGGTACGGAGCTGGTGGAGGAAGATGCACTGCGGCATAGAGATCCATGTTAAACACTCAAACTAGTCTATCTTATTCTTAATAGAGCAATACAGAAGCTTTTTCTGGACACCACCTTGACACAGCTATGCTGCTTTCCTAGGAAACTGGAGCAATGTGGCATTCTGCCATACAGGGACATTTCTGTGATCCATGAGCAGCGTGATGATGCTTCATTTAGATCCCTTTGTAACACATATGCAGAGAGGGTGGTGGCAGAGTGTGACTCCAGAGTGTCTGGTCCCCGCATGTACTAAGCCAGAAGGCAGCCAGCAGAAGGTGTCATGTGTTGGACCTGGTCCCAGGCAGGATGTAATATGCCGAAGCCTAGTTTTGCTCCCTGACTGAAGCTTCTTTCTCTGAACTAGTTATAAAACCTGTCACAGTTGCTTGTATAAGCTTAACTAGGCTGATTACATGGCTGGAGTGTAAGCTTAGCAATATTTATAAATCGAGAAGGGTAGCATCAGATAAACAAGGATATTAATGATACAAGTCTCAGCTTGGATAACCCAGCACATCTGTCATACATGCAGAAACTTCCTCTGCAGGAAAGTGAGTGCTTTGAAATCTCTTGTCCTGTTTGAAGACAGCCTGTAGGGAAGAGTGAGTCACAGTGGGGGAATGCAGGGAATGTGAGGAGTACAGTGAAATGCACCTCGGTGGGAGGAAACTGCCCCTTCACTTCCCTGCATATGTCAGGGTAGCATGAGCATGCTCATCTGTTGCTGGAAGTGAGGGCTCCTTTAGTTCACAGCAACTGGTGTATTCCTATGAACACGGCAGGTTTTGACTGTCAAATGCAACAACTGATTAGTGCCAGGTGTGCCAGAGTCACACTGCACATGCCAGCACTTGATAAATATTTGCAAACAGGCAAATTCCTTCAGGTTTCTACAGTCTTCCTCTGGACTGTGTCTAAATGGTCACTACAGTCATCTTCACAGTGTAGTTGTATCCCAGGCAGATTCTTGGTCCAAGAACTCTGTGTCTGTGTGTTTGGTGGGAAGAGCAGATGGGACAAAAGACTCCTCTATATCACCATGCAGTACTACCAGGAGGACAACAGAAAAACAGCTCTGCTCATTAGCCACATACAAAAGGAGCTGAAATGTGACCTCAGAAAATGCACCTCTGCTGAAGTAGTCTAGTCAGGGTAGGCAAGCATCACTTCCAATAATTACTCATGAGGTAATGCATGCAGCAGAGTGTCATGTTCTGTGGCTTCAGTGGCTTCCCAGAAGTGACTTCTGAAAGTAGGGTTGGGGCTGGCTGTTTATAAAATAGCAGAGGTAATGTCTATGGAACCTGAAAAAATGTGCATTTTCTTACATCTGCACTTGTATTGCTTCTGCATGTCACTTAAAAATCCTTCGGCAATAAATTTGAAGAATTTGCTGAGACATTTTTGTTTGTTAAGGTGTCTTTGGTGCAGTTGAACCCCAAGTCTAGAGATACTGTTTATGTAAGTCTGAGACTTTGCTTTCCAATACAATGAGCACACTGAAAGCCTTGCTGCCTGGAATTAAGCCCTACTGGATTTCTTCGAAGTTTTAGGAACAGAGACAGACTGGAAAGGAGAACTCTAGTCAGTTGCTGGCACTAGTCAGAGAACTTCACTGTGTTTGTTCCCAGAGTACTTTTTTTCTCAATCAAATACTCTGTAGAGCTGGAAACGGTCTTTAATTGAAAGATTTTTGTCTGCAGCTCCAGAACATGTCAAAGCACACTTGCAGATCTTTAATATAATACCAATTACAGGAGAATGTTTGTGCTGAGGAGAAGCAGCTTTTCCATTGACCACGTTGTCAGACTGTTTCTGTTTTGCAGCGTAAATCCCCTCAGGAGAGGAGCTTAAAGACTCTCCTGACAGTATTCCTGGGGTTCATACCCATGACCTTGATAGTCATGTCAAATTTCAGACCACTTAGCTTTGACAAAAGAAAAAAATGCACAAAGAGGGCCCTAAATGATAACATACAAAATGGTTTTGTGTTCTCCCTTGTGTTGCATGCATAGTAGAAGAGAATCCTTTTCTTTCTCAGGCTCAAGAGCACCCCTGTTTATTTTTTCCTTCTCCACTTTCCCTTCAATTGCTTCCATTATGAGAGCAATTGCTGCTTTTTCTTTTTATAGGCTGCTTTACTAACAGTTTATTCAGTTCATTAGCACAATTGCTGCTTTTTGGGTTCCTGCTTTCCAAAGAAACAATCTCATCCCTGTGCAGATGTCTGTAACGTAAATCATCAGAACAAGGCCGGCTATACCCCCATCATGCTTGCTGCACTTGCAGCTGTGGAAGCGGAGAAGGACATGAGGATAGTGGAAGAACTGTTCAGCTGTGGGGACGTGAATGCTAAAGCCAGCCAGGTCAGTCAAATGGTTTACAAGACTACATTTACACTCCCATGTCTTTTTATCTTTTCTTCCACGGCTCCATCCCTGCTCCACTAGTTCAGCTTTTGTACTCACTCATTTCCACCCTTTGTGGTCTTTGATACTCATGTGTGTGTGGTTTTGATTGCTGTATACAAAATGGAGTTGTGGAAGAGCAGTTCAGCCTCAGGTCTGGATGTCTTCTGAAAATGAAGATTGAATATTATATAATAGAGCCATTAATGAGTTTTGCAAGACATTTACAAATTCTGCACCATTTAGCTCCTTCCAAGGAACTCCAGATGTCTGGAAATAGATCCGATATCTTCCATTAATTTAATAAATAGCTATGTGAATGTGGATAATAGGTATTTAAATAACGGCAAGCAGAGCTTTGAGAGTACTGTATAAAATAACAATCTTTTTTTCCCCCCCAAGAAGAAGCACAGCACCAAAAAAAATAAAGTATGCTTACTTTGTCACTGATTGTGTAATTTGGGTTTTTCACTTCTTTCCATGCAGGCTGGTCAGACAGCACTGATGCTAGCTGTGAGTCACGGGCGGATAGACATGGTGAAAGCTTTACTGGCCTGTGGTGCAGACGTCAATATCCAGGACGATGAGGGCTCTACAGCTCTGATGTGTGCTAGTGAACATGGACATGTAGAGATTGTCAAACTTCTGCTGGCTCAGCCTGGGTGTAATGGCACTCTGGAGGATAATGTGAGTTGCCTTTCCAGGTAGTGCTTCATCAGATGGCCTCTCCACTCTGGGATGTTTTTCTAATTCAGTTTTTTTGATGTAGTGGAGAGCTGCTGAAATCTATTTACATGAATCTCTGACTCACAGCACCGAAGTATCAAATATATGAATCCTCTTAGTGGTAGCAAGTGCTGTGATGGATTGGTTAGTATCTTTGCTTCTCTAACAGACTTACCCAGTAACAATTTTTGTGGTTAGCTGTAGGTGTGCAGTGGTCAGAACAGAAAAAATATTTGCTAGGTTATGGTAGAACATCTTCCCTTCTCCCATTCCTTCCCCCTTTTCCAGGAGTCTTCAAATTTTCAGTTAGGACCTTACCTGGTGACTTAACAGCCTTGCTGTGTTGCTTTTCTGTGTTCGTGGCAAACATCAACCCTACAGTTCTCTTCACAGATGTTTATATAGTATCTAAACCATGACTTAAGAGAGTACAGGTTTGGTCTCAGTCATGAAGCTACATTGTCTTGACAGTAAACAGATACAGGCTGTGACTTCAGTGCCAAGGGAGACACTTGCATATTTCTTGTTCGCAAGAATCATTGCAGCCTATGCTGTCAGCAATTTGATCTGTAGACTTCTCAAGCTTGAAAATGTTGACTTAGGTTCTTCTGAGTACTGTGCTCGTTAACAACATGACTTCTTGGGTATGTTTCCATTCTTCCTGTTGCTTTATCCACTGAGCACTGAAATGGAGCCTGGGTTTGGAATTCAGGTGGGCAGTTGGTGGTTATTTGTTGAAGCTCTTGCAGAGAGGCAGAAATGTCGTTCTGTTCATTCACTCAGCTGCTGCAGCAGCCAGCTCAGTTGCCCAGCCGTGCTGGTGATGTGTAACAGCAGTCCTGAGGGGAAAATATAAGAAGGCCTCAGTTTAATAAACGCTTCTGGGGGCAACCTAGGTTACTGCAGGCTGAATGCTGTTAGCACAGTCAGTCACAAAGTCAATAATTAAAGTCTTTATGGGGACATGACACTTAACTGTTCCTGTAGGCAGTTTGGTACTGCTTCCCAAGCACAACTTGTCTGCTGCTAATTCAGTTTGTAACAGTTTTGTTTGTGCTGTGAGATAATGAGATTTTTAGCATTCCCCTAGCTATTCTGAATGTGACAGCAATGTTTTTCCAGTCAGCATGATCAGTAGTAAGCTGAGCTTCATCCTACTGATGTGTGCCACTCCGACAGTGATTCAGCATCTCTAAGAACTTGGCTTTTCCTGTTGTTAACTGTGGAGTATTTGTCGTGCATTATATTGCACCGTAGTGGACAGCTCTTCTAGCTCCCTGTCTGCTCAGGACAAGCAGATTTATGTATAATCACTCCCTGTAGTTTCATAGGAAGACTTTCTACTTGGATGCTGTCCATCATGTCCCATGCTGGAAAAAGGGTTTATAGTTTCTTTAAACTGGTGCCGACCTCTCTAATACCAATGCTACGGCAGTGGCTGGAAAATGTACTTCATTCTGAGAGCCAATGTAAGAGGCAATCCCTATGAGAGGACATTTCTAATACTGGCATTGTTGTGGAAACTTCTGTGCACAAGAGGCAAAAGCCAGGCAGTGGACCAGCAAGCCAGAGGTTCACATCACAGGCTATCTGACAACTGCTTCTTCCTGGACCAAACATGGTCTAAAGGGAAAACAGCAGGTCCATAGATTACCCTTTCAGCAAAAGCACTCTAGCAGCCTCAACAGCTATGGTTTCTCAAAGTAATAACACCTGCTGAGAAACTGAGGTGACAGTATTTGACCAAGAAAGCGTATTTGTTTGTAGTTAGACTTCCATCAAGGAGCATTTGGAATTATGAATGCAACTGCTCTTAGCATTAATGGGAGCTATAACACAATAATTATCATTGTAACACAGCAGTTATCATGATATCTGATTAGCATTTATCCCTCCCCTCTCTTCCACTCCTCACTGTCATTATAGTTTCTCTCAGACAGCCCAATCTTCTGAAATCACTAGTCTTACACAGCACTACATGTAACGTTATTGTGATAATGGTGTGCTCATTCTTCCTTAGCAATAATCAAGACTCCTAGTTGGGAGAAATTATGAGACCTCTGATAATTGGACTGCCCCATAAAACAGCTGTGTAAGGCTTATTGTCACTTAATTATAATAAAAGAAATTAAACAAGACCGTAAATTAACCCAGCTGTCTGAGCAGTAGGGCCTCCACTTCATAACTTCCCTTCTCTGTGGGCTGATGGGGCTTTTTAAGAGCTCTGTTAATGCACACAAGCACTAATTGTGTTATTTCTTCCTTTATTCTCTCAGGATGGCAGCACAGCACTTTCAATAGCCCTGGAAGCTGGACATAAGGATATAGCGGTTCTCCTTTATGCCCATGTAAACTTTTCCAAAACTCAGTCACCGGTCAGTACACAACGTCATACAGATTATGTTTTAAATTGCTGCACTGAACGTAATAGTAAAACATAAACAAAAAATCAAATCCATGGCACGTGCAGAACAGGTACAGCACATGAAATGTGGAATTTATTCACAGGATGTTTTTTATGCTGGTGGGTTGATATACAGTTTTCAATATATGTTGACTGCAGAAGGCTGAACCCTGGCTGAAGGATAGCTCCTGCATTTGACCTGGGTTACAGTTAGCTCACTAGCAGGGTTCACGTGCTCTGGCTAGTGTGCATAGAATCATAGAATCATTTCTATTGGAAAAGACCTTTCAGGCCATCAAGTCCAACTGTTAACCCAGGACTGCCAAGTCCACTATTAAACCACGTCCCTAAGCACCGCATTTTTTAAACATCTCCAGGGATGGTGATTCCATCAGCCCCCAGGCAGCCTGTTCCAATGCTTGACCACCCATTCAGTGGATGAAGTTTTCTTAATATCCAATCTAAACCTCCCCTGACACAATCTAAAGCCATTTCCTGTTGTCCTATTGCTTGTTCCTGAAGAGAGGAGACTGACCCCATCTTGCTGCAACCTTCTTTCAAGTAGTTGTAGAGAGCAATAAAGTCGTCCCCCCCGAGTCTCCTCCACTCCAGAATGAACAGCCCCAGTTCCCTCAGCTGTTCCTCATACGACTTGTGCTCCAGAACCTTCACCAGCTTCGTTGCCCTTCTCAGGAAATGAGGGGCCCAAACCTGAACACAGGGATCGAGGTGCAGCCTCACCAGTGCCCAGTGCAGGGGGACAGTCCCTTCCCTTGCCCTGCTGGCCACACTGCTTCTGACACCAGCCAGGGTGCTGCTGGCCTCCTTGGCCACCTGGGCACCCTGCTGGCTCATGCCCAGCCGGCTGCCGACCAGCACCCCCAGGCCCTTTCCCACCAGGCCCTTTCCAGCCGCTCTGCCCCAGCCTGTAGCGCTGTGTGGGGCTGGTGTGACCCAGCTGCAGGACCCGGCACGGAGCCTTCTTGAACCTCATCCAGCTGGCCTCGGCCCATCGGTCCGGCATGTCCAGACCCTCTGCAGAGCCTCCTGCCCTCCCGCAGATCAACGCTCCTGCCCAGCTTGGTGTCATCTGCAAACTTACTGGTTAACCCCCTTGCCCAGATCTTAAGATATTCAACAGGACTGGCCCCGGTGCTGAGCCCTGCAGAACACCACTTGTAACTGGCCACCAGCTGGATGTGACTCCATTCACCACCACTCTCAGGGCTCGGCCATCCAGCTTTTAACCCAGTGTAGAGTGCACCCGTCCAAGCCATGAGCAGTTTCTCCAGGAGAATGCTGTGGGAGATGGTCTCAAAGGCTTTACTAAGGTCCAGGTAGACAACATCCACAGCCTTTCCCTCATGCACTAGGCAAGTCATTTGTCACAGGAGATCAGGTTTGTCAAGCAGGACCTGCCTTTCATCCCATGCTGGCTGGGCCTGATGCCCAGTTGTCCTGCACGTGCCCGTGATGGCACTCAGGTTGATCTGCTCCATACCCTTCCCCAGCACGGTCAGGCTGACAGGCCTGCAGTTCTCCATCCTGCCCTTCTTGTAGATGGGTGTCACACTGGCTAACCTCCAGTCTTCTGGGACCTCTCCAATTTTCTAGGACTGTTGATAAATGATGGAGAGTGGCTTGGTAAGCTCCTCCACCAGCTCCCTCAGTACCCTTGCAGGGGTCCCATCCATCCCCATAGACTTGTGTGTGCCCAAGTGGAGCAGCACGTCAGTTACTGTTTCCTCCTGGGCTGTGGGGACCTCATTCTGCTCCTCCGCACCCCTGTCTTCCAGCTCAGGGGGCTGAGTTCCTAGAGGGTAACTGCTCTTGCTGTTAAAGGCTGAGGTAAAGAAAGCATTAAGTACCTCAGGCTTTTCCCCATCCTTTGTGGCAATGTTCCCTCCCGAATCCAATAAAGGATGCAAACTAATTTTGGCCCTCCTTTTGTTTCTGCTGTATTTGTAAAACCAGGTTTTTTTATCTTTTATGGCAGTGGCCAGCCTGAGCTGTAGCTGGGCTTCTGCCTCTCTAATCTTTGCCCTGTGCAACCTCACAACATCCTTATAGTCCTCCCGAGTTGCCTGCTTCTTCTTCCGTACCGGGCAGGGGGTGTCCTGGTGACGTCCCTTACCCAGCCCCCGGGAGGCAGCAGGCTGCCCAGGGGCTGGGTCTCACTGACACACAGGTGCAGAGGTGCTGTTGCATCATTGTAATGCTAATTATTGACCTGGTCACCAAAACACAGTTTGTTACAGCTGTCCTAGGTGTTCTGGCAACTATCCACCTGCTCTCCAAGCCCCAGCTCACTCCCCTGACAAACTGCTGCTAAGCATTTCACTGTAAACATCATGCACTTTCAGTTGGTAGGCCATATGATAGCTGGCACTGTTCTGCCTAAAATAAAAATGGAAAAAAAAATAATCTGTGCAATTAAAGGCAAGGGACTGAACAGAGTGCTTGTGAGTGCTTTGTTCTCATTTGGCTGGCTGGAGTAATTTCCCTTTGATTAATTGTTCTTTCCTCTTTTCTAGGGCACTCCTAGGCTTAGCAGAAGAACATCTCCTGGTCCCACCCACAGAGCCACGTTTGAGTAGTAGTGCATGAATATCTGTAAAAACTTTTATGCCATCTTTAAGCTGCTAAATGTTACTGTTTTACTGAGACAGATACTGAATGTAATTGTCTTGTGCCTGAACTCACCAGCAAAGTGAAAGCAGAGATCTAATGCTAAAGATAGAAAATGCTGAACTTGAAGCAAGCATATAGTCAAGTAGTGCTCAGCTGAGAACCTTAGCCAGAACTGTTCTTCTGCTCACCTACTCGTCTTTCTGTACACTGGCATAAATCCTGTTTTTCTTTGCTGTATATTATCCTTTCCTACATTATGTGCAGCCTAAAACTTCTAAAGCTATTTATACAGGGGTATCCTGATGGCTTATTTTTCATCATTCTATAACATACTTGTATTTACTGTGCCTAGACTTCATCACAGTAACCTTTTCATAAATTTCATTCCAACATGATTTTGATGTTTTTAATTACTTTAAAATTCAGAAGTTGCAGTTGCTTATATAGTCACCTCCGTGGATCTTGAGCTGGTGGGTCAGTGGGTTGGTATTGGGGATCGAGCCTCTTGTCAGGTCTGAAGTTCACTAAATAAGTTGTTGCTAATTGGGGATAATGTATAACTTTTTATATGAAAGATACTAGTATCTATAAAATTAACTCGCACAGTATTTTCAACATTTTATATTCCTTAATAATTAAAAACTACATGAAGAATTACATGTCCTGTTACCATATTTTTATTAATTCTGTCAGTCTATAAGGTCCATACATGTTTATTGGAGAGTAAAATTAGAGGTACCATCTGTATATTCCCCTTGAGTGGAACTGAGTGTAGTTCTCGGTGCGTATTTATGGAATGCTATTACCTTGTCACATTCACTTTACTCATGTGTATTGAAATGTTTGAAGTGCCTTAGACTCTTGCCATATTTTCAGAATTAAATTTCATTATGCTGTTTTACTCCTCTCCCATTTTACGTGTGATTTGTCATCATCCAGAAATGTTGCAAATTACAACTGCAGCAGCAAAACAGGGTAGATAGTTAAGTTGAGGCAGGGAGGACTGGATAGCTCAGCCCTTGGGGGCTGGTGATGTGAAAGGCATCAGTGCCCAAACTAGCTTTTTGCTGCTGACTACCAGAGTAGAAAGCTTTGCCCAATATGGTCTGCCTTTGCTGGGCTTGCAGATGCTGTGAGGGTTTGGCAGCTTGGTGAAGGGATGCTTTTTAGATGGCATTAGACCAAGACCTAAGCTAGTTCCTCTGTATTCTTGTCAGTTCAGACCTATGTGACAAGACAGAGAAACACACCTCAGTGCATTCCTTCAAGAGATGTAACACTTCTATTCTGTGTCCTTCCTCCTTCCCTCCCGTAGTCCTCATCAGACAGCTTTTCCTACATAGTCCCTTTGAAATAGGGACCCACTGAAGCCATCCTTATCACACTTGGTCACTTGGACTGCATGAAGTTTCTGTGAGCTCTGCCAGAGCTGGTTTGGTCCAGCTCTCCAGGTGCTTCATGATACCAGTGCCAGGCTCGTACCCCAGTGCTTGGGAGTGTTCCCTGGGCAAAGGGAAGGCGAAGTCTGTCTGCTGGGGGGGACATGTCTTAACACAGCAGTCCCAAACAAGCCCACACACACCTTGTTGTCAGTCAGTTTTTACTGTTGCACCCCTCTGGCCAACTTCTCACTTTTCACTTAGCATCTAATACTGTGGGGATGCTCTCTCACCTGGGGCCTACTTGCTAGTTAAAGAGGTTTTTCACCAACCCACCAAGTTACTATGAGAATAAGGTCTTCCCTCTGGCATCAGACTTGACAGCAAACAGCAGCAGCAGCTGTAACAAATTGAACTGAAAAAATGCTCCTCGCTTTGCCAGCCACACAGAGGCTCTCAGTCAGAGATGGTGAGTGCAGGCTGCCTTGTGTGGCAGGGAGCTGAGCGGTGCCACACGTGCATCCAACCAGTGACCTGAGACTTGGTCACACACAGTACATGATACCAGCACAGGCTTCCCAATAAATTCCTCATTCACCAAAGAGCAGGGTGGTTTCTCATTCAGCAGAATTAGCACAAGTTGGATCTGCCTGCCTTGGGCATGGCAAGCATGGCTTTTTTTTGATTTTCAGATCTGTTGATGTGCCACCTCTTGCCACAGGTTGAATAACTGTCTGGAAAGCGAAGTCAAAATAGTCTGTTCTTGCCTTTATGAGCTTAAAACACACAGGGTGCTAGAGTTAAACAAATCAAGCTGATGAAGTGGAGAAAAAGGATGACTGCTTTCATCTTTCTCCAAAACTTGTTCTAATTTTACAGAAAATCCAGTTCACTTATTTACACATGCTTGCCTGTATCTAATGGATTGAATTCTTACCTAGTGGAGAGACATAATAATTGCCAGGACAGAATCTGGACCAGGGACAGGTTGCTACTTTCAGCTCTACCAAGAATATAATTTTTACTTAGAACTGGTTTGACCAAAACCAGTCTAATTGTGCTTTCTTAAGGAAGTTCATAATCATATATTTAACTCTGATTTGTATCTCATGATTGCAGATTTAAGGACTCCTGCAAGGAGCAAGGAGTCAGACTTGATCCTTATGGGTCCTTTCCAAGTTGAGTTATTCTATGATTCCATGACAGCAGTTTTGAAGCCTGTAGATTATCCTTCGAAGTCTGGCTTTGTCAAAGAGTATGCTAAGTCGTCTGGTAACATGTACTTCAGTACAGCCACTGTATTGCTGCAAGAATACCTTGAATAGTATCCCTGAATAGAACATGTCCAATAGATCTTTGCCCCCAATACAGTTTTTGAAACAATGATCTTTGTGGCTGCACTACTACCTTGCTACTGTGCTTCATTTGCACACATGTATAGTTGTACATACTGTAGCCTGAGGCTAAAAGAAATAATTTGAAACTCCTGTGAATTTAGCTTTTCAGAGCAGAGTGCCATGATTCTTACTTTCTGGGTTGGCACAGGTCCCTGTCTGTCCCTCTACAAATCAACAGGAGTTCTGGGTGTGCAGCTATCATACAAGAGTTGAAAAAAACTGGTCCGGTTTAGGTAATTAATGACACAGGGAGAGTCACCAAATGTGTTTTAATACATTTTTTTTAACCTGGAAAAAAGCACAGGAGGAGGAATGCAGAAATAAATATTCCTTCCCTCCCCCTCTCTCCCCCCCCCCCCGTAGATAATTAGTATAGCAAAACCCAACACATTAGAGGTTAAAAGTTTCTAAGTGATTGCATTGGTTTCTAATAGCCTTGAGTGGCAGAAGTCTGGGGAGGAATCTGACCATTCCAACAACGTGCAAGAGTCGGGTTATGCAGCTCAGAGTTCCTGGATTTATTTAGATGCCATATTTCTTCTAAGTGAAAGGGATGACCCAAAACTGGCCTTCTAGAGCTTTAGAAAATGTTAGATGAAGCTGTGGACTCTGCATTTCTGTGTGATGTTCAGTTTCTTCCTGAAAGCTTGTTATTTTTGGTTAAAATGTCTTCTAAAGCAATGTGCACCCAGTTTCAGCTGCCTGGTAAAGCAGGCCATTGTGGTATGCCATGTCAGGAAGACTGTCAAAAGCAACCAAAACTTTGGATGTGTTGGTGGATATAGGTGAAAAGTACAGAATAAACTGACTATCTTACCAAAGTCAGTGAATGTCATTTCTGGTCTAAAATCCTATCAGGAGACTTAGTGGATTGAGTAGTTAAAAATTAAAAAGAAAAAAAAAAAAAAAAAAAAACAAAAGAAGAAGAAGAACAAATAATTACTTCCCTTAGCATTTTTTTCTGTTAGATGGCCCTCTTGTTTCCAAGAGGTTGACACCTGAAACAGTTCACACTGTGGAAGTCAGGCCCCTCCCCAGGAAATAGTTAAGACGTTCCCAAAAAACATTTGTATCCGCTGATGCCCTCTGCAAGCCAAGTTTAATTCCACCTGCTAATGCTAGATAGCATTTATCACAGGTGCTGGGATTAAGGTGTTTACCATGCATACTAGCTCTGAACTCGGGTCCCCCTACATGCTCTCCCTGGCACTTGTTTTTCAGTTCAGATCAGATGATGATTGACCCTCAGTACATCCATGCATGATGTTGTCACCACCTTTGGACTCCGACTGTTGGTGAATATATAAAGCTCTGGCAGTTTTTCAAGATTGTAAAACATGTCACTGTCTTTTTCCAGTCATACTGCCATAAATTAAGTGAAGCTGCCACTTACAATCACCCTAAGAAATAAAACGCAAGGGTTACTGGTACAGAATTTTAAAATGGTGGAGATCAGCCAACACAATATTGATCTAAATGCAATGACTGAAGAAGGCAGTTTGGCAAGACGTTTTTTTCAGAGGTTTTATATTCTTGATACAGCTGGAAGAACTCAAGTTATTCTAGAAATAGCTTTTATGTCTGTTTCTCCTCGTGGCTCATACTTTTGGCTGAGAAGTCTGGCTGCTCTTGAGTCCAGTTCAGCCATGGTGTGAATAATGCAAGCCTTGGCATCCATCCCTGACACACAGGACTGGCTCTGTTTGCTGGGATGGAAGCAGCCGAAAGGCTACAGACATCCTCCTGCCTTTGAAAGGCAGCAACAGAGCTGGCCAAAACAGCACTCACCCTCTTACTGCAGCTGTGAGCAGCCCTCTTCAGTGGGGTCTTTGTCTGCATGAGGGTCTAAACTTCATCCCTTCCTGCCCTTGTGCCTGCATCCAGGTCCATTGACAAAAAGCCTAACTCCTAGCATTTCTTCACTAAAAAAAAGATGCTTTCAGATGTTCAGTTCACATGTGGCTGCTTGGGCCTGCCTCTGAGAGCCTGAGGTGTGACAAGGGACAGAGGTAGGAGGTCAAGGAGCAACGTTGGAAGACATGCAAGGAGTTTGTTTCATTAAACACTCTCAGAAATGACCACAATGAGATTAGAGGAAAGGGGTCCCCAGATTCAGGTTTGTCTCACATTTCAGTTGGGAGCTGTTAAAAGTATTAGCCTTCACTACTCCCAGCCTAACATAACACCTAGGGACGTCAAATAAAAAATTCTGCCTGTTTCACATCACTTTGGCCACTGTATCTCTGTGCATGCATACAGTGAACAGAAGTGCCTAGTTAGAGCTGAGCTACCTGGTTGCTGTCTTTTTTCATCATTTGCTCCACTTTCTGTTTGATTGTAAGACATCATTCGGCGTATCAGTACTTCATCTCTTCTCAACAAGTACCACTGGACAGCAAAGTGCTGTGAAGAAGCTGCACAATTCCCTGCTACCTGCAAGAGTATTTGGGAACCTCTGTGTAAGATACTAAGCAGGAAATACTATAACAATTTTATTTTTGCAAAGATGATTGTAACAACTTATTAAAGTTGTTTATAAAACAGCACATCTTTTTTTCCTGCCAGGTCTTTAGACAATGGGAACAAAACATATGAGTAAATCATGCTGGAAGTAGTACTGCCTTACATTTGTATACATATGGTGGGCTGACCATGGCTGGATGCCAGGTGCCCACCAAAGCCACTCTGTCACTCCCCTGCTCAGCTGGATAGAGAGAAAATATAACAAAAGGCTCGTGGGTTGAGACAAAGACAGGGAGAAATCACTCACCAATTACCATCACAAGCAAAACAGACTTGAGTTGAGGAAATTAGTTTAATTCATTACCAATCAAAATCAGAGTAGGATAATGAGAAAATAAAAACTAAATCTTAAAACACCTTCTTCCAGGGTTCAGCTTTACTCCCAAATTCTCTGCATCCTCTCTGCCAGTGGCACAGGGGGACAGGGAATGAGGGCTGTGGTCAGTCCCTCACACGCTGTCTCTGCTGCTCCTTTCCCCTCAGGGGAGGCTCCTCACGCTCTTCCCCTGCTGCAGCAAGAACAGACTGCTCCAGCACAGGTCCCCCGTGGGATCACAAGTCCTGCCAGCAAACCTGATCCAGCGTGGGCTGCTCTCTCCATGGGGTCCTGCCAGGAGCCTGCTCCAGCATGGGCTTCCCATAGAATCACACTCTCCTTTGGGCCCCAGCATGGGGTCTCCCATGGACTGCAGGTGGTTATCTGTTCCGCCCTGGACATCCATGGGCTGCAGGTTGGTATCTGCTCCACCATGGACCTCCATGGGCTGCAGGGCACAGCCTGCCTCACCAGGGGCTTCACCACGGGCCGCAGGGGAATCTCTGCTCTGGCGCCTGGAGCCCCTCCTCCCCCTCCTTCTTCACTGACCTTGGGGTCTGCAGAGCTGTTGCTCTCACGTAGTCTCACTCCTCTCTCCAGCTGCAGTTGCTGTTGCCCAGGAACTATTTTTCCCCTCTTAAATACATTATCCCAGAGGCACTACCAATGCTGCTGATGGGTTTGGCCTTGACCAGTGGTGGGTCCATCTTGGAGACGGCTGGCACTGTCTCTGTCAGACACGGGGAGATCTTCTAGCAGCTTCTCACAGAAGCCACCCCTGTAGCCCCACTGCTACTAAAGCCTCGCCACGCAAACCCAATACAACATACACTGGTCAATGTATCAGACAGTTCTTTATTATAGGTGATTAACAAATTCAGTGCCTTAAAACCCTTGTTGTGTTCTGTTTCCTTATTGATATGCCCCTTCAGCTTTTCCTTTTAAAAGAAAAAGATAAGCATGTTTCCACACACCCACCCCATGCATGATCCCTGAAGAGATCTCAGGAATTAGAAGATCATGCGGGAAAACAGGATCCTTCAGGCGCTTGGTATCCATTGTGAGCACTTCAACTGGGGCCTTAAAGGGAGTGGCAGGGGGCATGGGCCACAAGCTTGATGAATGGTTTTTTCCCCCCTCTATCATTTTTCCTGCCTGTGCTTTGTTTCGTCACCCTGTGACACTAGTCAAGTGGTAGTCTTCCCCCTTGGCCACTTCTCACTAGGAACCACATCTGTGGGTTTTCTGTTTGGTGAGCCAACACAGCCAGCACCAGCAAAGATAAATTGCCTTTAAAATAATTCTTGCTAGACAAAACTGCCCTTCAAGAACCCCTGCAGTAGAGACCTGTAAATAAGGACATCATTATATTCTTCAGCAGAGTATTATAAAATACATTCAGCCATGAATAGCAGATGTCAGTCTCCACATTCTCTGAACACCACTACAGCCATTTGCAGGATTATTACTTAGATTACATAAGGGGTAACATTTTTTCAAAGCACTGCACGTGCTTTTGTGTGATCTGTAAGTGCTGATCTGAATGGAAGTAGCAAAGTGATATTTCTAGGAGGCATACTGATAATTTTTTTTCTTCATCTTTTCACTTAATGGCTTTAGCCTGTTGCAGAAACAGCCCTTGCTGTGTTGTCCTTAAAAGCTTTGTCTAGCCACAGAGCTGAAAGGGCAGGTCATGCTCCCCCATTAATACTGGCCTTCCCCACTCAGCCACATTAACTTCACTGAGATGAAGGTATGCCATTTTATTTGCATGCCATGGCAAAGAGGCAGAAGATGCTTCTCTGCTTCTTGGCCATGGTATCACACCTTTCTTAAAAGTTTAAAAAGCCACCTGTTATCTCTGGCAGTCATTCTGTGGTGCCCCTGCACTGCTCTTGGGTATTTTCTGGGGCCAGAAGAGCAACTTTTCTCCAGCCCCATGGGTGAGTGAGACTTAGAGCCAGCCAGTTAACAACCCCTTCATATTGGGGAGGTATGAGCAGGGAGATGTGAGCAGGCAGGTGGCTGGCCCAGGAATGGCTTCCCCTCCACTGTGCACTCATTCTTGCAAATTTATCATGAGAATTTTCCAGCCCAACCACATATATCTGCTCAAAGGTCCTTTATTGTGGTAGTTTAATCTGCATCACCAGCCTAGCAGGAGGAACAAGATGCATGTTGATGCCTTCTGCAGTGGGTGCTGATTTGGGAGAATTCTGAGCTGAACCACTGCACAAAGAGATTGAGAGAGATTAGAAACACTATGATAATAAAATGAGATTTGGTTTAGGAAAATCAGACTGAAAAAACTGATCGCAAATAGTATACACGTGGGAGTGACAGAAAGTTAGAAATCTGTAATGCTGAAAGACAACTTGCCAGAGAGTTAATTAAACAAAAGCTGGCAGCACAATGAGAGGAAAAATGGACCAGAATTGGCAGTATGATGAGAGCAAAAAATGGTCCTGCATTTTTTTGTCCACTTCAGATGGAGTAGAAGTAGAGCAAGATGTAATGCAGCTTGACACTGTTTACAGTCAGTGTGTCCCCAGGCAGACAGCTCCAAAGGCTGTCACTATTAACCCAACAAACAACCGCTGTTAACAAGCTGGAAGTTGAAAACAAGAAGTTTAAAAGGATACAAATCTGTAAATAAGGAATTTAAAACATCCCACAGTATGTGACTGCTGAAATAGTAATCCACAGAAATGATTTGCAGAGCGGCAGTAAAGCAAAGAGGTACAGCTGGAGGCGAGAAAGTTCTGCAGGTTAGTTCTGCAAAGAATGGGTTTTAGTTCTTGGGAAGCCTGGGTGAGTTTTTAAATGAATATGAGTTTGTCACCATCTCTATCTGTTCTGTCATTAGATAATTGCCCATTCTGGCCTTCATACAACTCGTGTTTGGTCAGAATTCGTTCAAGAATTGGAGACAAAGGAAACATGCGTAGATATATCAAAATGGGTAAGTATGAGTGTAAGTTTCTGAAAACATGCTACAGGTAAAACTGTAAACTCCTCCTTTAAGCCGCACGGACAAAACCACCCCGCGCCTTCCCACCGAGCCCCGCCGGCCAGCCCAGCTGCGCCCCCGCGGAACGCCGCCCCCGCCGCCGCCCGGCGGCTGCCGCGGAGAGGGAGCCCTCTGCAGGCGGGACAGACCCAGCGCAGCTGCCAGCTGCAGCGGCAACAACCGGCATCTGACAGAGCAGGCAGCCACTGGGTTTTGTTGGCTTTGGGTTGTCGGGTTTTTTAGTGTTCTGGTATTGTTTCACTCATGTCTTCTTCCACTTTCAATAACCCCCTTTCATAGAATCATTTAGGTTGCAAAAGGCCTTTAGGATCACTAAGTGCAGCCATTAGAAGTCCAACTCAATTATTTTTCTGTCCTTCCCTTTCTCTTACCCATGAATGATAGAAGTGTTTTATGTTCTACTCACTCACTAATGCTTTTAAAAATATAATTCACAAAGGTAACTGCAAATCATTATCCAAAAAATAGTCAGGCATGCTTTGCCAAATCAATTTGTAGCAGCGTATTTGGTAAGGTGGCTTTAAATGCGCTTCTAGGCTTTCTAGAATTACAGCCTTTGAATGCCTCAAAGCCCAAGTGTGGGCCAGAGACCAAAGTTTGGCCCCACTTATTCTGTTTATTCCTTCTGTAGTTTCATGTTTGCTGTCTTAAGCTTAACTTACAGGACTGGGGCTCCAGAAAGTCTTAGGCCACAATACATAACTTAAAATGTAAAACATTTATCTGGAAAGATGCAGTGTAAGTGAGGGAAACTAGAACCTAGCAGTACTGAACTCTGAAATGTTATGTTGCTATATATTTGAAAGTCAGCTGGATCATTAACTTATGTCCTGTGGACATTCCTCCAACTGCTGCCATGTCAGGGCCTGCATTTATGAGCCAACATGTGCAAGTCTTGGGTTTCAGATAAATATTTTCTCTATCTAACTTAACATTGAATTCTTATCCCACTGCTTTCTACCCAAGCCTTGTGCTTACAAGGAGGCCCAGCAGAATTCTCCTGACATCTGGGGTCAGGAGATGGACAAATGTTGTGGCCTGTACTCTAGCATTGCATTTAAAAGAAGTGATGAGCGTTGCAAAGTGAATGCTAACAGAAACGTATGCTCCATAGATAAAGGAACCTCACCATGTAACCCTGTGCTAAACCACAAAACCTGTACAGATCTTGATACCAAGTCAGCATGGAAGAAGTTCAGCAGCCTGACATGACCTTCCAGGAGATCTCTAGCAGTGACATTTTTTGGCTCGTGAGGAACTGGCCTACCCAATAGCAAGGGGTACTAAGTTGACTACCCAGTCTCTGAGATCTACCTCTGCCACAGGAATTAAAGTTTCCCTTAAATTACAGAATGATTTTCTTGAGGATGCTAACAAAATCACCTGCTGTGCAACCTGGTGCAGGTGACATGTTTCTGGTGTCCAGGTGTGCCTTTTCCATCTGTTTCCATGTTTCCATGCCTGCTCCAGCACACAAACGCATCACCCACCCCACCCCTGACCAGCAGCCAGATCAAAAGGGACACTTTCCCCTAACTTACAGCAGCTGAGGATCAAGGCTGAAACTCTCTCCCAACTGCAAAAAAGGTTTGTGTGTTATTCTCTTCAAGCCTGCAAGAAAAGGTTCTTCAAAGGCAGGTACAAACATGGAAAACAGGCTGTCCTACCTACCATGGGCATGCCCAGGGGCTCCTGTGCCCTGCTGCTGGCATGCATTTTTACTGAGGGGTGTGAAAAGGAGTTGGGCTGGACATGCTTCTCCAACACAGAAATACATGAGCAGAGGAACTAGCTATCTAGGAGACTTTCACCTGAAATGTGACAGAGACTGCCAGAAAGTACCTAAATTAGCTGATTGCCTCCCACAGGCAGCAAACCTGATCCTTTTCTGCAGCTGAGCAGAGCTGAGCGTGTCAATCTCAACGTTAAACAAAAACACAGCACAAGAATATATAAGCTGCCTTCCTGAACTGCCATGTGTCTTCTTGAGATGCTAGTGGAACAAAAATGGAGAGGAGGCTGCATGTGGAAATTTAGCCTTGGCTTTAAATAAAGCTTTGGGGAAAGCATGAGTCCAGAGTTCCAAGGAAAATGTGCAACTCTTCTGTCCCTGCCTGCTATATTTCTCTTCAGCATTGCCATTTGCAAACTAGTGAGTCCCTCATCGCAATGAGGTTGTCTTTCCCACTACTTTGATTACATCAAAACGCAACTGAATGTGTGAAAGTCACTCCCTCCTGTCCCCTGCCAGAAGGAGGATTGGATTAACCAGCATTTCGAGGCCAGGGCACTCCTGAGTTCCAGTGCTGGAACTGTCTCCCTCTACCACCATCACCTTCACTGGTTCACTTACAAACTATCAATGGGATCTTGTATGACTTGGTCTGGGACATCCGTTATTTTGACCGTCTTTCATGAGTGGTCAAGTGGTCCCCCTTAGAATTTAACAGTGATGATAGCAATTATTTTAGAGACCTTCTCTGAACAGGACAAAAAGGTAAGTGCAAGATATTCCTTGTAACAACATAGGCAGACTCCATAACAGCTCCTATTTTAACAAGAGATGTCATGACGTGACCAGGTGAGGAGTTGGTGGGTTTTTTTAATGTGTGTGTTTGTGTGTAATTTTCATTTTCTTCTTAATGTTTGCTTTGAAAAGATGATAGGCGAGCTATCACTGGAGCATAGAAGAATAAATAGCTACTGGAAGTTGGTTAAAGGCATGTGTTCTCCATCCAGTGGACCAGAACATGACCAGGCTGATGGGCTATTGAATAAAGTGAGCATCCAGGCAGGTATTTAATATATGCATCATTCAGGCAATAGAACACAGTGAGTCCTGCCAAGAGGCATTATGGGCTGTTGTGTTAATACTCGGGCAATTTTAGAGGTGTGCCCTTTTTACCTCCAGGTGCCTAAGGAACAATCTTACAAGGTTTCATTATTGTGAATATACAGAAGCTGCCTTCCAGTAGTGGAAAGGCAATCTCCATTCCTTAGTTCCTTAAAAACCGATATAAGAAAATTATCACTTAAACAGCCATGCAGCAAGGCCACTTGCTCTCAACCGTACTGTGTGTTATCAGTTACAGTTTCAAACTCTGATGGCATTAAAAAAGATTTTACTCTGGCAATATTTGCCAGAATATGCATAAACTTAGTTGGGATGGCTAAGCTGGGCTGGGCTCAGAACACTTCTATTCTGGAATCTGCAAGAGACACTGCATAGGGTTGACAGAAAATTAAGATGGCTGACTAATTAGTTTCCATACAATGTTCCCATCTCCTGACAAGGCATTTCCATGTCTAGACAAAGTCAGCCTAATTAAAATTACTAGCCTGACAGTTGAAATCGTTTGTAACAATGTGTCATCTTCCTTAGCACCTTCTAGCCAGTAGAATTAGAGAAACTCAATTACTCCTAATTATCCAATTTGCATATAAGATGTACAGAGCTCAGAGATCATCAACCCCAACACTGCTGACCTATTGTCCTGGTTTCAGCTGGAATAGAGTTAATTTTCTTCTCAGCAGCTGGTACAGTGCTGTATTTTGGCTATGATGTGAGAACAATGTTGACAGCACACTGATGGTTTTTAGTTGTTGCTGCATGACGTTTATACTAAATCAAGGACTTTTCAGTTTCTCAGGCCCTGCCAGCAAGAAAGCTGGAGGGGTGCAAGAAACTGTGAGGGGGCACAGCCAGGGCAGGTGACCCAAACTGGCCAAAGGGACATTCCATACCACGCTATGTCATGCTCAGCAGCAGATAAACAGAGTGAGCTGGCCAGGACCTGCCGATCACTGGGTCACTGCTCAGGGACCAGCTGGGCATCGGTCAGCGGGTGGCGAGCAACTGCATTGTGCAACACTTGTTTTCTTTCCTCCCTTCCCTTTGGATGTTGTTCCTCTCCCTTTCTCTTCATTATAACTGTTATAATAATTATTGGTTTTATTTTATGTCAATTATTAAATTGTTCTTTATCTCAAACCCCCAAGGTTTACATTCCTTACAGATTCTCCTCTCCATCCCCCTGGCAGTGGCGGGGGAGTGAGTGAGTGTCTGCATTGCACTTAGTTACTGGCTGGGGTTAAACCACAGCACCAACATGCAAGCCATAGAAGAAAACTGTTACCTCAGGAAGCCAGCTAATTAAGTGCTCTGATTATCTGTATCTTGATAGCACTAAGCAAAGCCTTACCTGAGAGATGTCAGTCTCCTGGGACTCAGATCTCCCAGGTTCTTCCTCTGAACTGGATTCCTGGCATGGAGGAGGGATGAGCCTGTGAGCCCTTGAAGAGTGGGGAGACCCACCACACTGGAGCATTTGGGGACTACCTCTGCATTGCCCGATTGCTCCGGGAGCTCCGGGGCACTGAGGCAACACCAGAGAGGCTGTTGAGGAAGAAAGTCAGGCTGACAGGGAAGAAGAAATCCTGTTTCTCAGCCTCGGAGATGTGAAAGGTCAGCAGCTCACATCAAGTCGTTTCACAGCATGGCTGATTAAGTAACAGTCATTTGACTTTGATTAAAATATTTGGAAGAGCTCAGCTGCAGCTGGAGGCAATTCTGACACTCTCACCCCCTTTGCCCTGCACCTCCTCAGTGGATTTGAAAGACTTCCCATGAGAAGGGGGAAGAAAGCAGCACAACGTTTTGCTCTTAGGCACACTGACTGATTTTAATGGGAAATCCCACAGAATTGTGTGCTCCCCTGAGAGCAGAGTATTATGTGAAAAAAGATACTTTCTCTTTACTTAGGCTTAAAGAAGAAAACAAATTCAGAAGGAGCTGTTGTGAAAAACACTTTAGCTTCTATCAAGCATCAGAATTAGGAGCAACAAATAATAATGAACAAATAATTAAATAAATTGGACAGCAAATAAATCAATGCAGCAAAAACTGCACCTTCTGTCACCTTAGTTGAAACCATCCCCTACGATCATGGAGCTCCAGCAGTTTTAAGAAGATCAAGAATGCAAAATAATAAAAACTTTCACTATTTAAAAGGAAGTGTAGGTAATAAAGCAAATGCTTTATAATTTGAAATGATCTATTTGTTCCATTAAATACCAATCGGCTTGTTCAATGAAGTGGAAATTTAACAGTATCCATTAAAAGATTAAAGACCATAAATAAAAAAACTAGCATTTAATTGTGTTGCGAAGAGGTTGGAGCTTGAGTTTTCGCACTCTGATAGTCTATCAAACTCAGCTCCATTACAGATGTCTTAGAGCTGAATTGATGATGATATTCAAAACTAAGGGCATTCTCTTCAGTAGACCTACCCTGATGAAGGAGCTCAAACATATAGATGGCTTATGTGATTCTATCATTCTTACAGTGTGAATTACAAATGTTAGAAATGTCAGCTTAATGAGTCATGCAAGAGTCTTCAATGTTCTAAGTCACTGGATCCAATTAATTTTTAAGTGTGCCTAAAATGAACAATGAAGACTGGAAGAAGCAATCCGGTGGGTTTCCCTGTACTCACTTTTTTACTTCTATTTTGTAAGCCTGATCTAATAATGCTTCCAAATAGCTATCCATGTCAGTGACTATCCAAGGAACTGACAGAATGCTCTCTTCAGTCTTCAAATCTGCAATGAAATTATTCTGACTTGAATGAACAAATGAAGAAATAGAGAATGTAGGTGTTACTGAAAAAATGGTATTTTTTTTTCTTTGTGCCTGTTACTAGATAAAATTAGTCACAGCAGTCACAACAAACATGCATTTTTTAAGTATCTGCATTCTATTTGCTTCATTGTACTTGAAAACTGCTTTGGTTTTGTAATGTACTTGGCACGATGTAACAAAATGAATTTTGTTTCCAATGAATTGTGGTTTTATTGAGCCCTGTGGGCCAATGCCATTGGCCCACATTCACAGCTATGAAGGGGAAGAGCCACCCATTGTTACAAGCATGCTCTTCTTGATTTTTACATACATAATTTTTACCTTAACTCAGGCATTTTGGCCATTAAGCTCTGACTTTAAGATTCTGACTCATGTATATCTTGCTAACAAAGACATCCCTGAGCTCACTGGTGAAAGGCTGTGGACCCTTTCCCCAGGGACTCTCCTAACTCTCACTGAGAAAAAGCAGCAAATAGCCAACTGGTGGTAGCACTAAAAACTGATTCAGTTCTTCACTTAGCAAACATAAGCACCTGAGACAAAGACAGCAAAAGAAAAAGGAGTTTGAGGAGAAGAGGACGAAGTAGCACATTGGGGCTCTCTACACCTAAAGGCCACGTGCCCTAGAAACATTTTTTGGAGCAAGGATGAATGAAGCATTTGAAATCTTATGTCTGCATGAAAGATTCAGCTTCATTGAATGGACTTTCAGCAAAAGCCATCAGTGGCTTATCAGATTTTACTGACCTTCAGTAATGCTGCTGGTCACTATTACAGTATAACAGAGAAGTGTCTGAGATGGCAACTCTAGGGCTGATTTTAAACTCTTGTAAATACTGGGCATTACAAGGCAAGGTTTGGATTCAGATGTGCCTGTCCTAAGAAGTAAACCTTACCTTTTTTGTGGTGCTGGTAGTTCTAGAGGTGTAACCTGAAAACAGAAAGTGTAAAAGCACAAATAATGAAAGAGACAAAAAAAAAAAACCAAACCAACAACCAACCAAAAAAAACAACAAAAAAACCCCCACCAAACAAACAAACCAGAAACCAAACACAAACCCCAAATAAAAACCCACAATCAAACACAAACAAAGGCCACCAAACGAAAAAGCTACATGCTGCCAGCATCAAGAAAATTCTCTGCCAGGAGTAAAATACCCTGCCTGTAGGGTGGTGGCTTAAGAGCCAGGGGACAAAACTTCAGCTTTCCTGTAAGTTAAAGGAGGATTTAAAATAAAGAATTTAATTCCTATTTAAAATAAGGAAGGAAGGAATGACAGAGAACTGTGCAAATATGCAAGTGAAACTGCAAAAATTGCATGGCTTATTTATGCCACCTACTGGATTTTCCCTGAAGTATCTTTTCAATCGATTTAGTTGCCACGATCATGTCTGCCAGTCCAGCAAGTACTTTTGTACAGGAGGCTACTCACACAAGTAGGCCAGCAGATGTTAAGCTGGATGACTCATGTGAGTAAATGACATGTGTGGACTAACACACCCCCAGGACTGGAGATGGGGGTAGCTGTACACCTGTGTATTCTGCTAACTTAATGGCTGTAGGGCAGCGAGACACCCAAAGCTGCAGGCACGCACTGAATTCCAGCACTGGGGAGCTCCCCAGCCCCAGTCAGTGCCTCAGGGGAATGTGTCGGCTCCGTTTCCCTCCCTTGCTTGACCCACTCTGGCTGTCTTTGATATTTTGTTCTAAATGTCCAGAGTGATCATGGACACGGTGATGTTTTCAAGCAATGATATCAGCAGTGTGATTGCTTCATCTTCTGTCCCTCACAATTCCTTGCTCTGCTGGGATCCACAACCAGCCCTGGTGATATGGTCTTTAAAATGATCTGGGAGAGTCAAAAAATTCTGTGAACAGAGAGGGCAAAAGCCCTCTGTCTTGACCCATTGGCAGCAAAAAAATACTAAACAGAAACAAACCTAGCAAATCTCTAAAATGGACTTACTAAATGCAGTCAACTCCCACTGACTTCTGTGACACTAAAGGTCTTTGTTTTCCAGGCAATGGTGTCAGAATTGAGTTCTTTTTCATTTGAGACCTCTCTACCGAAGTGCTCTGTCATGCCAAATGTGGTGGTGGGGACACGGCTTGTTCACATCTGTCCCTCAAAATTATGATCTTGTTAGCAAATAAAACGCTTTTGCAAGGTTCAAGGGAGCAGCCAAAGGTATGCATGAGCAAAGAACAGGTCATCACTAACAGATGACATTTTGTATTTTAAAGACTTGAACAAAAAAAAGCTAAAGGATAACTAGACAAAAAGCAAAAAAGCAATTTGATTTCTTTTCTATTTTTTTCCCACCAGAAACATTAATTACAGTTATTTCCAAAGGTGCCAGCAAACTGCAGTAATGCTTAGTCACTGACATCATCACTGGATTCAAATCAGATGCCCAGACTTAACACTAAATGAATGACTACAATTTCCTGCAGACTATCCGGAAGACAGTGAGATTACCCTGATTCATGTTAGAACTGCTGGCAGTTTATAACCATCTCCTACTCCTTCATGACTCCAATGGATGTCAAATCCAGTAATGTGTTGTCATCCTCATCAAATACCCATTAAAAAAATTTGAGACAAAAATTACCCACTAAAACCATACTCAAACTGCAACTTGAGCCAGCAAAACCAAAGCAATTCTTGTTAAAGGATCGATCACGTACTTGCTGTATTCATCAGTCATCTAGGTATTTTGGTGGTATTCATCCAGAGCACAAAACACTAGATAAGTACTAACAACGTTAATATTTTGTTCCTCACCAATAGATTTTGTAACATTATGGATAATAGAGATCCATGCAGTTAGCCTGAGAAGCAGAAGTAGAAAATACTAGCTATCTGAAAGACAGCTGAATTAATGTTCTTTGAACTGTTGCATTTTCTGCATCTTGTGATTAATCTCTGAGCTTGGCTGTCCTACTTAGTTCCTAGTGAAAAGTCATATATAAGCAGCTGGTGACTGCTATTATTTCTCCTTTGTCTGTCTTTGCCTGCTTTATGCACTGTGCTTCTTTTCTCTTTTTTCACTCCTTCCAGTTTTTCTCCTCCTCCTGTCATTTCTGATGTGCTGTTTTTTCTCCTACCTTTTCAGTACGTCAGTTTGTTGACTTTTATTTTATTTTGCATTTCATGTTCTCTTGATTTAGCCCCTTTCATCTCCTTTTAATTTGCATTTTCAATTGATTTCAAGATAATTTGCACACAAGCACCTGAAAACATCCCTGGGTACGTGTTCAGCCACACGCTGTTCACTTTCAAGACTCACTCCTAGAGAGCAATTTCAGAGCTCGATCAAGGGCCCCATGACTTGAGAAGATCTCAACCAGTTTCATTCAGGGAAGAATTTCATGTTTCAGTATAGGAAGCTAAGCATGCCTGTCTTCATTGTTACCTCCTTAAATATTAATGATATTAACACCATTAGGTATTAGTATATACTGTTCGGTGTATAGGCAAACCACGGTTTTGTTCTGCTAAAACACTGTATTCATCTTCTCCTATTTTGCAGGAAAATATGCAGTTGTTGACATCAGAAATGTCAGTCCCAGCAAAGTGATGCAAGGGGAAAGTTTCAGTTTCTGCAAACTGAATGATTGATGCACCCCCGCAGGAAGACCACCCAGCTTCTGCTGGTGGCTCACTTGAGGACCATCTGACTACTTGAGACTGGGGCTTAACAGGAGTGTTTTAATGTGGTCTCTGCGGAGGATGGAAAGTGCCATAAATGTCTTCAATGTTGTACCATGAAGGAAAAAGTTCTTTAAATGTAATTGCTGGAATGCTAACGCAAAGCAGCAAGCAGTAAGGATCTGGGTCTTTCAGGCTGGGATAGGCACTGATCGTTTTCCAGCAGGGAGGCTCGGTCTGTGAGCAGAATTAGCTGGGAGATAGCTGATCTCAAAGAGGGAGAAGCTTTCCTTGGCTTCTTCTAGCAGAAATAAATTTCTACCCACTGTAACTTATTACCATCTGATATGCTGAGTCATGAAGCTGGGGTTATAGAATTCTTTATGCAATCTTTATAAATCAGCCTCACATAATCTCAGGCGCTTTCTGCTTCATCTCTGTTGAGTCACTCATTTGACAGTTGTCATTCATCTTAGATTGAGATGTAATTTAATAGTTTCATTTCAGCATGAAGATAGCGTCATCTAAAGTTGAGCCCAGAAAGATTTAAAGGTGTAACAGAGGAAATATTAATACTGTAAATAATATCTGTAGAGCTGCATGGGTCTATAAATCACACAGTGCCAAGTCGGCAGGGGAGCCTATGTAAAACAGAGAAGAAAAAGCATCTCCTGCTGTCCTGCTTGCAGAGTACAGCCGCTCCAGCCACCCGCGCCTGCCCAGGGGTGCTGCCCACCGCGCCGTGCCCCCTGCTCCGTGCCTGCTGGGATCCCCTGCCCACGCGGGTCTGGTCCCGGTGTGTCCGCACCCACCCAGAGATGTGCGCGCTGGGCGGCCCGCAACCGGGAGCCGAGGCCTCGGCAAGGGGCAGCCTTGCTGCGCGCTGCCGTGTCGTAGCTGGGCTCACGCCTCTCCCCCGGCCAGGCCATGTCGGTCGCCCAACCAAGCCCGGCCTTGCCCGACCCAGGGGCGCACGGGGCTCACAAATTGCCTCTCTGGGGCCGGGCTCACTCCCCCAGGCCGGGGCCGGCGCCACGGCCCGTGCCCCGGCAGGGAGGGCGGGCAGGGGGGCCGCTGGGCCGCCGCCTCCCCCCAGGGCCGACAGACGCCTCGTCGCGCGGCTCCGGCGGGCAGCGCGGCTGGGCCGAGCCTCGTCGTTCCCTCCAGCACGGAGCCAGGGGAACTGGGGCCGCGGCGGCCCCGCACCCACCAGCCCGCCGCCCACCCGACGGCTGGCCACCTGCTCGGGGCGGGAGCCGCCCCTGCCCCTGCCCACCGGGCGGCCGCCGCGAGCCGGCCGGGGTGGAAGGAAGGAGGGGGAAGGGAGGAGTGGCCGCCCCCCCCTGCCCGCGGGGGAGAGAGGGCTCCGCGCCCGCACCGCACGGCCAGGGGGAGTTGCGAGGCAGCGGCGACGTCGGGCTGCAGCCGCCCGTCAAAACACGCAGGGTGGCGGGACGGGACGGGCCAGGGCAGAGCCGCGCCGACCCCTCGCCTGGCTGCCCCCGGGTCTCCGCGATGCCCAGTGACTCCCCGGCCCTCAGCAAGTCCCCGGACGCCGCGGGGCCGAGGGACAAGGCGGGCGGTTTCGCCAAGGAGGCGGCCCTCACGTCGGCCTCCCCGGCGGACAGGGTCGCCGCCACGGCGGGGAAGAAGCCGCCGCGTCTGCCCAAGTGTGCCCGCTGCCGCAACCACGGCTACTCCTCGCCGCTGAAGGGGCACAAGCGATTCTGCATGTGGCGGGACTGCCAGTGCAAGAAGTGCAGCCTGATCGCCGAGCGGCAGCGGGTGATGGCAGCACAGGTGAGCCCCGCGGGGCGGCCGCCCGCTGGCCGCCGCCGCCTCGGCAGGGTCTGCCCGGAGCGGGGTGGGCTGTCTGCCCGGAGCGGGGTGGGCTGTCTGCCCGGGCCGCCGCCGGCGGTGGGGCCGTTGCTCGCCGCCCGGCGGGCGCTGTGCTGGGGGCGCGCGGCCGCGGGGGACCCGCGGCGCGGGCTGGGGTTGCACCGCCGCCTTCCCGAATTAACGAGGCTTTTCGCTATCTTTCTCGTGCGTTACTATTTTCTGTCTGCCTTGGGCATAAAAACAGGGGATGCCCTGAGGGCGCTTAGGGTTCCAGTCGCGGTAGGCTGGCGGTGAGCGTGTGGCGGCTCCCTGCGGGCGTGGCGGCGTGCGTCCCTTCGCAGGACGGGCAGCGCCGAAACGTGTTGGCAGCCCTGACCTGCGGGGTTCTGCTTTAAAACCTGCAGAGGGAAGGACTTCCAGCTAACGTCAGGTTGCCGGTTTTCAACTTGTTTTTAACTAGGTAATGCATAAGCTAGCCAACTAATCGGTTAGCGAGAATATTTTGCGTTGGTGATTTCAGACGGTGTAGCTGCTTTCCCTGATGCTGTGCACCTTTGGTTGCGTGCATTTCTAATTATTTAATTTTTAATTAAATTTAATAAAAACCAGGCGTTCTTCCTGATTTTGCATAGAGTGGCTCTGTAAATAGCTGAGTGGCTGGCTCGTCTTGAATCTAAACAAGGACTCAGTAGTATTCGCAAAGGAACCAAAGTGCACCCAGTTTTGTGTAGAAGTTAACTTTTTCCGTTAGGTAGTCCCGCTTTAGTCACAACTCTTTGGCAACGTAAATGACCGCTGTATTAGTCCTTGCGATCCTTATCTTGAAAACTTCAAAGAGGAGTCCTGAGAGCGTAATGGCTACTAGCTGCTTGAGCTCTGCGGGAGGGCTTGCACCTTCTCTGTGGTGCAAATGGTCGCCTGCGGCCAAGTTAATCGAAAGGCGTCAGGACCCACCGACCCAGTTTGCAACTAGTGCGTGCTCAGATCCCACGTAAAATGAGTGCCCCACTGACAGATTTTAAAAAAACTTTGCAGCCCTGGATTAAATCTTTCACCACTTTTTTTATTGAACCATTCAGTGCAGGTATACTAGAAGTCCTCTGAACCCATGGGAGCTTTTGTTCGTTGAAGTAATTCTTCCTTGTCGGTGGTGTGGCAGTACAGAAACTATTATGCCCAACTTGCATGCAGTTTCTCTGCTCGGGGAGAACCACGGAATAATGAACACAAATCCCTTTGCTGCCTGCCTCGGGGGAGGGAGCACAAAATGGGATGCTGCCCACGCAGATGTCCCCTTCTGCACAGACAGTTTCCCTGCTGCCCAGCAGCTTCTGTCAGGTGGTGAATGCCTCCTGCTAGTGGTTTCTGGCGGTGGCCTTCCTGGTTATTTTCTCTTCCCAGGCTAGTTTCTGAAAGTGGCTTTGTAAGCCTCCCTAACTAAACCTTATCTGTGTAGGAGTTACACATTGAAAGTCTGACTTTCCCCGTTTTGATGTATTTCTGCAGTGAGCCCCTTGGCGCTGCTGGAATTTTACAGTTCAAGGTTATTGGCTTGTGAAGTCAAAGTTACCCGTGGTGTTTGCGAGTCTACACCTCCTCTTTAGGATGTCTCTGGTGGAAGAGCTGTCATTATCTAACGGTATTACGCATCTGTATTAGAAAAATGTTACTGTTGAACATGGAAATGGAGGGAAGTCCAGTTCAAGTTACCCAGGAGAATTTTCAGCAAGAAAATCCCACAATCCTAGTCTGTAATCTATGATAGATTTTCAAGGTTCAAGTACAGATGCAAATCAGTCACCTGGCAAATTGCAGGTTAGGTAGCTGCCCCCAGTGTCATATATACCACCTGGACATGTATCACAGCTTGGCATGGGGGGACAGCTGTGCAGAATTTATCTGCCAGTTCAGATTAGGTAGAAGAGGTCCTCTGTATCTTCAGTGAGCGAGGAATGTGGGGTTTTTGCACCCATGTTCAGACTGCATAGTGCCTGTGAGCTTGGCCAGTGTCAGCAAGGTTTTGGAACATCATCTGTTGGGAAAGAACAGCAGGGAGCTCCTGCTTCTGCAGGCCTGGCCGGCTGCCTACAGTGTATATGGCACTGGCTGAGATGCTCACAGGATGGTTCACCACTTTTGCTGTGCTTCTTCCATGGTGGATGTCTTGTGTACAGTGTACTGTGCATAGAAATTCCCTTGAAGGGCTAGATTTCCAGCAAAGCCAGCGAGGGAGCCCAGCAAAGATAGAGCAGCAAGACTGCAGGTGTAAGCCCTTATGAAGAGCTGCTTTATATTGATGAAGAGGCACAGCAGAGCCTTGCAAGCAGCTGAATTTCTTATCCCCAGCAGTTATGTACTGGCGGAGAGAAAGGTAGTGACTACACTTTTCACAGTATGCTTTGACCAAGAGCAACTGTGTCTGGTGAGTGCAGTCATCTTTCATGCATCTTCATTTGGCCTTGTTGGACAAAGATGTATATGGTACCAGCATTTCAAAGGTTTGTTGGTATATGTTTGGACACAAAAAAGGGTTGGTTTTAAATAGCTTTATAACCTCATTTATGTGCTCCGCTACCCACTGGCTGGATTGTGATGTCAGCATTGTAGAGAGTACCAGGAGATAAAACCAGCCTTGAGTTTGAGTCTTGTTGTTGCTATTATAAACTGTGCTAAAGCCAGAGAGCATGCCCTACAAGTGTCTGCTTGTTCCTAGGTTGCACTGAGAAGGCAGCAAGCTCAGGAAGAGGAGCTGGGAATCAGCTGCCCGCGGCCCCTGCCCAGTGTCCCTGAGGTGTTTGTTAAGAAGAACAGCGGTGGCAGCTCTTGTACCCTGTTGGAAGGCAGCAGCACACCTCTGCATTCGACGAGTACAGCCACAACAGCAACCAGCACACCATCAGGTAAAGTGCTGGGAGAGCAATGCTCACCGCTGGGGGTGAGGGCTGATGTTGCGTATGCCAGCCTGCTGTTGCACCTCTTCCCCTTGCTGCAGCGGTGGGATTATGGAGAGTCCCCTTTCCGAGAATGGTGTTACACCGTTGGTATGGTTAGCAAAATGGAATTCTTTTATATTTTAAGTGACTATTTTTACTTGAAAATCAAAATTTAAGTTTGATGTAGACTGGCACTGTAATTTAATTCAATGCGGTGTATACCTGCAAGTAGAGGTTTACAAGGAGCTTTGCTCCTTTATCCCAAAATGTGCTTCTGCCACAGTCCTGGCATCTGCATGTTGGTGGGCTGTGTATCTTCTTCACAACTGGAGGGTTTTCAGCACTGTGTAGGAGCGAAGTATGTAGGTAATGTTATTGACCCCAGCAGCAGAGCACTGTCCACCTTATGTGACTCGATGTGGAGGTGCATCTGTTTGGTGTGGCCAGGTGTGATGACTATGAAAGACTGACATAGTCTTTCCACTCTATTACATCTTACTGTAGTGCATTTAACCCTTGTCAAAAGAAACAAAAAACCCCACCCAAACCCAAAACCCAATGTTTTTCTGCAATTGCAGTAAACCCATGGGTAAGTATAACTGAGACTTAAAGGCATAGAAGTGAAGATTCTAGGCAGAATGCTTTTTCCTGTGTAGAGCTTATGCCTGACAGGTAGGGCAACTGAGTATGTATAAAAGTGAAAATTATGTAATTGTCTTCTGCTCTGTAGACAGAAAAAACAAACATAAAGGAAAGGAAAAGGAAATGTCATTGATTTTTAATCATCTGTGCTGATGTCAGTAATACAGGTGAATTTACTTCCTGTTTAAAAAGCTGCTTCTGAAGTGGACAATGCCTTGCACTAACTGATAAAAGTACAGCGTCTATGTGTGTCTGTCAAATGATACTACTCTGTTTTGCAGGCCATTTAAAGCCTTGTCAGATGGATTTCTTGCATACATTGCATACAGGCAGTTTCAGACCAATGTGGAGGAATTTGTTTGGGAAGCTTTTAGAAAAACTGGTGGATAAAACAAGAAATAGCTTTTTATGAGATTTTTTTGTTTTCATTATTGCAGTCATGTTAGTGTCACCTTTGAATTGATGCAATTACTTCTTTCATATTTGGATTACTGCATGGTTTGTCTATAGACAAGGAAGAAGCTGGCTGAAGATTAAAGTGGTATATTCAGTAAGAAATTATAGGTGTGGAGAGATCAGGTGTAACTTAGGAAAAGAAGAAAACCCTTGCTTACACAGAACGTTCAAAAAATGAAATTGAACTACTGTCAACAAAATATGCATAAGCTTTAATCATAATGTGCTTAAAATGTCAGTGGAGATATTTATTAACCCCACTTTAATAATTTCTTACTAATTGTATTAAATTGTGGTCTTTTAATGAGAAACATTCATTAAATAAGCTCAAAGCAATTTATATGCTTGAATAAAGTCTTGAAAACGTGAAGATGCCCAATTTTAAAGTAACTTGAATGGTTTGAAAATTTTTTGATCAAAGCAATTGTAAATGGTTTCCAGTTGTCTTTCTTACAATGGATTTTCCTTTGTGAGCTATTCAAATACATTGTTTCTCAAGTATTTTACTGAATAACTGTTTGGGTGAACAACATTTAAAATACACAGCTTTATCTCCAGAGTGAAGATGTGATTCCATCCAAGAATCAAGCCAGGGTCAGCTTTGTCCACCAGAAGTAGAATAATCTGGGAAGGAGTAGGAAATTTGGTTCATAATTTCGTTTATAGACCCCTAAGTAGCAACAGAAATTCATGCTTATCTCAAAGGCAACTGCACTGCATAAAGTTCTGTCTCAAATAATTTGGTAGGCTCATCTTTTGAAAGCACTGTAAGTACTTGGTAGGTATGGATTTAATGCCACCAGTGACCGTGCTGGCTGTGAAGCTGCAGAAAGCGCTCTGCCTTCAGCCAGACTGTAGGGTGGCTTCATCAGATGTCAGAGACCCTGGAAAGTCTTTTTTCAGTGAGGATACTGCTTAAATACTCTGATGCTTTATTTTTTTAGTATATGAAGATCATCTGTTAGACAAGAAGCTGCTGTGTGTGATGTGACATGAAGTTCTTGGTTTAGGTGTTTTCAGAACCAGGTAACTGAAGGATTCTTGCATTTCCGTTTTATCATTTTGCAGGTGCCCTCAACTGCAAGCAAAATGAGAGACCCCATCACAGCAAATGTCACAGTGTCTCAGTTTGGTAGGCTGAGGTGCTGGTTTTGCAAGGATTTACAATCCTCATTAAGGCAGGCAGAGAGAGTGAAACCCTGTGCAGCAGGGGAAGTCAGCAGCCCCCTGCAAGCCCCAGGGGAACTGGTTGCTTCTGGGAGCGCAGTGTGCCCTGTACAGCACGCATTAGACAGGGCAAGAGGTGGTTTTGACAGTGGTAATTCTATTCCTCCTGTAAGTTTTGGCTTCACATAGCTGTTTTTCTTTTGGACTTACATTGTGCAGAGCTTTGTTTGCCAGCAGAGGAGTAATGTGTGAAGGAGTCACACAAAATATGTAGTGCCAGAGAGAGTCTTTCCTTGCTGTATCCATTTTATCGGCAGATGAGAGATATTGTGACACCTGGAGAGACAAGAGACAATTTTTCAGATTCTTTTGTGACACGCTAGGTTTGAAAAGTGTAGAAGTGAATTACTATGTTCATAGCATAGGGGTTGTGCCTTTACTATCTCAAGTTTGGAAACTGTGTTTACTTTGGATACAGCGTATGTTTCCCACTGAAAAGCAAACTGGTAATCTGCAGTTCAGTTGGAAGGGAGAAGACCGTGGTCTCGGGGAATTAGCAGAACCGATTGCAAACAGATCGTATAGTCCGTGCATTTTTACTTCAAAAGTTGCAGGCTGCTGAGAGCGAAGGCCATTTAATAGTACAGAGCAGCAAAAAGTCATGATTCCAGAGCATCTAAAGTAATTGTCCTTCCTTCTGCAGAGTAAGTTCATCTTGTTAGGTTAACTAGTGTGCAAAACTCAGGAAAAGACTGTTGTGGGGCATTTAAAATGTGCCTTACAGACATCCTTAATTTATAAAATCTGGGTTCTTCCCTCTTCCATGTCATTTTGGTAACTCTGCCATTTTAATATTTAGAAATCACTGGGGGGTGAGGGGGGAGCATGATCATGAAACACCTTCCAGTGAGAGCTGCTCACACTAAAGGAAGGAGACAGTGCATTTCACCTTTCCTCTGTTTTTATTTGGTCCTCATCACAGACTTAAAGGTCGTGTTTGGCATTTATGGAATGGGGTGGGGTGACTGCAACATACATTACTTGGTGGTTGGAAGGTGCTGGAGAGCACCCCATCTTTCTGCTGCTCTGCGTTCATGTTGGCCCAGTTTAGAAGAATCCAGTATGGATGGGATTACCATATGATGCTACATTCCAGCTCCTGCTCCTGTCCTCTGTGGTGGTCGATTTCCCATTGGTTTTCCATTGACCATAAATAACGACATTGCTCAGGTGCCTTTGCAGCATCACTGGCTGACAAGTTAAACACATCATTGTCAGCAATTGTGAGTAATAAGCCTGAGTTTGATATTTCACTTTGCTGCGTTTATTATGTGTGACAGAAACAAAATAGTGTTCTTTTTACATTTCTCCAGATAGGAGCAGCTTTCACTTTGAAACCCTTGGAGGAACAGATGAGGTTTTATCTACCTATAACTGTGGACTGTAGTGGGGTCAGCAGTAATGCTGTGCCTAATGAACGATGGTACTAAGATCCCTTTGAACTTGCAGTGCCCTAGATGCCTCTGAGAATCCTGCCTGGCCTTCTTTACTTTTCCTTTGCTTTTTTAATGTTATCTTTTGAATGTCTACAAAACTACTGTGATTTCAAAAATCAATGTCATGACCTTCCAGATGTTGTGCTGCATAGGTAATAAAGAAGAAAAATGTTGTTATAATTGGAAGATACCACGGCTTGGTTTTAAAAAAAAAGGAGAAATTTTCTTTCTGAAAGAAGGTCATTTTAAGTCTTTACAGTATAATGCCATATGCTGTCAGAATTTTTGTTTTGTCAAAAAAGTCTCATTTTAGTCTCTGATAGGCAACATGAGGAAGCAGCCTTGGACGTTTCACCACAGGAGTGCTTAAGCACTGGAGCAGGTTGCCCAGAGAAGTTGTGGAGCCTCCATCCTTGGGGAGGCTTAAAACTGCTGAATGGTGCCTGAGCCACATCATCCAACTGGAAAGCTTGGCCTGCTTTGAGCAGAGTTTGGGCCAGCTGGCCTCCAGAGGTCTTTTCTAAGCTGAACTACACTGTGGAATCTATGGAATGCCTACTTTTTTGTATTGACATTGTGTCATACATACTAAAATTTGGAATTCAGCTAGCTTCAATACTGATCAGCATTTGCAAGCCTGGGAAAGAAATCTTGACTCTTGACCTAAAACCACTCAATGACTAAATCTGTGGTAGATTCCAATAGAACATTAGCACCATGGAGGTTAACAGGTGGTGGAGAGGATTGCTAGTTCAGGTGGCAGCAGCCTCAGCAGGCTGAGCACTAAGGAGAAGGAGGCATCTAGCTGCTTTGTCTGCGTGTGCCAGGGCTAACATGATGGCTGGATGGCCTCAGAGGTCTTGGTGGGTCTGCAGTGGTTATGGGTCCATCATCCTTCTCTTTCCTTTGGTCTTTGTCTCCTCGTTACTCTCTAACAATTATTTTCTCCTGCTACACCCACTGCTGCTTCTTCACCAGGTTTAATTGCTGGCTGGTTCCGGGTCCTGCAGACTCTCCTTTGATACTCAGGGCCAAGCAGCCCCATCCGTTGCTTCCTGGCCAAGCAGCCCCATCCATTGCTTCCTGATCCTTTGCCCTGGCTTCTCAGACAGCCAACAGATCTCTGTTAAGGAGAGGGCATAGCTGAATGTGATGTGTCTTTACTGGATAGTAACAGCTGGCAAACCTAAGTTTTGCATCTTTCACCTCTGAATAACTAATACCTTCCCATCCATAACCATCTGTTTTTCTCCAGCTGATTGTAGTTCAGATGAGAGAAAACCACATTTGTATGGGTCTGTTGTAAGAGTTTGTGAACTGCCGTACCTCTCTTGCATTGGCATTATTTCTACAGCATGAGTTAGACTTTGTCTGGGGAAGCAGTTGCTGGAGATGGTCTTCTGCCTGGAAGGTGGTTTTCTCAGTCGCTAAATCTCCTTCAAGCAGATACTGAGAGAGTGTTTCACTTTGAACAATCTTTCCTTGGTTTGGGATAAAACTCGCCCCTAATAGGCTTTTTAAATTTCAACTATGCGATGAACAAAGCACTCCACAGCGTGGCTGCCATGGCTTTGTAATTTTCAGTTCCTACCAAAATAGTGTGCATTTTGCTCAGAGTTGTTTAAAAAGGCATTGTTTGTGAAGCAAGGCATTGCTGCCTCTCTGCACTGCTGTAGTTTCACCGTACTTGGGAACGTTGCAAGGAGTTTTGAGCATCTCATTATAAAAGGACATAGATAAATCTGAAAGGATAGAGGGAAGGGTGACAAAAATGATGTATGGCTTGTAGAAAAGGAGACTAAGGGTGGATATAACAGTCTATAAATATTTGAGAGGTAATAATATGGAGGAGGGGGAGGGATTATTTACAGTGCTTGTGACAGCATAACAAGGAGCAACGGCTTGAAACTAAAAAAGACAAAATTAAATTAGACAGTAGACACTTTTTCTCCTAACTAGAAGTGCAATTAGCAACGGAGTGACCTGCATAAGGACAAGGGGGTAAGTGAAGCATAATCAGGAGAGGTGTTTAAGAGTGTGTTAGATTATGATCTCAAGTGATTAATATGGGGGTAAACTCTGATCAATGTGCAGGTGAAACTAGATGACGGAAATCTCCTGCAGCTTTGTCATCTCCTATATGATTCATTGCCTCTGGCTATTGTTTGACTGTGTTAAATAAATCATAATGTTACAGGGTTCTGCATCCCTGATTAGATGTTTCCAGTTAATTCTCCAGTTCTGGATCCTGAAGCTTGCAAAGCTTGCACTTTCCTTGCTCCTCCTTTCAAGCCATATTTGTTCATTGTCTTTGCAGCTTCATGTGTGTGTGCATGTGTGTGTGTTTAGGTGTCGATGTTTTAACTGAGCTAATGTCTGAAGTGCCATACGTGTTTATTCAGTGAGGCACAGACTGTCAAAAGTGTGCTATTTCTGTCATGATGGTGAAACTGGTAGAATTAGTAGCAATTTTCAGAGTTTTAGGGCTGTAAATGAAGTTTTATTTTTCTTTTCAGGCTTTTGATCCTGTCTGAAGCCTCAGTGGAAGTAAATAGTGTAAAAATAAATAGCATTAAAAGATTTTGAAGACCTCAGGGAAGATTGCTTTTCTTTTTCTGTTCAGGTGGTACTGCAGGGCTTGTCCAGTGCTGTCTTCACAAGAGGCAGGGGCTGGGAAAAGCTTTCTGCAGCATGCTGGCAAGGCAGGGGTGCCAGGGGAGCAGCTGTGACCTACTCAGACCCGCTTACTTTGGGAGAGAAGGGCTGCCCAGCCCAGGGCTTCTGTGACCACCTTCTGGGTGGACGGGTGGAGGGGAGAATGCACAGGGAGCTCAGCAGGTATTCCCATCCTTCTTTCACATTTCAGAAGAGCTTTTTTCCCTTAAGGAATTGGGAGTAGATTTTTTTTTTTTTTTTCATTTTCCAAAAGCTTTCACCCTAGGGCCTTCTGTGTTTGCAGCATCTTTTTGTCTGACTTTTCTCGCACCAGGTGAGGTTTCCAGACATAGAGCTGCCATTCAGAACGAGGTCCCTGCTGAGTGGTGTTTGCTGTGCACTGAGTGGACTTTATTTACCATGTACACTGTCCTAGCACCTGGGTGCTCAGGGTTTCTCCTCTCACCGAAGGCCACTGGGGCTAGTGGGCAACCCTGTTGTTCTTTGTGCCTTGGAAGCTCTTCCTCTGTCATGTTGACATTTGCACATGTGTCTTCACATTTAGAGAGTTACTTACGCCAGCTTGTCATTTCCATTCATCATTGTGAACACTGAGATAAGGAAGAGAGCAGGAGCAGAAGATGTACTGAGACTTTTCTGTCCATGGGCATATTACGACATTTATCTGCAGCTAACTTCTTGTTCCTTTCTGTGCCCTTGAAACAGTTATTATTACTTAACTGAATGTGTGGGGTCTTCCTTTTGTTTTTAGAAAAGATAGAGGTTGGGGAGTGAAGGGGTGCTGCATGCTTCCTTAACTGAGCACTGGCATGATTTCTTGCCTTTTCTTTTTTCCATGTGCTTTCTTATACCTTTAAGACTGTTTCCATTCATTTTATTTATCAGCCTTCTAATTCAGCCTGTTGGCGCGTTCCCCATTTTCAGTGGATTTGTCACTTAATGACATGGGGACTAAAGTGCAGTTTTGAAGGTTTCTTTTGGAGGAATGCTTTTTCATATGCTTCTTCGAATGCCTCTTTCTTTTTTTTTTTTTTTTCTTTTTCTTTTTCTGAACTTTGGTAAACTTTCTCCTGATTTTGAGTACCTGATAGTCTTAATCAGAGTTAATAAATAGCTCATCTACTTAGGTACAAACAGTGTTCATGTGCTTCTGTCCTGTGTTTTCTTTGGGAGCTTGCAAAGAGTCAGTTAAGCACTGAGCTTCTTTTCCTTTGCAATGAGAGTGGGTGCCTAACTATTTTTATAGGTTTTTTTTCTCCAGTTCCTGTCTCTAGTCTCTATTCATGCTATTTCTGTTGCTTACAGCATAGGCCACCATTTGCTGACTTGGATGCTGATAGTCACGGATACAACTGAACCTCAGCTGATGTAAGCCACTGTAGTTCCAGTCACTGTGTGTCTCTTGTCAGTGAGTTGTGCATGAACAAAATTCGTTAGTGATCTATTTGCATTTGCATGAAAGCAGATTTTGTGAGCGCAGATGTTGTGGCATCCATGCAGCACTGGTGATCATGTACAAGTGATGCATGTGCATGTGATTTTTGCTCACTTGCCCAGGTCCTGTGGGTGTTAACAGTGGTTCTGTACCACTCCTGATACTAGTTTTTCCATCACATATTGAGTACATAGAGTGAAAAAGCACTCGTGTTACTTCTAGTTGGTCTTGTTTAGAAACCCTTTGGGTTTCTGTCATCATATAGCTTATAGTCAAGCATGGACTCCAGCTAATTCCAGCCATCATCCTACTCCCTTTATTATTTTTATTGTGAGCCATAATGATTTTATCCCAGTCATATTTCCTCCAAGGTCTGCTATCTCAGACACTTGTAAAGCTTTCCCTCCCTTCTAATATTCTCTTTGATCGGTTGTTAATGACTTAAATCCCTTTACATTTAATACACGCTGAGTTTCTTTCTCCTCTCAGTTTTGCTTCTTTGTGCCGGGAGGCATTCAGGCTGTTTTCCATCACTGTCTAGAAATCTGATTTCCTTTCCTAATTTCCCTTCTTTTTTAATTTCTTCCTCTATTTTTTTAAAAGTTGTGTTGATTCTAAGTTTTGTTCCTTTTACACACTTCAGTAGCACATTGGATGTCTGAATGGAACAAGTTAAATGTTTGTAAATTTGTTTCTCAAACCAGGTATCTCGAGGTGAATAATAACATGTGTACATACATATGCACATGTAGTAGTCATACTCCCAGCTGTAATACTGATGATTGAAAACAGCATTTATTTCTCATGCTCCTAATTTTCTGAAGCCCTAATTTTGTTGCTCCAAATCCTGTTAGCTGTCATGCATGCTAATAATTTTAGATATGTAAATAATCCTGCAGTCTTTGTTCAGCACGAGCAAACATATGCTGGAGCATTAAAATAGTGCTTAGCATTTTCACAAAAATAAAAGCCATGTTCAAAGATTTTGAATGTTTTTTCTTTACTAAAGCCATTCTTTTTTTGCTGATAAAGATTTTAATACAATCACTATAGCTATATTACAAAGAATAAAAGTGCAAGTACGGAAAGGACAAGCATTGCCCCACCAGTCCACATTAAAATATCAACTACTCTGCTCTAGTCAGTGGCAGAAGATGTTGAAAGTGAAATTTGCTGCTGTAGACACCTTACTAAGGGCCTGAAGCTTCCACTGAGTGTGATAATAAAAATTATTTTCTGTAGGTTTTACTTCTTCAGGCACATTAGGCAGATTTTTAAGTTGCATGCTAAATGTTTGCAGCAGATCATTTTTATTAAGTGTATGCTAAATGTGAACAAAATGTGCCTTCACCAGTTCTGCTGAAATTGGTGGTATTTCAGCTTCTCTTGGCTGGAGCTGTATGTACGAGTGAGAAACTTACTGTGCCAAGCTGCAGTCTTCTGGATGGGATTTCTCCCTCCTTGTTTTTTTCTCCCAAATGCCATTTTCCTTTGAGAAGTGTTGTTTTGTTAAAAACCTTAAAACTGGTAGGTTTTTGAATTGTATTAGGAACACACACACACACAGTTAACAGTCATTTGACCCATTATGGGATAATAATTCTGCCTGCAGAAGAGAAGAAAAAATGCTTAATATTTTTTTCTGATGTTTGCTTTGAAACAACACAAGTGATATGGCTGTGTATGGACATGGTGATATTCTGCTTTCATTTCCAGCAGTAACTGAAACCAGCAGGATTGGATAACTTGCATGCAGTATTTAATACAAAAACAGAAACAAAAGCAAAAAAACCAAAACAACAGAAGATTTGGCTGAGGATCTATCTGGTCCATTAATGCTGATTTCCAGTAAGTCTTTTAACAGTGGGGAAATTCCTAAGGCCTGGAAGAAAGCTGATGTCCTGCCAGTGTTTAAGAAGAGTGAGTGTGGTAGGATGGGTGGCTGCAAACCCATCAGCCTGACATCAGTTTTTGTGAATAGTGGAAGAGTCCACAGTGAACTGAAATGTGCAGGAGGGGGAGAAATGCAGCTGTTAAAGGACGCTCACACAATACAAATTAACAGAAGTTTATGGGTAAAATATTCTGTCAAGTTAGTAATTTTTGTCGTTACAAAATTGCTTGACAAAGTGACATATTGATGAAATCAGATTCTGAAAAGCATTTAATTTTTGTGTCCTATGACATCTTGATTAGGAAACTGAACTGACAGAAGAATCAGTATTGTATGTCTTACGTCGTTTTGAGGATGATCCTATCAGTCTTTAAAATGTAGGTCTGAGTGGAGAATCTTAACACAGTGGCGTTTCTGAAGACATCTCACGGGGAGGGACCTGCTCTTGGCTGTAAGCTGTGTGGTCTTCCCTGAAACCGGTGAGGTGCTTGTGGAGCTAGTGGACTCGTTCCCGGACGAATGTGCATACCAGGAAGTGGGCTTAAAATGGATATTGGAAAGGTAGTTGGTGGTGGTTATGGAGGCACACCATGCCAGGTTCAGGAGCATCACTGAGCCAAAAGGAATGGGAGGCTGGGAGCGTGGGCTTGCCCCACTGGAGGTATCACATTTGTTTGCCCCATTTGTACTGCACCCTGGGTTTCTCTTTATAGCTAGTGGTGGGGATATAGCCATGGTCTGGACCCACACACCTGGGCTTGGACTTGGAAGGGCTCAGGCAGGAGACATAGGAATGATTAGAAGACTGGAAAACATGTCCTGGAGTGAGAGACAGCAATTTATTTTGCCTTTTAGTGACCCCCTTATCTAAGATTTAATTAATACCCAGTATGATTGTTCTAAATTGCTTGTGCCAGACTAGACCAGCTCATGCTGAAAGTTTCTGTGTCGTTTCATGAGATGGGTTTTGACATTGTGAACAGAAGCAGAATGTGGTTGCAGAATCCCATGAAAAGCTTCTGTGTTGGGTGTATCCACTGCAAGGATCAAGCAAGACAATAACAAATAACCTTAATTCTAGGGCCTCCCAGATTTTGTCCCTGTGTATAACTTTTATACCTGGAGTGTCTCCTTCTGGCACATGTTGTTCTTGGTAAAACGTGGTGTCCCTTTTAGGATTCATTTCGTCCTTCATAGTTGAAACTGGAAAAGCTTACTCTGCTTTGCTCAAATGACCGCTCCAGACTTACTCCTAGAGGGGGAAAAAAGTAATACTCATCTTTCTGGGGTGAAAATGAGTATTGTTCTGGCAATCAAGTAATTTTTGAGAAGCAGGAGAACACAGCCACTGATGTCTTGGCGGATGAAGCATGCCCTGCACCTGCAGACACTGCTGACATTATGCCCGCTCCTTGCTGATAACACTTACTGAACTCGTCATGCAGCTGCTCCATTGAGTGAAGGGTGTTGTGAGGCTCCCAGACTCTGCCTTCACTGTCAGAGAGCCACTGCAGGAAGGGTGCAACGACCGGTGGTTTGGTCTTGGGGCGGTGGGAGAAGGTGAGAAGTGCTTGCACGAGTTGGCAGGTGTTAAGTGCCCAGGCGAGGCATCGCTGTAATAAGGAGGTGGGGTAGATCAGTACTGGTGCACTCCAGCTTCAGGGAAGAAGCCAGGAGGCCTGCAGGAGGCTCAGTTGGACCATGCAATTTTTTCTTCTTTTTTTTTTTTTTTAACGCATGTTTCTGCTTTTAGAAGAAAGGTATATCTCTGCTGAACAGCTGTGTTCCCCAGGTATGATTGGAGAGGACCTATAGACTGCGGTGGCAGTAAGCTGTTTGGCTATGATTTATTCTCTTTAGCGTGGAAACACAGCTGCTTTTATCCCACATGTCTGATATGGGTGATAACAGATTTTTCGACCTCTCCATCTAATAGATGTTAGTTGGGATGGGGGAGAGAGCTGGGGAAAAAAACAGTAAAACTCAAGATAAAGGCAATTGAATAAGTAAAGCAAAAATTATGCATGCAAGCAAAGCAAAACAAGGAATTCACTCACCACTTCCCACCGGCAGGCAGGTGTTCGGCCATCCCCAGGACAGCAGGGCTTCATCATGCATAGTGGTTACTTGGAAAAACAAATGTCCCCCTCTTCCTTCTCCACTCAGCTTTGTATGCCAAGTGTGACATTCTATGTTACGGCACATCCCTTTGGCTGGTTGAGGACAGCTGTGCCAGCTGTGCCCCTCCCAGCTTCTCGCTAGTGGGTGGGAGGCAGAAAAGCCCTTGGCTCTTTGTCAGCCCTGCTCAGCAGCAGCAAAAACCTCCCCCTGTTTATCAACACTGTTTCCAGCACAAATCCAAAACACAGCCCCATACGAGTTACTGTGAAGAAGCTCAACTTCTACCCCTGCCAAAACCAGGACAGCTGGACATGCGGGGCTGTTTGGACAGGCAGTCCTGAACAAGGAGGAAGAACTGCTGGATTTGGTGTTTGAGCTTGAGATGGGGTTACTGGCAGTTGGGGGAGGCAGAAAAAAAATTCTTGTCTTGAAAGAGAGCTTTCTGGTCAAAACAGCTGTGAGGGCTGCAGAGCTGGTTTTCCATAGGTGAATGCAAGTAGGACAGCCCTGTATGTCTCAGAAGCCAGGCTCCAGGACAGGGGTATGCGCACAGGCTGTCTTCGGCTCTGCAGACCATGCCCTTCACCTGTGTTTGCTGGCTCACCTCGAAGGGAGAGTGACTGTCCCTTCATTGTACCACTGTGAAGATCTCCATCTCCCTGCTGGCTGAGAGCCAGCACAGAGCAGTAGACCAGAGGTCTGCAAACTATGGAGAAACTCAGGGAAGGGTTTTGTCTTCACTGCAGTGGCCTGGGTAGCCATCTCTTATTCAGGGATGCTTTCAGGGGTTCAGTGTCCCTTCCCCCGCCCCCCCCCCCCCCCCCCCCCCCCCCCCCTTTTAGGAAGAAGGCTCTCACTGGCAGATCTGAAAGGCCTGATTCTGCATACCTTGTGCTACAGTAATGCATACTGCGCACTTTTAGTCCAGATTACCTGGTCTGTGATGGTTTGTTTGTCATGATGGGAGAAAGATATCTCAGATTTCTTTGTATTTGGCAAGTTTATTTAATCACACAGTTCAAAAGCATCAACATTATTGTTTTACTAGAAGTTGCTAAATGATAATTTCTTAAATACCTCTTTCCAGATAGGGTTGTGGGCTGAAAGTTTTACACGTGTAAACACCTGAAAGAAGAGGCTTTAAAATAAAGCACCCTCTGGAGTATATTGATCAAAAGAGGACTAAGGGGAAAACAAGGATCAGGATGCAGGGAGTCAGCCCTCTTTGTTTTGTTGAGAGCCCTGTTTCTCTGTAAGGTCCAATTTCAATGTCTTTATGAGGAAGAGGGACATAATGCATGGACCCGTGTAGTGCAGTGAGGCTTAGTCAAATTGAGTGGTACTGGGATGCAGGTCAGTGTCTGGCCCTTTGGTGGGGGCTTTGAGAGCAGTGGAGGTGAAAACCTGGTCCTTTGTGCACTCACATCAGTATCCATAAAGGGCAGTCCCTGTGAATCTCGTATCGGAGCAAGTTGTTCTCTTGGGAACCTGTACTGCATTGACAGAAATTGTAAATGGGGAGGGTGGGGGCTGGGTGTGGGGGTGTTGATGTTTAAAGCCCTGTCTGCTTACTGAAGGAGCAGTAAGTGGGCTTCTATGTGAAAGAGTAGGGCTCAGCAGAATTACGTAGGTGTGAAAAGAAGCCAAAATGGTGAAATCAGACTCTGGGGATGGAGAAGAGAAAGAGGAAATGTGGCGTTGGAGAGGAGAGCAGCTGGGACCTTCTCCAGAGCCTGACATTTAGGCTTAGCCAGGTATTGCTGTTGTGTTCCTCAAATTCCCATTGAGAGACTCCAGTCTCTTCCTGTTCCCTTTCTTCTTTCACTAAACAGGTTTCCTTTCCTCTTCTCATTTTAGCTAAAGCAGGAAGTGTGAACCGGGAAGGTGTTGGTGTGTAATACTTCATATGGTATCACTGTGCAATGTACAAGTAATAAATTACACACTGCATGCTTAGACAATTTACTGCTGGCTTTTGTATGTGCTGTGACAAGTGCTCAAAAGGTCAAAAAAGCTTCCTTAACAAATTTGATAAGATAAAGCAGTGAGCTGTAACAGCATAAAGTCCTGGGGGCCATAGACCAGAATAGAAGAAATAATTATGCATGGTAATGGGTAATTACAGATAATGGCCTTTTTTGGGGGTGGCAGAAAATACACAGCCCCACAGCCTTGCCTGGAATGAACATTGTCTAGCACATTAACTTTATAGCAAGCTAAAAGTTCAACACTGGAACCAAAGATAATCCGCAACTTCTAATGGGAAGAGAACAAAAATACTCCTCTCAAAGGCAGAGCAAGCATGCATGCTTTGTTCCTTGGGAGGCAGAATGTCTCAGCAGAAAGTAAGTAATGGTGCCAGCTTTCTTTGACATCTGAAATAGCTCTGTCATGTTTGTCTGGTGGGAGAAACATATTGTTCCAGTGTTTCTGATTATGATGTTAGGGAGTGATTTCATACTGGCCTCATTCAAGGCTACTGTCCGACCTCAAAGCCAGCTATGAATTGGACTAATGTGCTGCGAAACTTAAGATTGCCAAACCAGTTTAATAAGAGTTTACTGATACTTTATATGCTGAGCAAGGGGAGATTGTCAGGTGTGGATCCAAGACTCTCGAGGTCTGAAGGCAAGTGTTTCCTGACTGAATAATTAATTTTTGGTGTTTAATGGCATAGCTGTCTCCTGCCACAGAGACTGGCTTGCAGCTAGATAGTAACACTGCAGTGATGAAAACACTCACTCTGAATTGAAAACTATAGGAAATGTAAACTACCAGAAGCTGAACTCTGCTCACTGGGAATGCCTTCCTGCTCCTTGAGTGTGTTACTTGAGTAGTCTCAGTTCTGCATTTTCAACAGCATGTCTGTGTATGTGCAGGGTCTCTGTAGGCATAGAAGAAGTAAGAACTGTTAGCCGTAGGTGTAAGAACTCATGTCAATAAACATGGGCAATGAAATTCTCTTAATGGCCACACTACATATACAGGATCCCTTTTCTGAAATACCCAATCAGATGGAAACTAATCAGCTGCTATGGCCACGTGAGTAAATTGAACCATGCCACTATATTGAAATCTGACTGTATGTGCTATCCTGATCTCTGAAACAGTTCCTGGTGTGTGTCTGTCCCAAGCTGACTAATACTCTCCCCCAGATTCCCAAGCGTGGTCCAGTAACCTTTCCCAGTAGTCAGTTTGGTGCTACTGCCCTGGTTTAGATGGTGAAGAAGTCTAATAGCATGGACTCTGTGCCATTTGACCTCAGCATCGGAGGCTTACCCATGCATATTTAAATTACTATTATCAGTGTATAATAATATGTGTAAGTGGCCCTTAACAGTACTCGTAGGAACAGAAGATAGTCCACGTTTATGTACAGAATGAGTGAACATTACAGACAGAACTTCAGTGTTTGCATTTCTCAGTGCATGCTCTTAAAAACAATTTGCATCACTGAGACAGATGGGATGATAGAAATTCCTGTAAATTCCCTGACGTTTCTTCTTTCTCCAGAAAATTTCTATCAGAAAAGTAAGAAGGGAAAGAATGATATATATACTACCTTCTGCGTTGATTTTCCCATGCATATCTGTAATTGTGTGAATCGCCGTAGTTTTATTGAAGTAAATGGTCTGAGACTGGTTTACATTAACTGAGGATTGGACCACTGTTTTTCACCATGCTCTGCTAAGTGAAGGCAGGAGCCCCTCATAGATTACTGACTGTATAAGACCCGCATGTGTAACTGACCCTGAGAACTTAACTTCCTTAAAAGAAAATTCTGGCCATCCTGAAATGAATTACTGGTTAACTACTATTAATATGCCATAGAGCTGGAGAGTCGTCTACAACACTGCAAGATCAATAACAGTATTTATCGTGCATCATATTGATCTTCTGTGAAAGAGTGGGCCGTATTTCACACTGTGTACATAGTGCAAAAAAAGTAGCATCAGTTCTCTACAGGAATTAGTAAATACATAGAAAAGAGCTTAGAGATCCAAGGGCACAACTGCATGAAGGGATACTCTTGGCTCACTGCAAGAGCCTTGCTCACGCAGGGAGAGCCTCTGATGCTGCTACATTGTAGATTTGATGTTCCAAAATCTGAGTGAGAATTTTAACCACTATTTGGTTTACTTGTCTAGTTTTGGTTCCTTCGTGTACAGGTTCAATCCTGTATTTTTAATTGCATCCTGTTCGCAACTTGCAAAATGTTAAAATTTGTGGCTAGTGGTAGGGAAAGAACCCAGGAGCCCTTCCCAGTTTTTCCGTGTAGAGGGTGAAGACAGCCAAGGTGTGAGCCCAGCTCCTGCAGCAGACCTCTTGTTTGAAAGGGCAGGTGGAGGGACAGAGTGGGAGTCTGATGGTGTAGCAGCAGTTGCCTCATTGAGAGCTGCATTCCTCTCAAAAATTGCTCCCTTTAAAGCAGTGGACCTAAGGGCTGCCCATCAAGTGCAGGTGTTGTAATGTGGCAAGCTCTGAGGCAGGGGAGGACCCTCTCCTTGCCAGCAATTACATTTGTGGGGTAAAAACCGCCACAAAACAAACAAACAAACAAACAAAAAACCAGCCGAAAACTGCTTTCTTAACCTTGGTAGTCTCATCTTGCTGGTGGAAAATGCAGCCACAGACAGTCTCCCTTGAAGAGGACACCTTGCTTGTTGAGCAGCTGGAGGGAGGGCTGTGGGAAGGTTCAACCTGTATGTATGTTGGAGTCAGGAATTACAGGTACAGGCCAAAGACCAACTAGAGAAACCCCGATTAGTTAGAGTTTAGTGTAGTTACAGATGTTGCTTCCAAAAGACCTGCGCTGTTTGCCAGCGGTGGCCCTGCGTGAGGATGCTCTAGCCCACAAGCAGTGTGCTTGCCTGCAAAGGGCTAGCAGACGTCAGAAGCTCCCCCGGATATTAGGTAAACATAAAATCTCTGGGCAGATCTCCAAGTGCCTTGTTTTATCCCTAAGACAGTTTAGCAAGGTTCTTTGACCTTTAATTCTGCTGGCCTCGGCACTTAGCACTTCTTTGAAAGTACACTGTGTAGGTACTGGCTGGTCTAACCTTCCTGAGGTTTTACTGCTCAGAAGTCAGATCTTTCAGAGCTTTCTCCATTAATAGCAAAACTCTTTCCCCTTATTGTGTTTACAGTTGTGTATGTTCTATATATGTTGTATGTGTATGATATATGCATTAGTAGTAGGAGATGGCATGATTCAGCTAGGCAGGATGGGGTAAGAGCGTAGAGCTGGACTGCAGACCTGTCCCTAACCTATTGCGTGCCAGAGTCACTGAAGACCTGCAAGAGCTCATCTCTCCGGAGGCATCCTTCCCTCAGGCTGGCTGGTTTCAAGACTGTGAGTTTAGAGTAACCAGTGGGATGTTTTGACTTCGTCTGGCATGGCATCCACCCACAGTCCAGATGGCACAAAGCTATGTCTTGTATGTCTCCCTTCTCCCAGGTGAAGCACCAAATCTCCAAATGCTACAGAAAAAAAGCAGAGTCTTGTCCCAAAGCATGACATCAGAGAAAATCTCATCTCCTAAACTCAGGGGAAAGTGTGAGCTGAAGCAGGTGGCATGTTTCTCCTGCTCTTTGTCAGATGTTGTCAGTCCTTCCATCTTCAGAAGCATGATGTGGCTTGATATTTAGGGAAAATTAACCCTTCTAGCTATCTTTCCAGCGCCAGCGCAGGAGTCCTAGTTCTGATTGGAGTTGGGTGTGTCCATCTCTTTGCTTGAACTTTCCCTTTTGCCAGGGCTTCTGTTTTTACTGCTGATCTGCTGGGGCGTATCCTTGTAGTGGGGCTGCAGCTCAGAAGGGCCATGTGGCAGCGATGTAACAAGGACCACAGATTCCATAATTCTGCATTTATAAGAGAAAGGTGCCCCAAGGTGCTGACATCTGGCCATTTATGTGTATGGGTGCGTGGTGCCTGAATGAGCGGCTGACTGGCTCTACAGACTCAGTGTGGAGTCTTGAGAGGGCAGGTGATAGTATTGTAGGGGCTATTGGAGAGCACAGGGACAGCAGAAGGAGAGCAGAGGGCCACTTTGGTGGATTTGTAACAGCCTTGAGCACTCAGCTGCTGACAGCTGTTGTGCAGCTAGATAAAGAGGTGGCTGCAAGTTAACCCTTTTGCACCTCGGGGGGCAAATGATGGTATCCCCAACAAAATACAGGAAGAAAGAGAAAAGAAGGGACAAAAAGCATATTTTCTTCCCCTGCTTAATGCAGCAGGGGACTGCTACAGCTGCTCTTGCTTTAGGAAGGAGCTGCAGTACTACCTGCCCCTGGAACATCACAGAGACATCAAAGATGCTTATATGATTTTGTGGATAGCTATGAGCAAGTCTCTGTTCCAGCCTAGCCTGTCTTCTGCCGTGTGAAGAAGCAGCATGCATGAGACCTTTCCAAACTTGCAGCAAAACTTGCTACTCTTCCCCTCACTTCCTTTCGGTTGCTGATGCTTCAGGGTGGCTCACCTTTCATGTGTAGGTGTAAAGAGGCCCCATCTTCCTGGCCTAATATTCTTAGCAGAAAGTGTTGTCCCTTCTTACGAAGCACTGCAAGTGGTGGAAGGACACTGCAGAGGTCTTGGAAGAAGTTGCGTATCTGTGCAGCGTAGCATAGCCCTGCCAGAAGTTCTGTAGCCGGCTGCCTTGCATTGCTCTCTCATGTCAAATCTGTATCTCAGCAGGAAGCACATTGGAGGATTTTGCTTTCATCTTCTATTTTACAGCGTGAAAAGCAGAACAATTGGACCACAGCTTGATTTGGGAGCTGAATCTGAGGAGGAGAGTCAGACTTGTGCTGTGATTTATCAGAGTTGTTATCTTTCAGCGCCAGTAGTCTTAAGTTCTGATTTTATCAGACACAGACAAAAGGACTTGAAGAGAGGCCTGCCCAGAAGCAAAATAATAGCAATAATATAATTTCATAGAAATATGAAAGTGCAAAAGCTGTGTAGGGTCTTTTATGGCATTGCAGCCTCTTCTGTGTGCAAATTTGAGGTACTGCCAACAAAAAAGGCCAGCTGACGTTGTTCTAGCTTGCATAGGGCTGAGGGGCAGAAAAATCCGATGCAGGAGGTATAAAACACTCTATTAAATGCGTGTAGTTCACTGATCTCAACAAAATGGTGAAAGGGGGCACTGTATAGTAAAGTGATCTGGAAGGAGACAATCCACCATGGCAGAGAGCTTTCATTACAGCTGAAAACAAGTTGAATTGTAAATGGCAGTAATGGGTGAAACTGATCATTGGATCTGGAGTGCAGCTAATCCATAGTACAGTGGAAGTTGTTACCATGACTCTGAGAGGCTGGTAAATGCCACCATATTAATATTGCGGATATGTAACCAAGGTACAGATATACCAAGAGAAACATACAAAACTAGGCAATGCCTGCCTGACATCTCTCTTAGGGCTGTTTCATATGTGCCTGTTGTGCATTCTGCTTCGTCTCTGTACCTGATAGCCCTCAACAACTCATCAGTATGCTTAAAGACACAACCTTCTCTCCTCCATGGTAGGTAGACTGGGAAGACATGGGAAGAGCAGGAGCTCCTTGCAGCAGGGAAAACTATGCCCCAAACACTTTGTAAGGGTTTGTGCAAGGCCGGGTTACAGGGATGTGAGGTAGAACCAGAGCTGCAGGGATGCCGGGATGTACCGTTCCTCTGTTGTTTAGTATGTAAACATATTTTCACTGTGTGTTTAGACCTCCTAAGGCTGTGGTAGTGTTTTGCTATGTCTGGCTCAGCCAGGTAGCCAGTGCAGTGTGTCAGAGAGCTCAGCTCTGAAATGGTACCAACAAGCACCTTCCTTTTACATCCTTGCAAATATCACAGGGCACTGGTTGACACAGGGGTGAGGAAAACAGGACTTAAAACATCCTTAGAGAAGCCCAACCCACCTTAGGGAACCACAGGGGAGGCAGATCTTGGTGGGGACAGCCTGCAGGGCGTGCAGCCAGCTGGGCTCTGGTCTGAAGGCACTTCTGAGCGCAGGCAGCAAGTCAGGAGCAACGCCCTCCTCCTGCTCTTCTGCCGCTGGTGGGGGAACTTGTTTTGCTTTGTGATTTTGAAGGTAAGCAGGAGCTAAATTTGGGTATGGAGGCTGTGCCAGGATTGAAGGCCTCGCTGCGTGGAGGTGGCATGTGGGTTTCTGAGACAGCTTGGCTGATAGCACAGTGCTTTCACTCCTGCAGCTTCTCGTGTGGCTGTGTCCTCTCACCGGCAGGACATTGGCTGGAAAGGGGTCATCCAGTAGCTAGGGCCTTTCTGCTTCCAGGGAATTAAAAGAGACTTGGCATGCTGTTACAATTTTAAAATTATAAGAGTGCTGCATCCTTACCTGGTATGAATCCTTACCAGATCAATTGATGCTGCTTGAGGGCTCAGAGCATTATTTTAACCTGCAGTTGGCTTTGTCTCCTGCTTTGTGGTCTGTGGCATGTGTAGGTGGTGGTCTTAGACTTTGAGTGGACATCAGTTCAGTTGGGTTTCTACCAAACATCCAGCTGTTTCCCTTTCAGTTACCACCTCTTACTGTTTACCACTATCTGTGCAGCCCTCAGGAGAAGTAGTAGATCATCAGAAGGTGAAAGGTAATGGTTTTCATGGAGCCTTCTATTTCATAATGGTTTGGTTTTTTTCTTTTTCAGAGGGACGGATGGTCATTCAGGACATCCCTTCCATCCCCAGCAGAGGGCACTTGGAGAGCACATCTGATTTGGTCGTGGAGTCCCCCTACTACAGCGGTTTTTACCAGCCGTCCCTGTATCCTTACTATAACAACCTGTACAACTACTCCCAGTACCAAATGGCAGTGGCCGGTGAGCCTTCCTCAAGTGAGGCGGAGGGTATGATTCTAGGTCCGGCCATGAAAAACAGCCTTCGAAGCCTCCCAGCAGCATACATGCCAAGCCAGTCAGGAAAACAGTGGCAGGTATGATGATGTTACTGAGATGTTATGTGGAAGAGTGAGGTGCACATTAAGCTGTTCCTTGGGTCTGATTCTCACCTCCTGTTTGCTCTTTTCATGCCAGTGCCAAACCGGGTCCAGATTCTGGGGTGGTATTAGGACCCCCATTAGGAAAGTTAGCCGAAATGTGTCATTATGATGCAGCACAAGGAAAGCAATCATACAGGTGTAGGTAGGTTGCTGCAGCCGCTGGATAGAAGGCACCCACTCGATCTTACCTTCTGAGTTATGTCACAGGAGATTACAGACTGTTTTCCGAAAAAAAAGAGTCCCAGCTGAATTACCCAGCGTAGCATCCTGGCAGCTTCGGGTGTCATTTCTGAGAGGCTTTGCCCTTCAGGAATATTTTCTGTCTTCCACGTGCGAGGTGCTGAAGTAACCAATAGACCGTGCTGCTGCATGGTGGGTTGGTGGCAGCCAGTTGAGTGTGATACGGGGTATTGCTGCTAATGGTGTGCTCTGGCAGTGTCAGCTCCAGGGCTCGCCATCTCCACTTGGGTAGCTCAGGTCACAGGCTGTGCCTGAGAGGTTTGCACCAGAGCTCTGCGTATTTCTTAAGGTGTAAAGCCAGCCGAGCCATCTCACTGTAGGACTTCGTAGTTGCAGCCTCCAGCTCAGCACCAGTCAGAGACTGGAAAATGGAGAAATCTGCCAAGGCAAGGGATTCTTGGCAAAGTAAGTGGAGCCATTTCAGTGAGCCTGAGGCTGTTCAGTCGGGCTGCAGTGGCACTTTTCCATCTGAGATTGAACTTGGCAAGCTACGCTCTCCAAGGCTGTGTACACCCATGGTCCTTGTCTAAGGGCAAGAGAGGGCAGACCTCTTCTATAGAGCCTCAAGAGAGAGCAGGCTGCCTTCCGCAAAGGCTGTGTTGTGAAACCACTCAACAATGAAAGATTAAATATCCACCAAAACCTCCTTTCTGAAAGGAACAGATGGGTCATCCCCTTTGTCGACAGAGAATTCCTCTAGCAATTCTGGCACAGGGACCAACTCTGAAAGGGTATTTTAACTTCCATTACCAAGGAACTGGAACTAAGACCAGGGTGATTACAATTAGTGTAGCAGTCCACGTCACCTTCAGTGAGTCTTTCCTATCATTGACACTTTTTTTGGTGGAAATGTCCTTCTGAAAATGCAGATGTCTCCTGGGGCAACAGCTGGCAGGTCCATGAATTTGAAGCTCATGACTTTACAGCAGTATGCATTTAGTACTGTTCCATGTCCCTTTTTTGCTATGAGTACAGCTGTGTGGGGAAAAGAGCTGTCTCCCTCCCTGCTGCTGTGTGAGCCCACACCACAAGAGCTATCTTCTCTCAGTGTGTTGGTAAGCTTCACTGCAATCACCTTCAAATCCGTGGAGGTACACCTTTTCAGTTAGGTTAGTTGATAGCATCCTCTCTAGCCACTGAGTTTCATCACCAGACTGGAGGAGAATTAGTAAAGGCAAGCTGGTGGTAGGATTTTGTGTGTGGTAATGGGGTGAGGTGCCAGTGGTTTTTTAGCTTTTTCATTTTGGTTGATTGAGTTAACTTGGCACGTCATAGCAGAGTACTTTTGCAATACCTAGCCTGTTAGAGAGCTACTGCAGAGCTGATGCTTGGAGACACCATCACAACACAAATGAGGGGCAGCAACATTTGTCTTGTGAAAATCTTGAAGGCTGCTAGTCCTGCACTTCACCACTCTCCCAGCCTGTAGAGACTTCTGTGATTTTACTTGCTTGGGAAAAATGAAAGGAAATTACAGATATTGACTATTCTAGCACATAGTGTTTGAGGAAGAGATAGATGAGGGTTTCTTAAAGTATGTTAAACCTTGGAATGAAGATGGTGTTCTCCTGGTTCTGTTTTCATGTACTGTCATTTGAAACTAGACCGTATGTGTAAGAAGTCTTGGCCTGGAGGGTCCATTGTCACACTGTGAGACTACCTGTTTCCTGTGGGACCTTTGACACCCCTTAAAGAAATAAAAGCAATAGTACGTTCTCCACACGTTTTTCTCTTGGGGCCTTGTAGAATCTGTAACTAACATTTGCTTAAGGGCCACTCAAATTTGTTTGGGATACCAGAGAGGTAATTAAGGAAAAAAAGAGGTGGTTGTTGTCAAAAAGGACCATTTTCCTTCCACCAGCTGGCTCCAAGCACTGGGTGTTCATTCCCACCTTGTAGGTTGTGTGGCATGAATTTAGTGATTTACCTCACCTAAGATTTTAATTTCTCCTGGCCGAACCTTTTGGGATCTCTCAGTGCTGTTCTGGTGAGATGTCTATGCAAAGAGACTAGAGGCAGTGCTTTCTGCCTGCAGAAGTGACATCTCCCCAGTTTCTATATGGCCTAAAACCAGGAGCCCCCTCTCCTGTTCAGCAGGGCAGAGTGTGGTTCAAGGTCAGTGTCATGTGACTTACAAAATGTTTCTCAGAGGCTGATCTGCAAGAAGGATTGTTATTGCTGGAAGAGTTACGAATCATGGGGTTTGCATACTGTTATGACAGCATAACATTGCACAAATAATCATAAAAAGTTTTACTGAGAGCTAGGCTAGATAATGTTTGATGGCAGTGGGTGCAGTGATGCCGAGGTTGTAAAACACTGTGTGGCACTGAAGATGGTTTGTTGTAAGGGGAACAAGCTTTCAGCTACTGCACTCACTTAAACGTCAGTTCTGTGCGTGGAAGGTTACCGGTAAAGTAAGATCCAGAAATACAGTGTTAAATGGAGAAGGATGAATGCATTTCTTTGTCAAGCACAGTGAGGAGTTACAGGAGAGTTTTCCAAGCATGATCCACAAAGAGGAATCAAACCTTGCTTACACCTTCAGGGGGTTTTGTTGGCAAACCTATTGTTGTGGTTTAACCCCAGCCAGTAACTAAGTACCACGTAGCCACTCACTCACTCCCCACACCCTTCAGAAGGATGAGGAGGAGAATCAGGAAGAAATGTAAACCTCGGGGGGCTGAGATAAAGAACAATTTAATAACTGACATGAAACAAAATTTGAACAGAAAAAGTAATAATAACAACAACAATTATAATGAAGAGGAGGGAGAATGGAAGAGAAACAACATCCAGAGGAAATGGAGGAAAGAAAACAAGTGTTGCACAGTGCAGTTGCTCGCCACCCGCTGACCGATGCCCAGCTGGTCCCTGAGCAGTGACCCAGTGATCGGCAGGTCCTGGCCAGCTCACTCTGTTTATCTGCCGCTGAGCATGACATAGCGTGGTATGGAATGTCCCTTTGGCCAGTTTGGGTCACCTGCCCTGGCTGTGCCCCCTCACAGTTTCTTGCGCCCCTCCAGCTTTCTTGCTGGCAGGGCCTGAGAAACTGAAAAGTCCTTGATTTAGTATAAACGTCATGCAGCAACTACTAAAAACCATCAGTGTGCTGTCAACATTGTTCTCACATCATAGCCAAAATACAGCACTGTACCAGCTGCTGAGAAGAAAATTAACTCTATTCCAGCTGAAACCAGAACACCTGTCCAGGCTGATTCTTCCCAGAGGAACCATGTAGCTGTATCTACAAAGGAATTTTTGCTGAACTGCCTGTACTGCCTGGGTTTATTTTTCACATGCGCAGCTTTCTTAACCAGTCTTCCAGTATGTGAGTCTGCGTGTGACTAGTAGTGCTGTAACTTTTTTGATCAAAGTTTTTTATTTTTGCTTCTTCACCAAAATCTTAGCTGTATGATGCCTGCTGTAACTGAATCAAGGCAGCTTGCTAAGATTGTGAGCTCGCGGGAGGGTGTCTTTGTGTGCTCCTGTAAGGTACCCTAGTTTAAGCAGCGTAGACAAGACCCCTGTCTTTTCCAGGCTCTGTTGGTAGAGTCTTAAGCTTGTCTTGGAATAACTGTAACTGCACAAGGAGAATTGCATACTTAAGGTAACTTCTGGATGCAGACAAGGTGTTGAGCAGCCCAGCTGTCTGCTGTTTCAGGATTTAGGGAGCAAGGGAGAAAAGCCAGGGAGGGAATGTGTGAGTGTGTGTGGGATGGGATGAGGATTAATGCATCATTGAGCCTTGGCAAATAAACGGAATCACTGAATCTTTAATGTAGATTAATGTCAGATTTCATTAGTCTTTGTTCTTGGCAGAGGCTGGTGTGGATTCATGAGTGGATTCATAGAGGTGCAAATTTTTTAGATATTTCTGTGTAGGTTTTGTTCATTTGTATACAGTTATCCCAGAAGCTGTATCCATCATGATTTGATAAGCATAATGAAGAGGATAGTTTTGGTCGAGACCTTCAGTCATTTGTATTCTGCTGCTTTTGTCACCTGCAAGGCAGATAATCAGATATATCTGGTGGTGTACCTAAAGAAAAGGCAAGCTTAGGTCAGAAAGGAAATGTAGCAGATGTGGTGGTTACTGTGCATCTCCTTTCACTCCAGTTGTGTGTGAGCATGTGGAGCCTCCCTTGAAGCTCTTGTAATTGTTCGTTATGGCAGGAATTTATGTGCATTCAATCCAGTGAACAGTTAAATGAGTTCACCAACATTAGTGCTCCAAGTCAGAGCATGGTGTTATATAGTGGAAGTTGGTCCTTCTGAAACTCGTCTCACTGCAGTGCACTTAGGGACAGCAACTGGAAAATGATGTGGTGACAACAGTCTTTTCTACATCAAAAGTAAAACCTGGATGGACATGTCAGACTTTAATCAGGTTTAATTCTCCAAGCTGGCAGTGAAACCACTGGCATGTGACGCAGACCATGAACATAATAGGGACTCCTTGTGAGTCAGCATCCTCCCCAAAAAGTGTTAAAACTCTTCTGTTTTCTACAGCTGAACTATTAAAAATCCACAAGATGCCAAGTTTAGCCCCACACCTGGGGACAAACAGCTGCATTTTCTTTGTTACTCTGGTAACTCCACAGATCCTGCTTTGCAGAAAGGTTTAAGCTGGCCAGGAGGTTTTGGACAAATTTCAGAATTTCATGACATCTATTTTATGCTCTGAGGTGGCTTTTTTTTCTTTCTTTTTTTAATGCAGCTTGGCAAACCAGTATTCACACTTCCAAAAGCTCAACTTTCTTGTTCTTCTCTTAAACCAGTTTAGAGCAAAAACCAGAAGTAAGAATTGGTGAAAGTCAGACTGAGAGATTTTAACTCATTTGCCAACATGGGAATTACATTTACTGTTTCGAAGTGGAAATACTTAGCATTGCTGAGGTAGGAAACTGGTTTTTTAAGGATTTCTTAAAAAGCAGCAAACATAGAAGACTGTCTTTTACTAAATCTAGAAAAGTGTAGCTGTGATAGGGCAGCTAGCAGTTTGAACTCTTTAAGAATAGCTGCTTGCTAGTAAAAAAGGTAAGTCTTCTCAGCTTCCACAATGTGCTTCTATTTTCTGGCACAGTTTTTACTCCAGTAAGCCTGGCCTTCTTGCAGAAATGTGCGGTCTAACTCTCCAGAAATAGGTGTAAAATGTGTGTGTGTAAATATATACACATTGTGCGAGTCAACTGACACAATCGCGATTTTATGTGTAAGCAGTGTATTATATACTGTATTCATAACATACCCTTCACACTACAGATTTATGCTAAAAGTATCCTAATGTTTCTGACAGCTCATGTGTGACATGAATGCAATCCATATTTCTTGGAGGAGCTAATCTAAGCGGTTTGTTTTCCGATACTGCTGATAGGGCTATATCTCTAGGTGTCACCGCAGTTGAGATTCTGATGGTAACATATTGTTTATGGGTCACTGCCTTTGTCTAAAAGAATAGGTTGGAACAGAATAGCAAAGGTTAATTAAGTTTGTCTATCAAGGAGGGACAGATATAGATGTCTCTTGTATTTTCTGTGCTAGAATCAAAGTAAGTCAAGGCAGGGTATCATAGACTTGTTTTGCCTCATGCTGGAAAATATGCTTAGCTGGTTTTAGGAATGAAACAAAGCCACCCTGGGCAGTGTGAGTGCAGCAGTAGTTGTGAGAGGTCAGCTCATGGGCAGTAGCATTGCAAGATGGGAGAGTAGTGGCAACCCTGATTTACAGCTGGGGAAACTGAGGCAGGGAAGTGTTAAATAACTTGCCCGTGGTCACACAGCCTGCACATGACAGGATGGAGATTCCTGATGTCTCGACACTCCAGTGCCTGGCAGATGCTTTCTCATCTCGTGCCAGAAACTGACCTGTGAGACTGTGTCTTGCAGCTTCTGCAAGTAAAAGAATTAACCGGGTGATGTTTTGTCTGAAAAAATCATGTGGGAAGGGCAGGACCATTTTCTCATCTGTGAGGCTGGAGGAAGTGAGCCACCGCTTGTGCCTGCCTTGCCTCTTTTCTGCCTCTGGTCTGGCCACCTTTTCTCATCAGCTTTTCCTGCATGAAGATTTGTAGAGGTTATGCAGATGTTTCCAGGAGCGTGGAAGGAGGACCTGGGCTTTACGTTGCTCTTCCACAAGCTGTTGAGGAAGCTTTTTTTGCAGGAACAGAGTGAACTGATGCAAGAGCATTTTCTTCCCTGGCTATTGCTACGTATTCTGTCACTGTTGCACACTGCTGTAGGTCTGCACTGACTGTTGTGCTCAGTGACAGACCAATCCTGCTTCCAGTTAGCCTGTTTGGGGACGAGTTGTTCCTGCCTTCTGAATTCCCATATTGGCTTTACAAAGGACCAAGGAAGGAATTTCCCCTGTGTGCACCGTCTTTTAATCAGGCCATGTTTATTTGTTTGTGAGTTATAAGCATCCCACTGTTGCTTGCAGTACATCCTTTAAAAAGTTACTGAGTGCATGCTGCGCTGTACAATTTAGAGGAATCCATCAATGTTGAATAGGCCAGATGTGCTTCTCTGATAATCTGTTTCTCCCACTGAAGTTGGGTACTTGGTGAATCAATCCTGCAGCTGGGGCAGGGCACAAGGGAAATGTGGCTGGAAGGGGATGCACTGTGAGTGAGCAACTCATGTGTCCAACTCAGGAGTTCATCTTGTTCTCTGCAGAGAGCAAGTGCATGCCCATCCCTTCCATAGCGCTCCCTTACCTAAAACATGCCTTGTTCTTATGGAGCATAGCCTGTGCTGATGCCAGTCAGTGTAGCTTGTGGGACCGTCCCAGTCCTTGCCTGTCTTGGCCTAGCTGTAGGACTGGAAGAGGTGAGGGAGGCAAGGGGAGGCACCAGAGGGCCAGGCATCTCCTCCTGTGATCCCTGCATGACCCCAGGATTCCCCCAAGACAGGACCCAGGGAAGGTTCCCAAACCTGGCACCTGGAGAAAACATGGCTACAGTATTTGGAAGGCCAGACTGCCCTGGCTTGGAAATAATCTGAATGTTCCAGGACCTCCCCAGGGCTGTTTTTATCTCCCTTTCTGGCACCCAAAAATGTGCAAGGACTCTTCAGAGCTACAGGAGTTAATACAGAGCAAATGCCCCTTCTCATGGGGTAATGATCTCCTGAGACCCCTTTTTAATGCAGCGCTAAGGTCAGGAGTTTTTACGACTGGTTGTTTTTTTATTGTTACTGTAAAATAGAATTGCTAAGCACTATAAAAAGGAAACCTTATGGTTCAGATTTACTGCAGTGTGTATTCTAAACAGTTTAATAAAACAAAACCAAAGCTTTTAGATTTTCTTCAGCAGTTAATACACAGCATATTCTTTGCAGAGCCAAGCAGCTGGCTGTCGGTTGAACTGTGGTTCATAGACTTGGTGTGGGTAATAAGATTATAAAACATGTCTCTTGCTAGCCAGCTACCACACACTAATAATAATAGTAGTAATAATTCATTGCATCCAGAGGTTTTAGATGAGTTGGTTTTTTAAGAAATGGAGAAAAACCCTAAAAAGAGGTTCGAAAAGAAACAGGTCACTGCGTCCTCCAGTCTAAAGGGAGAGGAAACACGCATGTGACTCTTTCAGTGCCAGCGAGTGTTCCCTTCAATTTTACAGCTGAAGTAATGCTGTCTGCTGCAGGCGACCTTTTCTCAGTTGTACACGTGCACATGTGCATTTGCACAGGGGAGAGGTGGAGATGTGAGGACCGTGGATGCTGCCCACAGCCCTGCGCCATCAAGGGAGGGAAGTCTGTGTGCAGAACGGCAGACAGAGGAGTTTGCTAACATTTTTCCCTAGTACTTCTAGAGCTGTTGAGCTTTGTGGATATGTAGATTCAAAATGGCCTTTGGACTGAGCTTTTGGGCAGTTTGCATTGCTGATCCATAATTTCAGGGCAGAGGCAGCCTGGGTTTTGTTGAAGGAGTCTGTGCAAAGTACAGATGTCTGTTTCCAAGAGGAGACTGCCATTTTTCGGAATAGTAGAGAGGATGTCAGTGCGTTTTTTGAGCTCAAGCTTCCTTGGGTTGACACATTAATGTTTTTTTAAGAGCAAGTTATTATTTTTCATGGTTAACATAGGTGCATATAGAGCTGTTTCTGCAAGCATAGGGTGCAGATGGTAGAAAAATCAACATCTTAAGTATTGCTTTAATTTATAATAGAAAAACTCTTACTTTCACAGACTAAAAGCATGTTCTGCCGGTCCTTCAGTATATGTGCAAATATGTGCCACTGTGCTGCTGTCAGAAGACGGGCAGAGGTGCACTTTGCTTCCTGTAAACAGCCACTGCTCTCTCTCAGCACTTAATCTTGCTGTAAGCCTGGCTCCACCTGGAAAGCGGGATGTTGACCTCTGTCTCAGACAGCACCAGCAGGATTTTATGTGACTCAGGCCACATTATTTCCAGCCAGGCATACTAAAATGAATATTGAATTATTAAGGGGACTCCTAGAAAACAAGGGGTGACTGCATTCTGGTTGCTTTGCTGGGAGGTGCCAGTGACTCCTTCTGCAAGGACCAGACCCTGGGGGTCTGCTGGCACAGGGTGGCCATCTGAGGCCGCAGGGTTCCACGTGTGGCTGGCTGGGATCCAAGGGAGCCACAGTGGAGTGGGCAGAGCTCCTCTAACCATGGTGAGATACGGCTGAAAAGGCTGTCAGACACTTCTGGTTGAAGTAAACATCTAATGGCATAGCTAGATGTGCGTTACTGTTGGCACTTCTACCTTTATACCTGGTACAGAACTGTGGTATTTTTTCTCTGTCCGGAAGCTTTCCATCTTAGAATCATTCAGCTCCTGGCAGACTTAGGGAGACCAGGTCATATTACCTTTCCTGTTGATAATCTTAAATCTTGTGAAGTGTTTGGCTGCATTTTTTGGAGCACTGTAGCCACATTACATTGTAGGGTTTTGGGAACAAATAATAGTAGATGGTAGTTCTTTCATAAAACAAAAATTTAAAAACGCATTACCACCTCCCTCAGGAGAGCAGTTTGGATGATTTCAGGGCACTGGAGTAGGACAGACTTTGATTTCTCAGTGCTGCCAGCTTTGCTGCAGACTGTGGGATGGGGAGGAGGTTGTCTGGTGGACTCTTTGCTGACACAGTGGACCTGCTGGCTGGTGTCCAGCTGTGGCTCCGCTACAGGCTTCTTGTGTGGTCTGTCCACAATTTGGTTTTTCTGGGTAAACCAAGAAAATATTTTTCCATCTGACTGTGTTGTAAGAAAAGCAGTGTGTTAGTGTGTGTTGTGACTGCTCAGATTCTGCAGAGTGTGTCCCAAGTGAGTCAATTGGTAGGACTGTCCTCCTTAGCCACCCTGCAGGTCCCTGGCAGAGCAGTTACTACCAGTCTGAGGTGGGTTAGTCTCTGGGGAGGTGTAGGGACTGGATGGTCACTTCACCTCTGACACTGGCCAGGTGTGTGCAGTTGAAGGGGTCTGGAAAGCTTCCCGCGGTGTTGTCTGTGCCATAAACAGAGGACTTCCCAGGAAGCTCCTTGCGGTAAAGAGTGCATGTTTGTGTGCCAGATGCAGCTTCACCTGAGGTGAGATAAACCAGCCCCTAGGTATGCTGGTGCTGCTCCTGCTGCTGTAACCGCTAGGTCACATCCCATATCATGCCAGCTCACCTGCAGCTGAGCAGTGTGGACACACCGTGAGCCCATCAAAGCAAAAACCCAAGACCAGCGTGTCAGGATTTGACTTCTCATCCATCCCCTGAGGGCTCCTTCATGTGCACACCATGTGGCAGTGGGGTGCCCGTGGGGTGCTGGGGTTCAGCTTTCACAGACTGCTGTTGTGCTTCTCTCTCTGACAGGTAAAAGGCATGGAGAACCACCAAGCCATCAGCTCCCAGTATCGCATGTGCTCCTACTACCCACCTGCTTCCTACCTGGGACAGGGGGTTGGCACTCCCACATGCGTTACCCAAATCCTGACTTCTGAGGATGTCCCCTCCTACTTGGATTCAAAAGTGAGAGGTAAGTACACCCACCAAGTTGTCTGGGACCACCTTGCTGTGGGGCAGACACCCAGGAGGTGTGGGTTGCTGCTGGGAAGGAAGCTAGGTGTCAGAAAATAGGTGTTTTCAAGATGGTAGCTGTTTTCTGGAAGGCTTATAGTGGAGTGGCAACATAGAGCTGTTACTGGACAGTAGTGCAAGCTTGTACTTCAAGCAGTCTTGTGGTTCAGGAGCACAGTTGTTCATGCCTTTCTGCTCCTATGTATGTCTCTTAAGTTGTAGAAAAAGTCACTTGAGGTTCCATCTTTGGTGCTCCACCCCCTGGCTCCATCCCAGGAAAAAAGAATTATCTTTGCCCAACCACAGAATTAACTTTCTTCTCCTCAGAAATGCTGTCCATGATTTTTTCCACAGGCTTCCCCCGGAGCATTTGCTGTTCCCTTCTTTCTGAACCACATGTGGGAACTATCCCTACATCCCAACCATGTTGTGAAGCCCTTTGCAGACTTGCTTCCTTGTTTGCTTTCAAACTCATCACACAGTGTTACTTAATGTAAAACTGCTGCAGATAAGGTTTTATTTTCATATGCAGTGTTTCTTCGCTGTCCTAAGGATTACTATTATCTGCAGTAATTTCCAGGAAAGCATTGCTGAATTTACCCTGTGGTTTTGAAAACGTTCCTCTTGCTTCCTTGTTCCCTTGCTTCAGTAGCAGGTAGAGCGCACACACAGGCATTAACATGGCCCTGCTGGAGCAGACCAACTCCATTGAGCTGCTTCCCTGTCCCTGGAATAGGACAGTAACTGATGCTAGAGGAGCAAGAAGAGGAAGAGGAACAGAAAGAGTAGGGTGATCCTACTTTGTATGTCCAAAATCCTCATGCTCCTGCAATGTTCAAAGGTGTCTTAAGCTGCTGATTTCCTCTGAACCATCGTTTCAGTTACCAGCAGCAGACTGCACTCCATGAATTGAGCTAACCTTTCCATAACCTGTTCACACTTCTTGTCTCTCTGTAGCAATCAACGAATTGGGCAGTTTAATTTTGTATGGTCTGTGGGAAGTACTTCTTTTCATTTACGTTACACCTGCCAATTTTTTGTGGGGGTTCTGGTTTTATTTTTGCACAGTCACGCCACTGGCAACAGCATCCATCCTCATTTGCTTCTTTGATGCTCTTGTACATCTTCTTATAATGAAATTAATCTTCTCTTTATATCTGATGGAAGGATATATGTTGTGCAGGTTCCATAATTGTTTTCAGTCGTGGCCTTTCTGTGGCCAGTGTCCTGGTGTCTGTTGCATTTGTGTTGCAGTGAAAAATAGGGTGGTAGTGCCATGAAAGGACCTTAAGGACTCAACTGTTAAGTTTTGGGTGGTGAGATGTGTATAAAGTCATACCTGTGGCTGGTGTAAATCAGCACTGAGCCCTTGTATTCACTAACTCCAGAACAATTTGTGCTGAGGGGGCGGTTGCTCTGTCGGAATGGCTGTTTTCTGAAAGTCTTCCAAATACTGTGAAGTATCAGATAGATGAAGAAACAACACGTGGTGTGATGAAACCTTAGACTTTTCCTCCTTCTCAAGTAGTTTTAAATGGCTTAGAGAAATCAGTGATCCTTGGTTCATTTTCCTTCTCTTTTCTTCAATTTTATTTTCTTCCTTCTTCTCTGACCACCATTGAACAGTGATGTCTTCCTTTCTGCCCATTGGTTGGAGAAGCAGTTGGCTTTATGCTCAACTGCAGTTAACGCTTTTTCTTGCATCCATCACTACTAATTCACTTAAGAAGTCTTACCAGTTGAGTGTTCTTACAAATAGACAAAAGACCTTATACCCTTTGTTCCCAAATGCACTTCAGTAGTTTTTCATCACTCTAGAAAAAAGTTGTGCATAATGTGCCACTGATTTTTAAACTGCATAAATACTGTATTTTCAATAATCCCTGACTGCTTCTCCAGACAGTATTCCACATACAGATATTGTTCCCTAAGTTACACCATCAATCAGAAACCGACAAGCAGTGAGATGTAATTTACCGAGATCCAACAGCATTTTCCAGACTCTGAAGAAGTGTTTTTCCATAGCAGGGAGCTAGTGGGTGGAAGAGGCACCAGTATTTCTGTGAGAAACTGGAACATGTAAGCAGGATAATACCCATTTAATGACCTGCTTAGAAGCATCTTCTTTTTTGTTATGCACATTCTTGGAGGAGATGACTGCTTTTACTTTTTCCATCTACAGACAAAATAATATTCTCAGGCTGTTAGTCCATGATTTACACCCCCATGACATTTTCTTCTGGTGCTTTTCACAATCCACAGACGATCTGAGGTTTTTTGCTGAGTCAGCAAGCGGGCTGTGGGTGGTGGATCCTGCTTATTAAAGAGGGCAGTCCATTCCCCCAAAGTACTGACTGCTCATGCTGCAAGTGCTGTCTCAATCAAAAGACACATTCTTATGCATTTCTCCATTGATTGTTGGGCTGAACTTTGTACAAGGCCTGACTGCTTTGTATGAAGCCTGGTGACATGTTTCTGCAAGGTTAGTGGTTGCTACTTGCTAAAGACAACTCTAGTGCATGTTTTAAATAAATAAATCATATTTTACTCCTCCTGTTTCTGCAGCTGAAGTAACCATACTCAGAGACTCATTTTCTTTCTAAGAAATGTTCATAGATTTTTAGATCCAGAGGGGAACATTAGGATCATCTAATCTTACTTGCTATAATAATGCAGACTGTAAAACCTTACCTAGTAACTCATGCAGCAAGCCCATATTTTTAAGATCTATGTGAGGACTTGCATATTGGTAATCCAGAAATTTTACAGGACGGTAACAGTGCATATAGAAGAGCAACAGGTCAAAATAAAAACCTCATTTTGCAGCCAGATTTTCAAAACATCAGAAACTTGTATCTGTAACAAAAATGATTATTCAATTCCCAAGTGCAAATCTGAGATGGTTTTACAATGCATGCAGTCTGTTACCTACACCTGAGTTGTAACTTCAGCGTTATAGAGGTTTTGCCAGTTCATGTATTATCTCAGTTGGTATTTCAGCCAGACTATTTCATTAATTTTGTTCTGCTAAGGTAACTGTGTGCTTAGACCAGTTAATGTTGAAAGGGAGGAGAAAGGAGCTAGCAGAACACTGATTTACGCTTTCTTTGTTTGGTAATGGTGTGAAGTTCTCAGGAAGCTTCTGACATTTGCACGAGGTCATACTGTGCTACGGTATGTTGCATATAGTAATGGGCTAACGTTTTCTGAGCTGCAAAACACCATCAGTCAACTTTCTTGCCTTTTGAAGTGGTTCTAAGTAAAATGGTTTTGCTTACAACTAAGCACAGCTGCTGCCCTTCTAGCTTAAACTTGAAAAAAAGGGGAGAAAAAGAAAAACCTGTGACAAATGGCAGAAGGATGTTTTCAGAGGGCTCTCTTAGATAACCAAGTTGTAAGTTTTATATAATAATTTCTAGGTATGAGAGGGATTTTGTACTCTGTACTTTCAAAAGATCATTCCTCTCCTTTTTTCTGCAAGAGCAGTGAGAGGAAAATACGTATGAGAGGTTGTTACCAATCTCTGTGCATGCAAAACATACTGTAAAATGTGTCTTTATTTTGGAAGAAGCCAAGCTGAAATATCCTTGTGCAAGAAGTGGATGAATTAGAATGGCTCACAACAGGGTATTCTGTCTCCAAAAGCCAGGTGCCTTATTCCCATAGGTTTCTGTAGGACAGTTGCTTTTTGTTTGTTTGAAAATGGGCTTTTTCATAATTGGCTCAGTGCCCAGACTGGATAGCATCTTCCACTGATTTTGAATCAGCCTCACCTGCACTTAGATTTGTGAAATAACCTGCACAAGACCCTTGTTCGAGAGAGCAAGAAAGCACATGCTTGGATCAGGACTGGGTGCCTCGCTCTGGGTCCTGTTTCCACTGAGTGAAAGTTGAGCGTTGGCTTATCTGTGTGGAAGTGTTTTCAAGGCTTGGGACAGCTGCAAAAATAATTTACATTCAAATAGAAGGATCCAAAGGAGAAACATCCCTGTATTTGCAGACACCTTTGATTTTAAAGTAGTTATCTTGTCTTAAAAGTTGGCGTGGAATAAAACCTCTTCTTTGTCATTATTATGTGAAATGTTGAGGTAACTTCAGGGGAGTTCACTGCCTTTGGAAGAAGGAGCAGGCAACTTGGGAGGACTATAAGGATGTTGTGAGGTTGCACAGGGCAAAGATTAGAGAGGCAGAAGCCCAGCTACAGCTCAGGCTGGCCACTGCCATAGAAGATAGCAAAAAATATTTTTACAAATACAGTAGAAACAAAAGGAGGGCCAAAAATAGTTTGCATCCTTTATTGGATTCGGGAGGGAACATTGCCACAAAGGATGGGGAAAAGCCTGAGGTACTTAATGCTTTCTTTACCTCAGCCTTTAACAGCAAGAGCAGTTACCCTCTAGGAACTCAGCCCCCTGAGCTGGAAGACAGGGATGCAGAGGAGCAGAATGAGGTCCCCACAGCCCAGGAGGAAACAGTAACTGACGTGCTGCTCCACTTGGGCACACACAAGTCTATGGGGATGGATGGGACCCCCGCAAGGGTACTGAGGGAGCTGGTGGAGGAGCTCGCCAAGCCGCTCTCCATCATTGATCAGCAGTCCTAGAAAATTGGAGAGGTCCCAGAAGACTGGAGGTTAGCCAGTGTGACACCCATCTACAAGAAGGGCAGGATGGAGAACTGCAGGCCTGTCAGCCTGACCGTGCTGGGGAAGGGTATGGAGCAGATCAACCTGAGTGCCATCACGGGCACGTGCAGGACAACTGGGCATCAGGCCCAGCCAGCATGGGTGTATGAAAGGCAGGTCCTGCTTGACAAACCTGATCTCCTGTGACAAATGACTTGCCTAGTGCATGAGGGAAAGGCTGTGGATGTTGTCTACCTGGACCTTAGTAAAGCCTTTGAGACCATCTCCCACAGCATTCTCCTGGAGAAACTGCTTATGGCTTGGACGGGTGCACTCTACACTGGGTTAAAAGCTGGATGGCCGAGCCCTGAGAGTGGTGGTGAATGGAGTCACATCCAGCTGGTGGCCAGTTACAAGTGGTGTTCTGCAGGGCTCAGCACCGGGGCCAGTCCTGTTGAATATCTTAAGATCTGGGCAAGGGGGTTAACCAGTAAGTTTGCAGATGACACCAAGCTGGGCAGGAGCGTTGATCTGCGGGAGGGCAGGAGGCTCTGCAGAGGGATCTGGACATGCCGGACCGATGGGCCGAGGCCAGCTGGATGAGGTTCAAGAAGGCTCCGTGCCGGGTCCTGCAGCTGGGTCACACCAGCCCCACACAGCGCTACAGGCTGGGGCAGAGCGGCTGGAAAGGGCCTGGTGGGAAAGGGCCTGGGGGTGCTGGTCGGCAGCCGGCTGGGCATGAGCCAGCAGGGTGCCCAGGTGGCCAAGGAGGCCAGCAGCACCCTGGCTGGTGTCAGAAGCAGTGTGGCCAGCAGGGCAAGGGAAGGGACTGTCCCCCTGCACTGGGCACTGGTGAGGCTGCACCTCGATCCCTGTGTTCAGGTTTGGGCCCCTCATTTCCTGAGAAGGGCAACGAAGCTGGTGAAGGTTCTGGAGCACAAGTCGTATGAGGAACAGCTGAGGGAACTGAGGCTGTTCAGTCTGGAGTGGAGGGGACTCAGGGGGGAACGACTTTATTGCTCTCTACAACTACTTGAAAGAAGGTTGCAGCAAGATGGGGTCAGTCTCCTCTCTTCAGGAACAAGCAATAGGACAACAGGAAATGGCTTTAGATTGTGTCAGGGGAGGTTTAGATTGGATATTAAGAAAACTTAATCCACTGAAAGGGTGGTCAAGCATTGGAATAGGCTTCCCGGGGAGGTGGTGGAATCACCATCCCTGGAGATGTTTAAAAAACCTGTAGATGTGATGCTTAGCGACATGGTTTAGTGATGGACTTGGCAGTCCTGGGTTAACAGTTGGACTTGATGGCCTGAAATGTCTTTTCCAATAGAAATGAATCTGTGATTCTATGACAATTATTTTATGTGTCTGTGCCTGTGTTGTAGGAGATGGCTTGCATTTAAAATGTTGCTCTAGCTGCTGAATGGATTTGAATTTTTATTTCCCTGTCTGAGTGTCAGGATAGTTGGAAACACAATGAAGCACTGGAGCAGTGGTATTTGCAGCTTGAACATAAAGCAGGAATCTGAAACTCCTCTGAAATAGAAATAAGGAAAACTCATATGATGTGTTCATTTTGACACAGAAAAGGGCAACAGTTTTGTGTAAATCAGCAAACACCATTTTATGAAAGAACATTTCTAGTAGCAGATTTTTTTTTTGTCAGCAGGACAGCTTCCAACACTTTCAAACCACTTTCTCACTATCCTTTCTAGCAGTTAAATAACTGGTGTCCCCAGTTTCACAGTTGTGGAGATCAAGGCAGCACTGACGTTTCCAGGGTCTGCATTTAAAAACTCAGCCTTACATCTTTCTGCTTGGATCCTATATGGAAAACAGTGCTGAGCCATTGGAGAAACCCACCCAAAGTGGAGCAGCTCCATGAAGAGCCTCTTCCAGCAGTTTCACGATGAAGGTCATGTTGGAGACGGTCTCCCTGCTTAAGACAGAAAGGTTCATTTTGACAAAAGCATTGTTAGAACGCAAGGAATGCTGTGTGTGCCATAACCGTGCATGATAGGTTTGATGTTTCTCTCAGATCTGTGCACCAGAGTTATGCCTCTTTTTTGCAGTTTCCCATGTATAGTATTTCTGCATGAACCTGTGCCCTTGAAATGCAATGTGAGATAACAGTAACACTTTGGAGCCACATGTGGCAGACAGCTGTAGGTCAAGGCATCCCGATATGCAAAAGGTTTTTGAGAATGTCCTTGAACCTGTACTGCTTTCTGCAAGCATTCAAGTTACATGGACTGCATTGCAACAAAGCAGGCTGGTTTGATAAGTCTAAGGAATTAGCCCAAAGAACAGAAAAAAGCCTTGCATCTATCTGCTCTTTGTTTGCAGCCAGCTGAGAAGATGCGCTGATGGAGCTGTGCTGGTAAAGCACTTAGGAAATGGGGCACAATAGTAGAAAGTAGACCAAATTCTCCTCCACCATTGGGCTAGTAACTGTCAGCATAAGCTAAAAAGTAGCTGTTTCAGTCCCAAGGGTCTGGGTGTTGTCAAGTGTGAGAGGTGCCATTTTGTACTCCTTTTCCTGTGCACCTCTTCAAAACCCCTTGACTTTGGAGGGGTTTCAGCAGCAGAGTATGTAGGGAGGATAACATTTTGCTCCTAGAACTGATACAGTTCAGCAGTATTTAGCTTGTGTGTTTTGTGTGTGTGTCATGTCTGTGCATCTTTCGCTTAAAAAGCAACCTCTATTTGAGAGTATGCTATCAATAGTGATGAAAGAGCAAGCAATGTTTGCTGGAAACTTGAGACTGTGTTCCTCACTAACTATCCATCTTACATCAAACTTTCAGAAGTAAATTTTGAAACAAGACAGAAGAAAGGAAGGGGTAATCATCTAAATCTGCAGATTTTGAACAGTCAGTTCAAGTGGTTAACTTGACCTTTGTGCAGCTGTTCCTCTTTTTTTTTGTGCCTTCTCTTTGCTGTTACTTACAGTCCCCTATGGCTATGCTGTGTGGCTTCCCTTAGGTGCTCATTGCAGGGATGGTGAGCAGATTTTATACTGCACTTCTGCAAGCCTTGGTTTACATTGCTGCTTGTGTGTGCGCATTGCAACATCTTACAGACCTCTTCAGGCAGACTCGCTTTTAACATGTCATTTTCATTTTCAAGAAAATGTTGAATTTTGGGCTTAGCTGACTAGGCAGTTGTTGGACTTAGGGATTTTTCAATCTTTTAAACAAAGGAAGTCACTAACTGTGATTTGTGACATTCTTGTTCATACTTCATTTCGTTAACTGTAACAGCAGCTATTGAAATACATTTGAGAATGTGAGGCATATTCAGTATAAGCTGTGGTGACTCATTTTCTGTGAATTGAAGTATTTTTGTATATTATTTGTCTGTGGTCTAAATTAAGTTGGGTTGGTGAAGATTTGGCCAATATTAAAATAATTTTAAAAGGTCTGAAAAGAAGTGTTGAAATTAATGGAAGTATTTGCTTACATCCCATTCTGCTTCACTTTATTCCTGATTAAAAGGCTAATTTTAGTAGTTTCTTCTCTAAATGCAGCCTTTATATTATGCTCACTCAGAATAAAATAAGACACAGAATACACACAGAGTAAAATAATACGTGCAGCAAAGCAACTTTTCATTGGACAATTGCAGAATTACAGGTTTGATTCATGAGTTTTGCTGATTCATGCCAGGACAGCTGATAAGCCCTTGCTGTTTGCTCTGGGTGAAGCCACTGGTCCTGCCACAGGAGCAGCTGAAGAAGCTGTGTTTTTTATGGTTTTCTGCCAAATCTCTTCTTGTAGAAATGCAGGTATTTCTAGACTGAGGCCTTAGCATCCTCTAGGAGGAATGCTAAGTTCTCATGAAAAATACGTGTGAATGCTTTCATCTGTTGGCACTCCAGCCAGAGAGAGTGGGACAGTCTGAACCCTCAGGAGATGCCAGTGGGACCCCATCCACCCACACCAGCAAAACCACATCTACCAAGAAGGGAGTCAGCCTAGACAGTTGCTAAGCAGTCAAATAAAGGGTTTTTTTCACTGGATCTATTTGTTCATGCTGTAATACTTTGTGTGGATCAAAAGGTGCAAGGATTTTGAAATTCAAGGCTGGACTCTGGTAAGTGTTGCCAGCATTGAGCTGGTAAAACAGGGGTTTGAGGAGAGTCATTTTATTCTGAGGAAAACCAAATCAGCAATGTGGTGAGCCACAGCAGATGCATTATCTAAAGCAATAAATTTATACCTACTGCCAAAATCTCTGCTTTTTTGAGTTTTCTTCTGTGAAAAGAATTTCACATCAATCCCGGTCTGAGAACGACTGGTTTTGACGCACGCCCTTCTCTCTTGCTGGCCCTCATTGAGGGTGCAGCAGAGAGCAAGCGCTGGGGCGAGTGGTGCCACCTTGACAGCACCCTGCAGAGCACACGTGGCAGCGCCGGCTCACATGATGGGCATTCAGCATCTCTCTGCAGGCCCCTGCCAGGATGCTGCCCTGGGATAAGTAATAGCTCTGTTTGCTTTCCCCAGACACCTTCCCTCTTTTACTTTACGTTCTCTTAACGGAGGGAGGTTAATTCTCAGTCCCTCTTGCAGTTAGCATTTTAGAGCCACATGTCAGAGACCAGTGGTTTATACCCACTGCACCCCTGGACTTATTTTCTGCCTGTTGGAGCTGCTATTTGTGTGGGACAAAGGTTGTTACTATAGCTGATGAGGTTGTGTGGGATTTTTTTTCTTACACTTTAAAGGATCTTGGATACTTCACTGAAAAAATCCATACCATCAGTTGATCTACTTCCTTTTATACTCAGTGTGGCTTTGACACTCTGATTTTATTACCTCTGGATGCAGAATTTTTCCTACTGCAAGCAGAAATTGACAGAAACCATTAACAGTAAAACAAACTTTACCATAAAGTCTAAAACAAATCAAGACATCTTGTTATGATGGTAGCAGTAACAGTGTGCTTACCCAGGTGTGATTTGTAATTTTAACAGTGATAACGCTCACCTCTTTGCTTTCCTTTAATGTGCAGTTGCATCTTGTAGTTGACTGGTTAAGAGAAGAGAACTCATCCCATATTCAGCTGTAATCTTTTCTGTGCATGATGGTCTACATGGAGCATCTTGCAGTTCACATTAGTTTTGCAGCTCAGGTGAGGGTCTCCAGCTGAGCTAATTCTTCTGCAGCTTCTGCTTTTAAAGCAAACCTCTGCAGGCTGTAAGAAACTCTCGCAAAAAATCTATTTGCTACTGATTTCTGAAGAAAAGAAAAGGGGGAAGTAAAAAGTCAGATTTACTAAGGCTTTGCAGTATAGAGCCGTGTAGACTGGCTTTGCCTGTAGTAGGGACATGATGAGCTAAAATGTGACTCTTTGCAAGAAGCTGTTGCAGTCCATGACACTGCTCCCATGCCAGAATGATCTCAGGGAAAACAAAGGGTAACACCTCTCCATGAGTATTGTGGAGATACGTGCCTTATACCCTGTTGCAAGGGTAAACTTCTGACAGAAGAGAACAGAAGTAGCTTTCCTACAAGCACTGGGCAAAGGAGCTGGGGGACAGTCAAGCACTGTGTGTAACTGCACAAGATACAAGGGAATCATGGTGTGTGAGCAGACAGCCCATCATTCATTCTGCCCATTTTATAAATATGCATATTTATATTGCATGTATAAATAATACCAGGGTGTGTTGCCTGTGCATGATGTATGTAATCCTGCAGGGCAGGGTAGGGGATGAATACCAAGGCTACTTAATGGGCTTTCTTAATTTAGCGACCATTAGCATGCCTGCCCATCCAATGTTTTTAATTCTATGCTTCAGTGTAACCAATTGGTTTATTTCCAGTGCTCTTCACAGGCATAGCTTAGGCCAAGTACAAGTTGAATAACCTTCAGGAGAGCTGTGCTGTCCTTCTGTCGGCCGCTGTCTTTGAAAATTGCCTGCAGAGTTAGTGAGCAGGAACAGTTAAGATTTACAAACAATGATGAAGCTTGTCATGCATCTTTCACCATTCATCATCTGGGTGCCGTGGCTGGGCGGTGAAGTGTTCTTCATAAAAACCAGCTCAGTGTGAAATACACCTCGCAGCAATGTTTACTGCTCTGAAACTCGTCAGCAGCCCTTTATAGTAAATCCAGATTGCGATGTGACATTACAGTATATCATTGCAGAGCGCGCTGGGGTTTACACTAGGAATGAGTGCAGTTCACACCAGATGAGATGTCGAAATTGAGTTATGTAGGAATTTGGCTGTTATATGGGGATAGCTTTTGTTTTCTGAGGACTGAAAGTTAGCTTTATATATATAATATATATAATCTACACATACCTGTACTTGTGTGGGGGTGCCTATATCGATATAGAGATATATATACATGGTTATATGGATACACACATGCTATGCGCACATTCTGTATACAGACACTGCATGTGTTCAAATATTTATTTTTCTGATGGGACCCTGTCTTATTTTCATGCCGTTTCTTAAAAGATATTTCAGTATTTCATTGAAGTTCTGCATTTTAGCATTAGCTTTTCAGCCAAGTAGCCCTTTATTTTCAAAAAATACTGTTGAAAATACAGGTCAAATATCGCTGTTTTATGATTCCTGTCTAGAAACACAGAATGGGCATTAGTTCCTAAGGAATTTTTGTTTAGGTTAATCAGTTTTTTTGTAGGGTTGCTACAGCAGATACTACTATTGAATTTCTCAGTAATCAAAGGCAGAGAACCTGTGAGGTGAGTGTGTTACATACAGCTGGTGTGCTGGCTTTGGGAGAACAAGCATGCATGCAGGTGCACCCAGCAGGCAGCTGAGCTCCGGTTAGGCAGAGCTCTGTGGGAGCAGCTGAGCTGGAGGAAGTTGCTTCTGAGATGTCAAGATGATGCAGCTGGCTGGCAACCAATGAAATGGAGCTAAGGCCCATTGCTGGGGTTTGGTTTGAGTGGGTTTTTGTTGGGTTTTTTGTGTGAATGTCTTCCCACACTTGGAAGATGAAACTTTGAGCAGAAGACCTGGTGGAAATATACACAGAAACCTTAAAATACAAAAACTACAAAAGTTACCTACATCTGATTGTGTACTGGGATGGCAGGTGTTCTCCCGGCTTGTTATAGTCCCTTCAACTGCAGTGTGGACACAACGTCACTGAGAATAAGATAAAACAGTAGGAGTCTGTTCAGTTATGTAAGTAGGAAGTTGGTGCAAAATATAACCAAGACATTTTGTGTATGAGTAAATTGAGGCTGAGTCTTTGGAGATAAATCTGCTGTCTTGGGGATCTGGTAGTCTGAGAAATATCCCTGGAGATAAACAGTAATAGCCGCATGAAGCATGTTGTCTTGGTTGGCCTACAAACAAGGACACTAACTTGCTTTAGTCAAAGTGAGGTGCTTTGGTGGCAGTTAACTGATTAAAAAGAAGTTAAAGATTGGAGATAGACCAGCAGAGTTTTTAAGTGCTTGCTGTGATGTTGTTATTTTAGTGCTGTGACTGCTGTGTCTTCTGTGATTGAAACAGAACTGGCATGTTCTGGACTCTTAAGTGAAATCTTTTAGTTTTATTATTGCCAGGCTTTTCAACTGGAGGGAGAGATGGGATGTTTGAAATACTGTTAAATTTAATTTTAGATTACTGAGACTCGTGCTCAGATATTAAATATAGTTCAGAAGTGGAAAAAGGAGCGGAACTGCAGTTGGTACTGTCAGAGAGGAGAGAGAACTGTACTTCATTTGTTGTCCTTAGCTGTATTCAGCTCCTGTAGTTGTTTTTGTCATGCTAATCCTGCAGTCAAATCATGCTTTTCCAGCTCAGAACAGTTTCCACGAATGTGCTTATTGTTACTGATTTTATTTAGTTGATTTATTATGTTTTTATTAAAAAATCCAGCACTGTAAAGTTTACCTTTCAGTCTGCTGCAGGCAGCGTGAAGGTAAAGCCTCAGCTCCAGTAATCACGTAAATACAGAGGCTTCCAGGCATACCAATAGCATGCCGGACCTGTTCATATTCATAATTAATTTAGTGATACAGTATTAATCTCACCATCGTCTTTACCAGAGGCTTTAAAGGATCCAGGAAGGTTTCTTAGGGAAGATGAGAGGGTAAGAGGGTAGAAGTGGGTTTTTTTATTTTTACTTTCTGCTTGTATTTTGAGAAGGGCAAGTTTGGACATCTTTTATGTTAGTCCTGTGCTTGAATTAAGAGTGGTGAAGAATAAAACTGTCTCTTAGAATGTAGTGGTTTCAGGCACCAGAATGTGGCATTTAAAATCAAAGGGATGTATTTCTTCACAACCTTGACTGCTTTATGTATCTGTTTGGTTTCTGGTAACTTTACTAAGCTGCAGTCTTCAAATGTATATAGGAAGTGGTGCCTTGGCATAGGGACTCTGCAACAGACTTGGGAAGCTTGAGGTCTTTATGAATACATACTCAGAACATTATCATAGAGCTTGTCATTTAGTTTCCCATTCTTGGAGGTGACTTGTTCCTTTTGCAGTGTCTGCCATGCATAGATTGAATGAGACTTCCAGGTGTTAGGGCAGGAATTGGTAAAAATATTCCAGAGAGGTGCCACATCAACAGTATTTAGTGCAGTGCTAGCACCCAGTTGTAGCTGTCCAGGTATCTCCAAATTTGAGTTAAATGGGCAAGTGCTGGCTGGGACTAAGGAAAAAAGAAAAAAAAGTATCTTGTCTTCAGTCACTTGATTTTATGTTATTTTCTCACACACTTGCAAAGGTCTTATGGTAGTAGTGGCATTTTGTTATGGTGACTTTGCAAGGAATCAAGGCAAACATACCTATACAGCACTGTGAAAATAGTCCAGAAGGAAATTGCTGAGAATCGGGGGGAAAAAAACACACCACAAATAAGCTAACGGTAAGTTGGCCAATTATAATGACTGTCTCTGGCATCCAGAAGTTGTCAATCATACCTTAATGTTTATAGAAGTGAAAAGTCAATGCATAGTTGTTAAAGTTGACATGAGTCTCAGGTTGAGAAAGTGTAATCGCTGGAGGGGACAGTTAAGTAGCTGTGCTCCGTGTCAGCCTGTCTCGCTCGACTACTGCACTAAATGCTTTCCTGATGAACGATAGATGTGGTTAAATACCAGGATAATTGCTAGCTACAGCATCCAGCACTCTTTTAATGCCTTGTACTACATCTGTATTAGCTCTTGCCCGAGGCTGTTTGAGGTTTCTGCAGGGAAGAAGGCATGTACATTCAATTGTTCAATTACGTTGTTCTCCGTGGGGTTTTGAAGGGCAATTGTTGCAGAGCTAAATAGGCTATAATAAATTATACTTCCTTTCCTCCAAACCTGTTGAAGTAGATCAGACATGCAAGTGTTGTAGCTGCTCTCTGCTTGTGACATTTTCTTAGTCTGCTGTACTGAGAACACACAAAGAACTATTTAGATGAAGTGTTTTTTCACTTGAAAAATGGAAAAATACCAGACTTGTCTTGCTAAGCTGATGAAAAATCAGTGAACTTGTTGTGCACCGTATAAAAGTGCTTCCCCTCACTACTTCCACACATCTAAATAAGATCATATATAAACACATATTCATGCTCATTGTGCATAATGAGAATAGGAGAGGGACTCCACTCTGCCCTCTGTAATTAGGAGGGTGTCAGCATTTTCATTAAATTCGTAGCACTGTTGGTGTTTTAAGGAGAAGAGCTGAAGGTGGTGGTTTCTGCCAGGGCAATTGCCCACTGATTCCCATGAGCAATTGCACCACCTGCGTGTAGTGATGCTGCCTTGCGCTGGTGTAGCTCCTGCTTGCAGAGCATGTTACCGTTGCATCACAGCACGTGCATGGTGGTGTGGCCATGAGGCAAATGCCCACAGATCCCTAACACTTCTCTGGAGCGCACCCCACCTCTGCTGCAAAAGGGACTACCCCGCTTGGCACCTACAGGTTGGACAAGGTGTGAGAAAAGCTGAAAGCATCTGTGCACAGATGGGCGTATTACAGCTCACTTTAAAAATGTTTGAAAGGGGTTGGAGGGGGAACATTTGTTTTTGAAGTGCACTTCTCTTAAAAGTCTGAAAAGATCTGGAGACTGGTTTTGAAGTATCTTTGGAATTGAACGCCTCATTTGTTGGGATTCATTCTAATATGTAATCTAGAAAGCATGGGAGCCAAGTTAACCACGTAGGACTCCCTGTGGTTCATTTTGAAATAAACCAAACAATTGTGAATTTGTTTCTTTTTTAACACTGGTATTTACATCTTTGCATTTATTTTGTGGGTTTTTGTAAGGTTACAGTGCCAGTTTTAAAGCTCTGTGTTTGATGTTATCTCACAGTATCTGATAAATCAGCTAAGTTTCACAAGCAGAAGGTTTGCATAAGGTCTGAATCACCCTCCATATGCTGTGGGTAGCATGTTTGTTTACCCCAAGCATGGCACTAATCATGTCTTGGACTGCTGAACGTAAAAGAATGTTTTTAGTCCAGTTTGTCACTAGTTTTGTTTCCTTTCTAGACATGAAATAAAAAGAAAAATCAATGAGCTCTCTCTCCTGTTCACTTACAAATCATTTTCCCCTTCCATTTCTCTCTCAGGGAAGTTGCAGACACTGCAAGGAGTGTTTTATTTCCCCACTCTGAAACAGCTGTTTACACTAGATTTTTTGTATTAGATTTTAGTGTTGGCTTTTGGCTGTATAAAACACATTTTGATAAATTTCAGTCTGAGTCAGATTTGAGCTAGCTCTGTACCCTTAAATACAGTTTTAAATCTGCTAAATACTCCAAATAAAGACTTTGCACACCTCAGTTTTTGCTGTCCCCTCTCTCGGATAAATACAAACTTCTAGTTCATAAAGCTGTCTGTACCAGCTGTGCCATACACGTCTTTCCCCAGCTCTTCCCAGTGTCAGAAGTGTTTCCAGGGACTTTAATTTTGTGGATTGAATGTCTAGTTTCTCCAAGGGATAAATACTGCACGTGAGTTTGTGCAGACAGCCTACACTGCAGTGAAGCAACACTGGTTTGTTGATGAGAGGTGTCTGGTGTATTCGTGTTATATCAATACTCCTGCAGGGACTAACCCAAATGAAGCTGTAGCTGCCTAAACTGTAGTTAAAAACTGGTGAGGAGAGAGGAATGTGGGTTGGTCCCTAGTTCGAAAGTAATTACCCCTTCTCAGCCATGGGGCTGACCTCTCTGCCTCTGCCTCTTAACTGTCCAGCTTGGATCACTTCATCTGCTTTTCTTGCTGCATTCAACTGCTGTGCCTGTCAGCTGCATATGCGGATGAAGACTGCCTGCCCCATTCTCCAAGGGAGGGGGAAAAAGCCTGCCTTGACCCTGAACAGCACCAGGTACTCAGTTATTCTGCATGGTGCAAGCTCCTTGCAGGCCCTCCCCTCTCCCCCCTTCACTGCCCCATGTCTGTGGTGGGCTGCAGCAGCCCTGTATGATGCAGCAGAGGATGAGCTCTACTTTTTGCTTCCCTTCTGTTCTCCCTGCCTTGCCCTTACATTGTTGAATCAGTTTCGTACTGGCCAGAGTTGCGTTCAGCGTTGTTGAAATTAACTGAGGCATAACACTGGAGTGGTCCTCTTGAAAGCAAGCAGTCTTCAACACAGCCACCAGTGTCTGCACTGGCCCTCTAGACCCAAGAAACCGGTCTTAAAATTTTTTGTACAACAGAGCCAACGATAAAATTCTGATTTTCTGTTTATTAATTTCTTTATTTTAGAACTTTTCTTCCACTTAACCATGATTTAAGGTTCTCCTTCCTGACTTCAGGCTGTGGCAAGCAAAGGCAAGGGAAGCACATGTCAGATACATAGGTCAGATACACCCAAGCCCACTCCAGTAACCTTAGTAAGGAAAGATGGCACAGTAGCTGACAAGGGACTGACATAGTACCCTTGTAGGAAACTAAAACAACCAAGGTTTTTAGGTTCTATTGACCCACAGCTTGTAGACCGTTAACTGTGATCTTGGGGGAGTTTGGCCCTTCCTAGCAAGGCTGCTGCTGTCAGGATCCTGAAGGAAGCACTGGACAGTGGTGGATTGACCATGCCACCAGGTCTTCATCACTGTAGAAAGCTGTAGGAAGTCAGCAGGACCTCCTGGGCCTGGAGAGGTGCTGCTGCCAGCACCAGCAGCATTGTTAGGTGCAGCCCGTGCCCTCCAGCTGATGGCACCTGGTCAGCTGGAGGCTGGCCTTTCACCTCGGTGCAGGACCAGCCTCTGTGCTGCACCAGTGTTTCACTGTCTGCATTTAATACTGCTGTTGTGTTTGTGCAAATAAATATAAATATAATGCAGCAGGTCTGTCTTAAGCCTAATGTTGTGTGAAACTTCATTTAACTTACTTGACTACTTCAGAAATGTTTTGTGTTTGGTTTTTGTCCCTATTTTCTCAAGTATTGTGACTTATTGCAGTGAGGTTCCTAAACTTCGGAGGGCATAAATCTCACTTTAAAATAAGTAGCAACGTTTTTACTCTGTTCATGCATATACCCATCTTGTGCTGAATATTTCATCAATACTTGTTGAGCCGTTTTACTGCAAAGCTGCTTGACTTGCTTCCAGTTTAGAGTTAATATTAAAAAGTGGTAATATTAAGTCACTTTAAAGCCTTCTGGGCTTTTTAAACTGCAGATTCACTTAAATTGTAAGCTGTAAATGATAAGGCACCTTCTTTCTTCCCTCTTGTTCAATTTTGAGCATGGTCATTGGTGAGTAGTCTTGTTCATGCTGAAGTCAGTGACAAACCTCCTGCAGCTTTTGCTAGTGTGGTATGGGTTGCAGGTCCTTGTTTTCTCCCTTCCCAGCAAAGCAGCTTGCATTCTAAGAGCATTAAGAAAAAAATAATCTATTTTTTGCAAGTGAAAAATCTCTTGTATCTACTACAATAGATCACTTGCATTAGACAGCATTTTCTCTGATTGTTTAGCAACCTCTTGATCTCCAAAAGCTTGCAAATCATGTCCAAAAACACATTTTAAGCTGTATAATATGTCACTTTTGCACTGAGCCCATATTTCCTAAACTTAAGACTGTCACTGAACCTGAAAGAGCTGAGGCCATCGTTATTAGCTATTTGATTACTCTTTGAGCATTATGACTGATGACAATGGGCATGTATTGCATCCTGCTTTATAGATTTAAAGCAGCATTGACAACAACAGAAATGTAAAGAGGGCTGACCGGAATTAACGTTTACATTTACATGGCTAGTCCTGCTGTTGCACAAACTGTGATATCCTCCTTTTTTTGTGATATGCTAGTGATGATTAACAGCCTTTCTGACCCAAGAATAGAGAGACATTCAGCCAAAATAGTGTTATGTTTAGATTTCTGTGCTGAATCCAAAAAGTTAAATGTGATTATTAAAGCTCTTAGAATCCTCTTTCCTTCCTTTAGTGTATCTACACAAGGAGGAAACCTTGTGCCTTTTTTTGTGTCTCTCCACATACTCTGCAGCTTGATAACATTACAGCCTTGAGTGCACTCTTTCCTTTAAAATTACCATTGCTTTTCAAAAGATTACCATTGCTTTTCCTGCCACAGGTACTGCAAATGGCAGTGCATTTTCTGAGGAGGACAGTTGGTGCTGCTGGAAGTAGTTACTCCAAAGGAACTTCTTGTTTAAACAGGTTTTAAATAGATATACCAAGCAAAACAAAGGCAGCTATATTGTAGTGATGCCCAGAAGCAGATGAGTCGGGAGTCACTGGCTGTCTCTGGTGTTGCACTAGGAGGTAGATGTAGTGTGTGCGGTCTTTCCTCTAGACAGGGAGCAGCCCCCATGCCTGTCCATCTGCATGCTGCAGTGTCAGCAGTCACCCCACAAAGAAACAGCAGGCAGCCTTTTTTCTCCATTCATCTTCACATGCTGCCACGCCACAGCCATGGTAAGTGTGCACAGCTACTTTGCCACTGGTTGGCAGCAGCTGGGGATGTCCATTTCAGTTGCCTGTGTGTGGCATTATCTGCCAGTTGGATGGTGTTTGCGATGTATGGAAAAGCCTGTATCATTGGCATAGGAGAAGATCCAGACCCCAAAGGAAATGGACAGTAAACAGTCTCCGTAAAATTACTGTGAGGTCTCCAGATTATGCCTGAGGGGGACTGTGGGGTGCAGAGAGATGATGCTGTGTTTTCTTTAGAGCTGGCTGGAAATTGTTCTAATAAAAACTGTTGCTTTGGAAGAAATCCAGCCCACTGGTTGTTCCTGCTGAAGTCACGTTTCTGCAAATGCACAGTGGGACAAGCAGAGGATTCAGCTGGACACGTGACGTTTTTCTCAACAGGCTCCAGGAAGAGCTTACTGTGGCCTTCCAGTACTTAAAGGAGGCTTAGAAGAAGGGTGTGTACAGACTTTATAGTAGGGCCTGTTGTGATAGGACAAGGGGTAATGGTATAAAACTAAAAAAAAGGTAGATTCAGACTAGATATAAGACATTTTTTATGAGTGTGGTGAAACTCTGGAGCAGGTTGCCCAGAGAGGTGTTAGATGCCCAGAAAGGTGGTATGTGCCCGATTCCTGGAAACATTCAGGGTCAGGTTGGATGGAGCTCTGAGCAACCTGATCTACTTGAAGACGTCCCTGCTTATTGCAGAGGGGGTTGGACTAGATGACTTTTAAAGATTCCTTCCTACCTGAACCGTTCTATGATTCTTGTGCCTAGCTTTGGAGCTGTGGGCACTCTGTTGCTGGTTTTGCCTTGCTACCAGAGGTTGTCCCGTGTGCATGTTTATGTAGCCTCTTCTGTCTGGATCCTGTGCACAGGAAAAAAACAGATGGCTTTTTCAAAAAATGCAGTTCATTTCATGGATCTGGCTTCGGAGGTGGCTGCACAGGAGAAGCATGTGGCGTGCTGAGATAACTGCCTTGCTGCTGGACTGAGCAATGGAAAAGCCTAGGCAGGCCCAAGCCTCAGCAATTTTGGGCAAAACCAGCCCTGGCAGGATAAATAGATGTTTGGGCATGCACACCAGCAAGCTGGCAAGATAATTAGGTACTTCTTATGAGAAATGATTGATAAGTGTCTGTTTTAATCTTGTTGTTAGAACAGTTTTTAAATACTATAGGGATGAGAAAAACAGTTGAGAAAATGAATTTTAAGTCCATATTGTTTTCTCAGAGCTGCCTCTGTCATTTGCTGGTGTTCTGAGTACAACACACCAGGAACATCTTTTTTTGATGGAGAATCAGTCTCTGGTGTTGTTTGTGGAATGGAGAAGTATCCAACCTCCAGGAACAGAGATGAAAGGTCCCAGCTTTGTCACAGCCTTGTTAGTGATGAAGCAAGTCACTTCTTTCCTCTAAGATTCCTTGCTCTGCACCTGGTGTCAGATCTCCAAATACACCCATCTCTCACAGGCAATTTTTTATACACCTTTCCTGGAAATTGATGTCTCCTCATATGTTTCTGTGGCTGTTCTCTAATCTTGAATCTTGAAATAGTTTTTTGTTTGTGGGTTTTTTTGCAAAATCATTGTTGCCTTGTTGGCCTCTGGTTTGGAGTGCAGCCATGCAAACCATTGGGTTTGCCCTGCCATGTTGGAATATGAATGTCTGAGAGAAGTAGGGATCTTCAAAATTAGGTCTGCTGGTAGTTGTAACAGAGACACAGCCTGAAGGAGAAGCAAATGCATCTTACCCATACTAGCAATACAAAACCAAAGGGGCTGCATGTTCAGCAGCAGAATTAGTTTGCAGCTTAATTCCCCATGTTGCTGCACAAATTTGTGCACAGGACAATGCAGGGTTTAAATAAATGACTGGAGAATGGTAGGAAGGGAAAAGGGAGATGAGTTTGGCATTTTATTGTGATGCCTTTTCTTTGTAGTGTTACTACCAGATTAAACATACCTTAAAGCTGTGACCTCATCTCAGCTCTTCTGTGATGCTGAGGTCATTGTGCTGCTTGTGTAATCGTACAGAATGTTTGCGCTTAGAGATGACCCATAAAAACTGCTGTGGAAGTGCATGTTTTACCTTGTTATCCAGCAGTGGGAAGTGTCTGCTTTACATTGAGATATCCTGTTCCTGGAGAACATTTCACTTCGTGTCTTCCAAAATAGAAAATGTCTGTGTGAAACCATTAAAATCGTGTCTCCTTACTAAGAGAAGTAGCCATCTGGGCACCTGGCAGTGGAATGTAAATTGGGGAGCTTTCTGTGGAGTTGTAACTGGTTTATACCTTGCTGAGACCTGGCTCAGGCAGAGGAAGCATTTCTGGCAAATAACTCACACAGGAGATAAGTAACTGTTCACTTCTGCTAACCCAAAAGCCTGTCCCTACCAGCTGAATTCAGCACGTTGCCTTTCAATCATTCAAAGCAAGGGTACTCAGCACACCTGATCCTCCTGAACTTTTTTCTGAGATGGCTCACCATCTGCCTTTCCTAGCCTGCAGCAGTGGCTTAGTGACATCAAGTTAGCCACAGAATGTAACACGGGTGATAGCAGAGTGTTGGTCCATCAGTACTGCTCTGCTCTGAATTGTGTCTGCAAGCATGTAGAGCAGTTGCTTTTTAATAATGGCTTAGTATAGTTTCAAGGTAGGTTTTGGAGTGTTCAAAAAAAAAGCTTCCTGTGCTTCCTGAATGTCATCTTTGTATCCTCCCTGTCTAACTGGTGGTGGGTGAGAAGTGGAAAACCTTGTTTGATTGTTTCACATATTATTGTAAGAGAATTTAAAGCCAGAGGCGAGGGAGTCAACAGGAGGGTATTTTCTTCAGCTTCTGGTTTCTAATTACATCAGTTACAGTCCTGCCTTCTCAGTTGCTAAAAGTGCAAGCAGGAACTAGAAAAGAATGAGATAATCTGTAGTAAAGTATGCTGAATAAACATCTCCATTCAGTATTTTACCTTTTATCCTAAGTTCCTATTGCCAAGAATTAATGCTATTTGTAAATACACAATGAAATGTGCCCTACTGTGGGCATCCAGGATAATCCTAATGTTAGTGAGAAGGGTAGGTGTTTAAGAGGGTGAAGGGCTCTACTGTGAAATAGTATATCTGTGTTAAGAGACACAGGTGGGACATTTTTTCAGTTCCAGATCTTTAGGCTTGTTTTTATTTTTGCATTGAAAAGCATCTCTGCTTGTCGTCTTGAAACTTCTTGTCAGAGAGAAAATACCCATGGACATATGTTTATAGAACTGGACTGGTGGTCCTTGTGTTACTAACAAGCAAAGCAGAAAAGAACCACCACTCCCATTTTCTCATAAGTTGGTCTGCATTACTGTTGGCACAGAAGAGTACACAACATACTGATCAAAGCAAAAATTGCAAAGACATTTCAGCTAGTGCATGTAATACAGAGTTCAGTTTTAAGGCAGATCCATAGCTGAGTTCTCGTTAGTCCCTTATAACTACTTGATATCAGCCTCCTGTTAGACTAATGTCTCGTCTTATTCCCGGCTGTGCATAACACCGCTTCTAAGCAGCCTGCACCCTTGCTATGTTGTAGTGACAAGCTGCAGTGAGCAGAAACCATTGGCTTTGGGTGGCCATGCTGAATTTGTCCCTGTGGGAGCCATCACCTGCCCCATGTCTGTTGAGGCCAGAGGGATGGAAGGAGAAGGATAGTCAACACAGAACATTCTTAGCGTATTTATGTACTTGCAGAGGTTGGCAGGAGTTCTCAGCCAGTAGGAACCATTTCATCCCAGCAGTCATCCTGAGTGAGGAAGGAGACAGCATTTTTTTTTTTAGGTTAGTTCACACAGAGTAGAAGCAAAAGAACTAAAGGATACTGTGGATTCACGAAGTCTGAATGTCCTTCAGAAACATGAGTTACTGCAGCTTTACAAAATACACATCTTTGTGTTTAAAGGAAATCTTGAAATCATAGCTGATGAAAGTTTAATTTTCTTAACGTTTTGCAGCTTCTCTGTGGCCCTCAGGCGGGAATGCATTGAGCCATAGTCTCCTGACTGCTGATGTCTTTGATCTGCACAGAGCAGAATACCAAAGTATGAGACTGATCGCCATGCATGGCGGTTTTTTTAATAACACCGGTTTCTTCATCTTGGTGTAAGTCAGTAGTTCTCCATCTTTTGAAATAGTGCCTTCACACAGGAATGAATCACATGAGAGATTCAGTGAAGATAGATCTTCTTTTTGACCTTTTGTTAATTAACTCTGTGTTTAGAGGGTTGAACTTTGGGGAACATAGGGTTAGGCGCTCCAAAGATGAGAGGCAGCTGAATGGAGATTGCTTAGGATAACTTAATTGCTTATGGTAACTTAACCTGGCCTTTCTGCCTGTGTTTGCATCGGGATTTCATCTTGCCCATCTTATGGTGATCTACAGCAAAATCAGGACAGACCTTGGCACTCTTGTTGCCGCTCTGATACTTTTTCCACAATAGGAGAATTGTTGTGGAGCCAGTGAATGAGATAGCCCTGATGGTTCTCTTGATTCTGAGTGCCTGGTTTTGCAGCAGTAACCATTTTTTTTGTTTCGTTGATTTAGTTTGGTGTTGTGGCGTAATGCTTTGTCAGGCAGTTGCCATGTGTGTTACGACAGTTGCTGTAGGTTGGCAGGCTGTTTGCTGGTGGTGGTGGTAAAGTCAGCCCTCCAGGGTCAATCTGAGCAGCTGAGCAGCAAGGTGCCATCAACTTGATTGGAAACCAGGCAGTGTTTTCAAACTAAGTTCAGCCTGTGGTATTTACATGCCACCAAGCCAGCCTGTCTTCAGAGCATTGCCAGTCACACCACTATGTCCGATAGCGGCACTGAGAAGACCAGTGCCAGTCCTTGAGATGGTAACCTGGGGAGAATGCCGATGACATTCTCTCTCGCTGCACCCTTCATGCAGATAGCATGGCTTGCTTCTTGGTCTGACTGCCACCAGTTTCCCAGGCCTCTTTTTTTTTTTTTTCAAGACACTTCATACAGGACCTGTGGAGCCTGGAGTGGAAGTTACAGCTTTCTTAGCATCCATTTGCAGTGGTATTTGCAAAAGGAAAATGTTTCCGCTACGAAGAGCAGAGTAGTTCCTGTCTAGCCTCATGCCGAAAACCCAAGCACAATTCAGTGATGCTTCAGTGCCCTTGACCTGCCAGTGGCAGTCTGGTTCTGCTCCCCTTCATCTTGTACACGTGGCTGTGTTCACACACATACGTGTGCACACCGGGATGAAGTGCATAGACCTTAGCAGCAAGTGGGAATGGCAAACTTACTTATTTTCCTTTTCCCTGAAAAAGAAGGTGAAAGAGTTTTGAGAAATGGATGGTACCTCTCAACTTAAATCTTTAAAAATTGCTCCTTATTGAGAGTTTAATAGTTTTTTAAATGTAAACGCAGGGAAATATTTACTTTTCAGGCATGAATATCCTTCTGCTTTCTCACATCACTGAAAGTGTATTATTTTCTTCAGTCCATTGAATTCCAGGGATCACTCACGTTAAAAGTCAATGCAGTTTCCCATGTCAGAAAATGTAAGGTTTTGTGTTTGTGGTTGGAATCCCTTCTCGCTTCTTTTCCTGTGCAGTATTAGCTGGAAATTTTTTGAATTCATATGGCTCAAAAGTACTCAGGTGTTTTCCCAAGGGTAAAGGTAATTAGATCAAGGAATGGTCTTTAAAAACTGTCATAGACCCAATTCTGGTACTGTAATTTACACAGATACGGGCTGTGTAACAACAGGGGGAGTATCAGCCGCAAACCTCAAACAGATGAAACTCATAGACTTAAATCAAAAAGAACATGGGTTTTGTTTCCTTGAACTTGGAAGTTCTACATTTTATTGCTGTGTGATTAAAACACTGGAACAGAATTGCTCATTTCCTTTTTGCTGCCTTTTTATAGCTACAAGTCCCAATCCAAGTATCTTGCTCTTATTATCTGGATTGCAGCTACTCACTTGACTTTGGTGACTCCCATCAACTGCAGTGGAAGTCTATCCAAGTGAGCGGTGCAGGTTTGGATACAGGATACTCTCTCATCTGCTAGAAGTAGTATCTTGGTAGTGCCAGGTTGTTTCTAAAATTGATGTGGCTGCCCTTATGCATCCCTGTGTACATTCAGAGACCAGCACATACAGCCCAAATTGCCTGACTGTCAAAACAGTGACCGGTTTGGAAGTGAGTGGAAGACCAACCCACTTTCCTGTAGAAGGAGGGGTGCATGACTCAGAATCGCTGATTCCTGTGGTCAGATTAAGGTGAAATGGCACCAGAGGCCCACAAACACAAGGTCTTTGTTCTGGCTGCATACATTGAAGTGGCAGTAACACTTTGCAGTTATCAACAACTTACAAGGGTAATGCATTTCTTGAAAGAGAAGGAGGAGTATTGAGTAAGAAAGGGAGAGGAGAAGGAGAAGACGGGGGAGTGGAGAGAGAAAGTTGACCAGTGCTGGATCCAGCATTGGTCTGGCCCACGGGGAGTGTCTGGTGCAAAGAGTCACCAGAACCTTTGGAGAGTCCCCCTTTACATATGGTCTTTCTCCACCCCTGACATGCCTTCTCCACTTCTCAGGTAAGTTAGCTCACATGCATAGTTAACGGTTTCCAGGACATTCATCTTTTGAGGAAAGGGCTTCATGAGCTGGGGTGCACCTGCCTCTGCATGGTGACTTTGCCTGCCTGCATGTCAGTTCGTCCTTATGATGCTGCCATGTCCTCGGCTGGGTGGCTTGGTTGGCGCGGTGATCCCTGCAGTTGCCTCACTGCTTGAGAGAAACTTCTCAGCCCAAACTTCTCAGTTCAGCTTCTCAGTACAAACTTACCAGTTCTTTTGGGGAATTACACCATGTTCAGACCCTGAGGCAGCTTGTGAGCCAACCAGGTGGTGACTGGAACTGTTCCCATGTAATGACACTTCCCATTTGAAGTTCAATCACGATGTCTGATGCCCCACGAAAAATGTTGGAAGACTGGTGGAGCTCCACTGGCCCAGAAGGCTTAGGAGCCACTGCTTGAGGTGCTGTGATGTGGATGTCTGTTTGCAAAAAAGTTGCCCTCTGTGTCATTCCTCAGGTTTACACTAATTTAACATGAGGTTGCAGGAAAAATAGATTGTGAAAATGAAGTGGCAGTTTTGCTGTGGGAGGGTTTTAACATCCGTGCTGTAGCATGTTGGATGGGTTTCCTCTTGGATTCTTTCCAATTAGGAAGAGAACTTTCTGTAATTTCGTCACAGGGATTGATAGATCTCAGTATTTTAAAATGGGCGTTTCCATCACTGCGGGTACATGCATACCAAAAATATTAACAAATCCTTTACAATAAATAAGCCACTTGCCCATTTGGCTACTCAGGAGTAAACAAAAAATTATCCCCTTTCAACCTCAGTTGCTTCCTTCATACCTCTGCCCCAGAGCCTGGGAACAGAGATTCCTTACAGTGTGTCCTAAATCTTAACACGTTGGGTTGTGCTAAATCAGAGCAGAACAAGGTTTCAGAGTCAGAGAGCTGAGCCTCTGAGCCAGCCAGCTCTGTGGAAGCCACACTACTGTGTGTTTACTGCATAACACAGGGTACCTCATGTAGAAAGAGGTGTTTCCTGATGCTAGATGCGGCCAGATCCAACCAAAGCTTGTGCTGTTGGCAGGGAAGAGCCAAGGCCCTGAATGACCGTTGAGGATCTAGTCTCTAACATGTGTCAGGAGGGTTGCCAGTTGCTGCATTTTCTGTAGGCGATTTCCCCGTTGACATGGAGATGTGGACTACAGAGCATCTCTGTTCTGTCATTTTGTAGTAATTGAAGTATGAACCACTCCAACAAGTTTCTCTCCTGAAATAATGACATGGTATATGCATCAGATCACGGGAGTGTGGTGCAGACTGGGCCACCCAATGAATATGTTTGTGCTGTGAGCCTGTCTCACAAGGGGAGCCAGCTTCCCTCTTCCCTTCCAGAGGAGCAGAAATGTTCCTCTGTTCCTCCACTTGTTTTCCCTAACCTACATGTTTGCATCTGGTTCAAGTGCTAGGAACTCTGAGGCAGCTATGACATTTCAAGCACAGACTTAGCAGAGAAAATGAAGTGGAAAGGTGAGTTGCACCCTCATCCAGACACTGAGGAAGTGTGACTCCTCCTTGGACTCCATCATAACCCCTCTAACCCACTGAGAAGGGAAGGCAGGAAACACAGCATCAGGAATCACCTGGTATATTGTCATGGCAGAAGAGAGCTTGGCTCTAGCATCCCACAAGGGGCATTTCTGATCCTGCAGCACTGCTGGATTTCTGTGTTTCAGTATTGGGGGGCTAGAAAAAGCAAAAATCTACACAGTTGTTCCCAACAGCTGGTTACTTAAGTGCTGTTCTGGACTGCTATAGGTGCAAATCGCTGCCACCGTGCCGCAGTCCAGTGGTTATTCAGGCCTGGAAATGTTGGAGACCTGTTTGGCTGTGTTGTGCATTTGACTGCACAGCAGAGGAATACATGATGCTGCAGACCCTGCTTCCTTTTTCTGTGTCATTAGGCCGTTGGCAGCATTTGCAGGGTGTCTAAAAACTGTTAGAAGTTGCCTTGACTTCTTTGTCATTCTTTCATATCTAAGCACTGCATTCATTTCTTTGTCTTTTAGCTAGGACAAAATGTAATATGGGGTTAATGTCCCATTCATCAGGTTTAAAAAAAAATCAAAACTATGTCAGATCTAAAAGACAGTAGTAGAGTCTGTTTTGGCCAGGTGATGTGAGAGCCTTACTTGTCCCTTACATGCAGCCAAGGAGAGGCTTGCATGATATCAGGGAGCCAGGTTCTGCAATGTCAGAGAAGGGCAAAACACCCTGAAAATAACAGAAGTTGCCATTTTATGTAGTCACAGGAGAAGTAGGTGAATGAAGATGATACATGAGACCTCAGCTCCGTATCTTTTCCATCTCTTGGTAACCAGTGTCGTGTTTAAAATAAGGAGAAATGGGGAAGCTGAGCTGCAAATGGAAGTTACTGCAGAAACAAGACACTACAGAAATGGGATGTTGGTGTTTTTTTTAAAGTGTTCTTCATTTTCCTGGTGATAGGATAAACCCAGGTGGCTGCCGTTTGCTTTCCTTGAATCTCGTTGGATTTGCCTGTCTGTCAGAAGTCAAGCCTGACCAAAGCCTAGCCTTTTCATTGAACTTCAGACGTGCTAAGAAGTCCCCAGAGTCTGCAAGCACCCAGGGCTCAAGCGCGGAGGAGCAGCTTGCTTAAGAACAATGGTGCAGTTTGGGGACAGAGTTGAAGCCTCAACTCCGTATTCCTTATTCTTGCACAGTTTGTACTAGATTCATCATGGCTTCTAAAAAACAAGCAATGGTTGTAAACAATATTCTCTTTTAAAAGATCACAGCCTGGTAATATTCTCCACTAAACAGTAAAATCCAGAACATAGTAAGTA